>NC_092744.1:106944375-107256875 GCF_047496795.1 Chiloscyllium punctatum
CAATGGCATTAAGAGCTGCTGTGTTGTTGACGGATTCAGATTTTTGGGAGATTGGGGTGTCTTTTGGAATAGAAAAGGTCCATTCCAAAAGGATTGGTCGAATCTAAACGGGAAAGCCACTGATATCTTAGCAGGGAGATTTGCTCACCCTATAAAGGCAGACTTTATATTGGCAGACAAGGCAAGTGGAGGAATTCGAAGTAGCCGTATAAATTGTAGGATGGATGGAGAAATCGCAAAATATGATGACAACATGCCAGTTGGAAAAGAAAGATGAGAGAATCAGAGTGTATAGTAATTCTGAAGAACTAAAATGCATTTACTTCAGCGCAATGGGTTTTACAGGGAAGACTAATCTACTCAGCGCATGTTTCATAACATGGGATTGGGACATCATAGGTATTATAGGAACTTGGGTTAAAGATGTTCAAGATCTTTCAATAAGAACAGGCAAGACCGGAAAAGAGGAGGAGGTGCGGTCTTTTTAGCCAAGGATAGTATAACGCTGGCTCTGAGAACTTTTGCTGAGGACTCGTCTCTTGAGGTAGTGTGGGCTGAGGTTCGAAACAGGAGAGGAGAGGTCACACTGCTTGGAGTTTTTTTTTCTAGCCTCCGCAGAGTTCCAGGGAGGTGGAAGAGAGGATTAGCAAAATTATTCTGGGTATGAGTGAAAGAAACAGGGCGGTCAATATGGGGGAATTTTAACTTTCCTAGCATTGACTGGAAATACTATAACTCTCGTACATCGGATGGATCAGTTATTGTACAATGTGTTCAGGAGGGTTTCCTGACACAGTATATCGAAGGGACGACAAGAGAAGAGGCCACAATGGATCTGGTGCTTGGTAATGAGCCAGGCCAAGTGTTTGATTTCGTTGTAGTTGAACACTTTGGAGAGAGTGACCATAATTCAGTTATGTTTAGTTTAGCATTGGAAAGTGATAGGTACATGCCACAGGTCAAGAGTTATCGATGGGGTAAGGGCAATGATAATGCGATTAGGCAAGAATTAGGATGCATACAATGGGGTAGCAAAGTACAGGGGATGCAGACAGTGGAAATATGGAGCTGGTTTCAGGAACAGTTATTGTGTGTCCTTGATAGGTATGTCACTGTGGGAAGAAGTGATAAGGAAAGGGAACCGTGGTTTACGAAAGAAATTGCATCGTTTGTTAAGAATAGAAGGAAGCTTATGTGTTGATGAGGCAAGATGCTCAGATGAGACGATGGAGAGTTACAGATCAGCTAGGAAGGATTTAAAGAGAATAGAGAGGACACGAGCAGTCTCTAGCAAATAGAATAAAGGAGAACTCTAAAACTTTCTAGAGGTATGTGAGGAATAAAAGGATGATTAGGGTATTAATAGGGCCAGTCAAAGACAGAAGCGGGAAGTTGAGAGTGCACCTTGTGGAGATCGGAGAGTTACATTTCTCATCGGTTTTCACTCAGGAAAAGGAGAATATTGTAGAGGAGAAGAATGAGGTACAAGATATTACACTAGATAGAATCGAGGTTCATTACAAACAGGTGTTATCAATTCCGGAAGGAGTGCAAGTAGAGAAGTCCCCTGGACCGAATGGGATTTATCCAAGGATTCTCTGGGAAACTAGTGAGGAGATAGCAGAGACTTTGGCTTTGATATTTGAGACGTCATTGTTTACAGGTTTAGTACTCGAGGTCTGGAGGATTGTAAATGTTGTGCACTTGTTCAAGAAGGGCAGTAGAGATGACCCAAGTAATTAAAGACCAGTGAGCCTTACTTCTGATGTAGGAAAGGTGGTGGAAAGGATTATGAATAATCATCTAGCAAGCAACAATCTGATTTCAGATATTCAATATGGTTTCGTCAAAGGCAGGTCGTGTCTCACAAATCTCATTGATTTTTTTGAGAAGGTGACCAAGCATGTCGGTGAGGGTAGGGAATTTGAGGTGGTATACATGGACTTCAGTAAAGCCTTTGATAAGTTTCCACATGGTAGGCTGTTGCAGAAAATGCAGAAGCGTGGAATTGGCGGTAATTTAGCAGTTTGGATTTGAAAGAAGGCAGCCAGTGGTGGTTGACAGAAAATATTCAGCCTGGAGTCCGATGACTAGTGGTGTGCCACAAGAGTCAGTTTTTTGTCCACTGCTGTTTATCATTTTTAAAAATGACTTAGATGCTGGCACAGGTGAATGGATTAATACATCTGCAGACGACACTAAAGTGGGTGGTGAAGTGGGCAGTTTGGAAGTATGTTACAGGTTGCAGGGGGACTTGGATAAACAACAGAATTGGGCTGAGGTGGCAAAAGGAGTTCAATGCAGCTACATGTGAGGTGATGCACTTTGGGAAGAAAAACAGAAAGGCAGAGTGCTGGGTCAATGGAAAGATTCTTTGTAGTCTGGATGTGCAAAGGGATCTTGGAGTCCATGTACATCGATCCCTGCAAGTTGCCATTCAGGCGGATAGTGCTGTTAAGGCGGCATTCGGTTTGTTAGGTTTCATTCATAGAGGGATTGAGTTCCGGAGCCGCAATATCATGCTGCATCTATACAAAACACTGGTGCGGCCATACTTGGAATATTGTGTACAGTTCTGATCGCCCCATTACAAAAAAGATGTGGAAGCATTAGGAAAAGTGGAGAGGAGATAAGCCAGGATGTTGCCTGGTCTGGAGGGAAGATCTTATGAGGAAAGGCTGAGAGACTTGGGTCTGTTCTCATTGGAAAGAAGTAGGATAAGAGGGGATTTGTCAGAGACATGCAAGATGACCAGAGGATTAGATAGGGTAGACAGTTAAAGTCTTTTTCCTAGGATGATGATGTCAGCGTGTATGAGGGAGTGTAGCTACAAATTAAGGGTAATAGATTTAAGACAGATGTCAGAGGCAGGTTCATTTCACAGAGACTGGTAAGGGCTTGGAATGCCCTACCTGCTAATGGAATTAACGCAGCCACATTGGGGGATTTAAATAATCCTTAGATAAGCACATGGATGATTTTGGGATAGCATAGGGGGACAAGCTGAGAATACCTCAAAGGTCGGAGCAACATAAAGGACCAAAAGGCCAGTTCTGCTCTGTATTGTTCAGTGTTCTATGTTCTTTGTTCTAAGAGTGGTAATTCAATCTTCCAGGTGTTAGACTTTACAGAAAGGATAAAAAGGAGACATGGGGTGGGAGAGTGGTAAGTGGGCAGGGTTAGCAATTTTTATTAAGGAATAAATTATTGGTCTAACTAGGGAAGATATTTTTTAAAACTGGTCCAGTTAAAATATATGGGTAGAAATTAAAGATAAGAAAGTAAAGGGCATATCGAAGAGATTGTGCTACATGCTCGTTTGTGACAAATCGTCCGGTGAAAATATATTGATAGAACTTAAAAGTCAGAAAGCAAAGAACACGTTAATGGAATTGTATTGTATGCTCCCCAGTAGTAAGGAAGAAATTAGGAACAATGATGTAGGGAGATCGCAGATATATGGGCAGCACGGTGGCACACTGGTTCGTTGGGCAGCACGGTAGCACACTGGTTAGCACTGCTGCCTCACAGCGCCAGAGTCCTGGGTTCAATTCCTGCCTCAGGCGACTGCCTGTGTGGAGTTTGCACATTCTCCCCGTGTCTGCGTGGGTGTCCTCCGGGGGCTCCGGTTTCCTCCCTCAGTCCAAAGATGTGCAGGTCAGGTGAATTGGCCATGCTAAATTGTCTGTAGTGTTAGGTAAGGGGTAAATGTATGGGAATGGGTGGGTTATGCTTCGGCGGGTCAGTGTGGACTTGTTGGGCCGAAGGGCCTGTTTCCACACTGTAAAATAATCTAATCTAAGCTAATATGTAAATTTAATAAGATTGTAATAATGGGGGGATTTTAAATTTCCAAACCTTGACTGTTACTAACTTTGTGTTAAAGGTTTGGACGATGAAGAATTTGTCCAATGTGTTCAAGAAAATTTTCTTTATCAATATGTGGCTGCTACTACGAGAGAATGAACAAAACTAGACCTTATTTTGTGCAATAGCAGGGCAAGTGACTGAAGTAAAAGTGGGGGAATATGATGGCTGTTGCGATCCTCACTCTATTTCGTTTCAGAATGGTTATGGAAAAAGATAAGCCTTCCATTATTATTATCGTTTTTAATTGGAGTGCCATAAATTTCAATGACCTGAGACAAGGACCTTCCAAGTTTGATTTAAGGTGACTGTTAGCAGGTGAAGAGAACCTGTGACTAGTGGAAGGCATTCAAAGATATGATTATGAGAACTGAGAGGCATTATGTTCTTGATGGAAGGAAGGGTAAGGCTGGTAAGATTAAGGAACAACGAATGACGAATGTTATTGAGGCTCCACTCAAGAATAAAAGAGAATCTTAATTTAGATATTGACAACTTCAATCAATTGAATCTCTGAAACAATAATACACATGTTGGACATTACTTAGAGAGAAAGCAGGAAAGCAAAAAGGGGAATTGAGTTACCATGGACAGATAAGGTTCAGAATAATCTAAAGATATTGTACAAAAACATTAAAAGCAAGAGGATAACCAGGGAGAGGGCAAGGCCTCTTAATGATTAAGGAGGACATCTTTGCGTGGTATCACAACAGATAGGGAATAAAATCATTCCGTTCCCAGTGCATCAGACAGCGGCAAACACACACCATTGTCTTCATCTCGCAATCATCCAGATTGAACTCTCTCTGCTATTTGTCAGCCTATTGACCCATTTGATCAAGATTTTTTGTAATCTTAGAAAGGCTTCTTCACTGTCCACTGTGCCACCAGTTTTGGTGTCATCCGCAAACTTACTAACCATGCTCTTTATATTGTCATCCAAATCATTTACATAAATGACCGAACAATGAAAACCCAGAATGAACCTCTGTTAAACAATGCTGGTCACATGCCTCAGTCTGAAAAGCAACCACCCACCATTCTTCTCTGTGGCCTGTTATTATGCCAATTGAAAGTGTTGAAGATAAACTCAGCAGTTCTGGCAGCATTGCAACAGAGAGAAATAAAATGAACTATTTTGAGTCCAATATGACTTGCTCAGAACAGGTTCATATCAGCCTCAACAGTGTTTCTCTCTCCATATCCTGCCTTACCTGTTGCACTTCTCTACCATTTTGTTCTTGTATGTCTGATTTCCATTACCTCTAATGTGTTGCTTTTCTGGATGGGTCTAGATGTTATGTGGAACAATTTGCTCCATTCCTGTTCCCGTGACTTGTGCCGGTGACACACGTATTAAACTGGACTCTGTTTCTACTCCAAGATCTAAAAATAACTTTTTTTGCCAAGGTCCACTTAAATGTGTGAATCTCAACACATTTATTTTGATTTGAAATACATTTTAGAGAGAGTTACACTTTATGAAACAACAGGAATAGATTATTGATGATAACATCATTTGAGTCCTTTATTAATAAGCTTGTCCCCACATGCTCTGAAAGCATTTAAATACCTTTCGCAGATTAATTACAGCAAAGGTGGTGGTCACTCAGCCTATCATCTCAGTACTAGTTCGGAATGAGCAATATACACACTCTTATTCTGCTATAACTCCCTGTAACCCCACTCATGTTGTTATGTGTCTGTTTTTAATTCTGAATATCCTATTCAGATAAACAATCTTATCAATCTGTATAGCTTATGATTGAATACTCTATCTGTAAATTGATATTCCATCCATCACGTTTAAAATTGCCTTTTCTATTCACATTGTCGTTCAGCGTTCCAACTCCCAAATGTCATCTGTTCTATCACTCTGCATTGCATTTCATTCCATTTGTGAGAAAGATTGAGGGTTGACTGGGAGATGTTACTGTACTCCCCTCAAGTCTGCACAGCCACTGGTTCCAGTCCTTTCTGCCTCCCAGCCAATATCAGGTTCGTTCCATCCCTGACTCAATAATCCTTGGGTTTTAATGAACAAGGTTGTTGTACATTGTTAAGGACAAGGCCAGACACCTCAAACATTTTAAGCCCATAACCCAGACCGTAACTGTGGTATTTGAAGTTAAGTGTACAGTGCATATTCAATGAGGGAATTAGCTGGTCACACTGCCGAGTTTTAAACAAACAGCATTTATTAACGAAACTATGGAATGAATCAAATGAAACGAAAGCAAAATATCGAACAACTCATCCTATCCAAACCCAACAGGCTATCCCCACTTAAGGATGCTGTTCCAAAGTACATGCAACAATCCCAAAAAACAAACCCCTTAGCATAACGAGTAAAAATGACACAAAATGCTTACATGATACAAAATTGGAAGGGGAAAAGGAGAGGGATAGCGTCCAGTTTCAACAGTGACTCTGACTAAACTAACCCCTGAACTGAACTGACCTGCACAACCAGAGAACTGGCGACGCGCCCTTCATTGTATCAGTTTTACTTTAAAGACTTGAAAGCCTTCTGCCTGAGGAATTATCTGTTAGGTATAAACAAAAGGGCCCCGGTGAAACATTCAAAATTCAGGCATGTTGGAACATTGGGTCGTTTAGAACGTCTCGGGAAAAGAAACTCAAGGACAACAAAACTTTGTAAAGGGACGGCTTTGTGACAACATGTCACATTTGACTTTGGACTGAGTTTTAAAAATGTAAGACTTACTGAATGAAGCCAATCAAATGTATTAATGTGTTTGTGAATTTATATAAAACAGTGCAGAAACGCATTGTGTGTCGAAGATACAAAATTTCCTTATTAGTGCAACGAGAGGAATGCCCAGGCAAATCCACACTTCTTGTGTATTGGAGTGCAAATATGCCCACTGGAAATCTATTGGATGGTACCTGTTCTAGTGAAGGAGAGATCAGCACTGTAACAACGTCTTGATTGTTTTTTTTGGTGGGGGCAGGGATGTGGGGTTCAGGTGGTTACAGTATTGCAAACAGACTACACAGCAGAATTATCTAGCCTGCACTAAGAAAACATACATCATTCTCCCTCACAACTGACTTCATAAGAACAATTCATGATGGGAAATGCGACCAATCGCCAGTGATGTCAGCATTCAATCCAGTCCAGTTACCATACATAAATGGATTAACTAGAACTGTTTGTTCAGTGGCTGATGTTAGTCTGCATGGATTCTAATTATGTCACTGCAGGATTTCCCTCTCCTATTAGTAAGGGTATTCTTTCAATGTGTATTCCATTGTTCAGGCAGATATATGAACTCTGAGACGAACAGGGATCAACAGCTATAGAGACAGTGAGAGGAGAGATCAGAATCTGAGAACCATAGACAGTAATTTTACAATAATGGAACAGAATCTGTGAACATTCGACTGGAGTGTTACAACAATGAACAGGAGTATATCCTGGGGTCTTTACTATCTCTCCGCACCATTGGACAACATTACCGTGGTTGATATTAGGTGTACTGCTGATTATTCAGGCAGGTTACTATCCCGTGCTCGCCACTGTTGGTGTACCTGGTAAGTCTCCCCATCTCTGTCATAAACCATGGTGAACTTCATTGCTGTTTCTGTTATCTATACTTTGCAAATACGTAAATTATTGTTTTCAGTTTCAATTGCAAACTCCACTCATCACCAGAATTCCAGCACTGTCCCCCCAACCCCTGACCTCCATTCTCACAAACATCTGAGAACAAGAATGTTCACAATGATGATTTCCTATTTTGCTCTGAATTGTTTTATGTCTCGGTATTCTCTCCATCACCAAACCTATCCACTACCCGCTTCATAATATCCCCAGTCGCCATCTTGGCTTCAGTGCTGTTGCTAAATAAACCATTATCTCAGCCTTGGTAACATTCAGATTTCACGTTTCCAGCTCTCCTCTAAGCACTCTTTCAGTTGCAAATATATCCATTACAACGTTGGTCGGGTCTCTAAAGCAAATTCTTGATACGGACACTGTGTTAGAATAATAATGTTGCTGGCCATGTACTTCAGAGGCACAGGTTATTCCACGAAAGGCACTGTTTCACATCCTACCACAGATGACGTCAGAACGTGAATCCAAATGATAGGAATTGGAAATAAAAGCGAATTTCACTAATAGCAACCCTAACATCACCAGTATTTTATCAATACGTTTATCTATCACAATGATGTCCTTTGGTAAAGAAATCCAGCATTTACCTGGTCTGGCTTAAGACTGACATCAGATCAACAGCAATGTGCTTGGCTGTGTAATGTCTGAAAGAATGACCACACAGTAAAGGGTATTTAGTGAGGTCAACAAATGATGCCACTCTCAGTGATCTGGACATCCCATGTAATAACAACATTAAAGGTTAAATAACACAAAGAATGATGCTCGAGATTGGAAACAAAAAGAAAGTGAAAGTGCCAAAAAAAACAGCAGATTTGGAAGCCTCGGGTCGAGAGAAAAATAGAATTGGCATTTTGAGTCCAATGGTCATACATCAGAACAGAACACAGCTGGCAAATAGTGTAATTGATGTTGGTGACAGTGATATCTGTTGTGAAGGGGAGAAGGACTGTGTTGAACAGATTGAGAAAGAGAGAGAGAGAACGAAGCAAACAAAGGGATTGTTGATGATCAGCTGATATGGAAATAAAAAAAAGAGATTAATCTTATTTATTTTTCTCCTGTTCCCATACTGCTGAAAATCGTAACCATGTAGTGTATACATCAAAGTCACTGTTTAAAATGAGTTATGTCCTTTTGTCTGTCTTCACTGAGTGTGATAGCCAATTTTATTCATTAATGGATGCAGAGCCAGCATTTCATTCCCTTTCTTCATTGTCCTTGACAAGGTGTTGACACTGGTCAACATGAACCAGTGTTTTTGGGCTGCGGGTAGTCAGTGCTTACTTCTGACTGGTTACATTTCTTTGAGAGTTTATAGTGAGTGATATAACTGAGTGGCTGGCTTGGCCATTTCAAACTGCAACTGAGTGTTAACCACATTGCTGTGGGCCTGGAGTCACATGTAGGCCTGACCAGGTGAAGATGGCAGATTTCCTTCCCTGAAGGGAATGAGGGTGCCAGGTACGACAATGTTTTCATTGTTTTATTTGATTCTTAATTCCTGATATTCTATTGAATTCAACTTCCAACAATTGCTGTGGTGGGGTTCAAATCCGGGGTCTGGGTCATCACCTGGGTCCCTGGATTAATATTCCAGAGACAATACAACTCGGCCATCACCTCCTCAGCATCTCCAACCATCTTCACTGGCAATACTGATGTTGCCGTTGGTGTGGTTTTGCTTCATACGGCAAAGAAATGAATTGACAAAACATACCATCCTTCTCATTTTGTATTTATGAGAAGGTGAGAAAGTGGGAAGTGCTTTTGGTGAGAAGGAGCTGGATGTCCTTGCTCATCAACACTGACAGAATTCATACGGAGCAGTAAGTAATCAGCACAGCAAATTGTAGTGTCCTTCATTGCAAAGTGATTAAAGTATAAGAATGAAGACACCTTCCTGCAGTTGTAGAGTGTTATTGAGACATTACTTTGGTCACTGTGAACAGATTTTCTCTCCATTATAATGAATGATCTCCTTGCTACAGAGAGACAGTTTAAAGGAGCTACACCACACTAATTCCTGCAGTGATGGTACCATGAGGAGAGTGTGAAGGAAATGAGTGTTTAATCTGTAATGCTACAAAAGAGTAAAATCTGATTGCATTAAAACTTGAGCGTTATGGAGCAACATTCATCATTTCCAAAACAAATACAACATGTTTTCCGCGATACATGTCTTTACATTTGGGCAATATATAGATAGGAAAGGTTTCGAAGGATATGGCCAGGTGCAGGGAAACGGGGTGAGCATGGATGAACATTTTGGTCAACATGAACTAGTTTGGGCTAAAGGGCCTGTCTCCATGCTGTAGGATTCTATGACACTGTGTTAGTTTATGTAGCTCTGTTGAGCCCCCATTTTGGTTGTGAGAGAGCGCCAGGTTCTGAATGAACTCTCAGCATCTCAAAGTGCAGTTGATGTGTGCCCCTGTATTGAACGTGATGTTGTTCACAAATCTGTCAGCAGCCACCCTCTGATACTGTTAACCATTCTCACCAGCTTCTGACCTCCATACAGACCACTAGCCTGTTTTCTCTATCCCAAACAGATCTTTTATATATATAATAGGTGTTCCTTGGCTCAAGGAGACAGAGTCCTTGTCTTTTTTCAGAGGGGCAATAAAACAGGAACTGACTCCGGTCAGTCTGGTTTGGTACATAGATGAAAAGGATTTCCAGAGGCTTTCTGTTTGCATGTAAACAGAAGAGATTTCAGGCCAAATTGGTTATGCCTTTGAAGTGACTGAGATAACGAAAGAGGATTGGTCAGCTCTTTCAGCTGAACTAGTGGAGCTGAGCAGTTTTCAGTTGTGTCTTGAACTTGGACGTTCAACAGGAAGCTGTGTGCAAACTCTCTCTCTTTTCTGCTCTTCAACTTCAAACTGCAAGCATGTGTACCATTTATACTGGGTTTTAAAGGGAATTTGATTATTGGGACTGTTAGGTGTTTTCTGAACAGTGTAATTAAGTCTAGCTGGTTAGGTTGAATTTTGTCGGGGTTCAATATTCTGTTCTTTGTGTTTCATTGTATAATTTTGTGAATATAAAAGCTTTGTCTATTTTAAAATCTAGTATACAACCTAGCTATCTTACTCCGGGTAATTCTCATTGAAGCTTACCAAAACAAGTTGCAAAGTTATGCTCTTGGTTGTCTGCTTTTTAGTGGCCTAGTCGACTCCTTAACATATTGGTGGCTCTTTGCGGGATTTTAAACAGCGAGTGGTAGGTGCTAGTGTCTTTATTTCGGGTATTGGTTTGGTTGAGTAGAAAAAGCTTGGGATAGTAATTGGTTCTTTCACTCGCCAAAAGTTTTCTGGATGTGGGCGCAGTGACTTTGGAAGGTTTACAATAGGTATATGAGACAAAGTGGCAAGAATTAGCAGAGAAGCGGGAATTGGACCTGACTGCTTCTGTGAGGAAAGGAGAGATAATTACAGCAGGAGATCATCAATTAAACACGCTGAAGAAACCATCAGAATCTACAGAGCTAGCAAGAATTCAATTGCAAATGAAGCAGCATGAATTAGCGGCGAGGGATAAGGAAAGGGCAGCAGAAATGAAACAGTTTGAATTACAATTAAAAGCAGAAGGAGGGAAAAGAGAGAGCAGCAGAACAGAGAAAAAAAAGAGAACAGCAGAAGAGAGACAAAAAGAGAACGCATTAGAAGAGAAAGAAAGACAGAGCTTTTAGAAAGCAAAAAAAAAACTACACTTAAAAAGGAAAGTCAGTGTAAAAGGCTGGAGTTAAAGGCTGAGGTAATACTTAGTCAATAAGAGAGTGAGGATGAGCAAGACACTGGTAGTCAGAAGCCTAGTGAGAAGCTGTTTAAGTATATTCAAGCATTGCCTAAATTTGATGAGAAGGATGTGAAAAACTTTTTCAAATCATTTGACAAGATGGCTAAACAAATGCAGTGGCCAGAGGCAATGTGGGTTTAATGATCTAAACGAAACTTGAAGGTAGAGCTAGTGAGGTATTCGCATCTCGATCAGAGGAGGTATCTGGGGAGTATATGGAGGTGAACAAACGCCATTTTAACTGAGCTTGTACCAAAAGGTTATAGGCAACTTTACAGGAATCTAAGGAGGGTTCCTGTTCAAATCTACGATGGGCGTGAATGGATCAAACCGAGTAATTTCGATAGATGGATAAAAGCTTTAAAAATCAAGCAAACCTATGATGCATTTAGAGAGGAAAGCATTTTGGATGAATTCAAAAATTCACTGTCTGAAGTAATGCGAACTCCTGTAGAAGAGCAGAGAGTGATAACATCAATGTTCGCAGCTGACAAGCTGATTATTATGAACTGGTCCATAAACTCGGCTTGGCTTCCAGACTCGATTTCAGTCCAAGAGGAATATAAATTGGAGCAAAGAAATACCCTCATGTGGAAAGGGAAAAGTAGATCACAGTGAAGATCATTAGGATAATTTACCAAAGGGTCAAAAAAGAAACCCTTGATGGGGACAAAGAAGGCATGCCTGAAGACGGGCCAGATCTGGTTAACAAATATACATGCAAGGGTAAAGTTTATTCACATAGACCAGGAGTAATTGGTAAGGAGGTTCCAATGTTAAGGGGCACAGGATCTTCTCAGTCTGTAATGCTGAGGGAGGAAGAGATATCACTCCTGAGCGACTATTGCCAGAAAATGTAAACAGATGAGACTTTAGGCCAAAGTGGTCGTGCTTTAAAAGTGATCTGTATAATGAACGGGGGAGTAGTGAGCACTTTTAGCTGAACCCCTGAGCAGTGTTCAACTGAGTCTTGAACTGGGAGGTTCAACAGGGAGCTATGTGGAAACTGTTTCTCTTTTCTGACCTGCAACTTCAACCTGGGAGGATGTGTTCCATTTATACTGTTTTTTTTATTGGGAGTTTGCTTATTGGGACAGTTGTGTATATTTGGAATAGCATAAGTAAGTCTAGCTGAATAGGTTGAATTCTATCGGAGTTCTTTATTGTGCTCTTTGTGTTTCATTGTATAATTTTATGAATAAAGTTTTTGTCTGTTTTAAAATCTGGTAGTGAACTAAGTTAAAGTACTCCAGTTAACTTTCATTGTACACTTACCAACACAAATTTCAAAATTATGCTCTGGGCTGCCTGCTTCAGAATGTTCTGAGCGGTCTAGCCTAGTCCATAATATCTCGAAGATGGAAGATGCCTCCTTGGGACTTGGTACAAACCAATCACTTTCCCTTCTCATGGTCAGCAAACCATGTTAACATAATACATGTGCACCAATATCAATAGAGCCAGGAGGAATAACATGGAGCAGTCTGTCATTGCAGTCAATGCCTCATTGGTTTGAGGTGTTGCAAGATCAATGACATCCTCGTATTTCAGTGTAACAGTTAGGAGGGACTGAATGGCCTCTTCTGATCATGAGTCAGTGTCTCGAGGGACAAAATGTCTTCCTCCTGGCCTGAGGGCAGAGCTTCAAGGACTTCAATTGGCAACCCATGGTTCCTACCTACCAGTATGTTGTGCTGACGCGACTCTATTTTCCTGAATTATCGGAGACAAACAGGAGGTGGGAAGAACACTGCAAGCCAGGCATCATCATGAGGTATGAAAGTCAAACTTTAAGGTATAACAGTTCTTCAGGACTGGGAATGGGAGGTAGTGGGAGTTGCAGATAAAGAGGGAAGGGAGTAGTTGGGGTGGGGAGACCAGCGGGATGGTGAGGTAAGGATACGTGGACACAAGTGGTGGATGCAACCTGGTTGGGCGATGGGAGGGATGAATCCCGTTGGGAGCTGGAAGGCGGAATCGTTAGGTGGAATGGAAGGGTGGTGTATGGGCAGAAAATGGAGTAAGGGCATGGGTAGTCACGTTATTTCAAATTGGAGAACTAAATGTTACATCTTCCAGGCGGTAGGCTTGCCAGGCAGATGAGCTGTTGTTCCTCCAATTTGCGGTCTGCCTCATCAAGGCAACAGATGAGGCCAGGAGTGGTTATTATAGGAAAGGGAGTGGGAAGGGGAATTCAAAAGGGCAGTGACTGGGAGGTCAGGTTGGCCCCTGCAGGCCCGGCTGCGATGCTCGGTGAAATGTGCCCTTAGTTTATGTTCGGTCTCCCCAATGTAGAAAAGACCACATTGGGAGCATCTGATGCAGTAAACTCGGTTGGAAGAGAGGCAGGTGAACCTCTATCTAACTTGCAAGTACTGATTGAAGCCCAATAAGGAGGTGGAGGAGGTGGTGTGCCAGCAGGTGATGCAGCATTTTCGGTTGCAGGAGAAGGTGGGGGTTATGGGGGAGATTGGTGGGGAGTGTGGCACGATAACGAAGGGGCAGTCTTGTGGGAGATGTGCCAGGTGGTGGGATCCAAGCCTAGTTTACAGCATCTGGTGCACCCGATGTGGTCTTCATTGCATCAGGAAGACCAAATGTAAATGAAGTGAATTATTTGCTGAATATTGCAGTCAGGCTTCTAAGGGCTGACCTGACGTCCCAATCACTTCATATTTCAATTCTCCCCACACCCCCCCCACCCCCCCACCCCCCCCCCCCCCCCGCCAATCCCTTTCTGACATGGCCATCCTTGGCCTCCTCCATTGACACAATGAACCAAACCAAAAACTGGAGGAACAAGACCTCATCTGTCAACTGTACAGCCTACACCCCGGGGACTCAACATTGAATTCTCCAATTTCAAATCGCCTCCCTTCTAATCCTATGATTCCCTTCCAGGCCTTCCCCTCCTTGCCTTCCTCTGATCAACACTTGATCCAGCTACCAAATGGATTCAGTCCTCCCATCACCAACCGGCTGATACCCTTTATCTGTGCTCACTTTTGCCCATCTCGCCACTCTGCCTCCTCCTCCCTCACCCGCCCCTTTATCTCTAGACCCCCTTACTCCTAACCCCAGTCCTGACGAAGGGTTAAATCCTAGGCGTTGACTTCTCAACGTCTGGACGTTGACTGCTCAATGTCTTGACGCTGCCTTGCTTATTCTGTTCTTCCAGCCTCCTGCATGTCTATTTTGGATTCCAATAGTGGCTATTTAAAAAAAAAAAGTCTTCTTGTGGAATAGTCAGGAGAGGGAATGCGTTGCATCTGTTTTTATCCAATAGTTTTGATGGGCTGAATGGCGTTCTTATATTACTATGAAAGCAGCTAGAGTTGCTGTAGGTGTTCCTCCTTTTTAACCGTGGAAATGTTTAGTGCCCAGCAGTGCTTTTGATTAATGTTACCTATACATTAGGAGCACAAGCTTGAATGTTGTCCAGATTAGATACTTTAGTACCTTAGGAGGTGACTCATTGTTCTGAACATTATATACTCTTCACAGAACATCCCCACTTCTGATCGTATGATAGAGGAAAGACATTGATGAAGCATCTGAAGATGTTTGTGCCGAAGAAGCTACCCTGCGATTGTCCACAAAGATGTCCAGGGACTGCGGGGTTTGATGCCCACCAGCCCCATTGTGTTTTGAATGATCCAACCAGTGGGGAGTTTGCAACTGATTTCCATCAACTTCAATTTTGTTCAGTCTCCTTGACACCTTACTCAGTCAATTACTGCCATGATATCAGGGTCATTCACTCTGATGGTGTGTTCACATCTTTTGTTCATATTAATTGGCCAAGGTATATGTGTGGGGCGTGTTTCCTTCTCTCAGAGGATAGTGACGGTTGGGACCAGACAGTTAGGGGAGGGTACATCACTGAAATATTTGGGGGTGTGAGTGGGTTTCAATGGATTTTGACACATCAGAGAATCGAAGACTAAATGAATTGCGCATGAAAGAGAAATTACATCCAAAATCTTCTCTATTATGATATTAGTTGTCCCTGAGATATCACTACTAACTCACTCAACATCCCAAGTATTCATGTATTTCTCCACGGTAAACATAGTTTAGAAATATTCATTGAGGACTTCAACCATTTCTTATGGTTTCACACGGACTTGTCCACTTTGATCTTCGAGAGGTCCTATTTTCACTGTAGCTATTGCTTTTTCTTTTAATATATTTAAAGTAACTTTTTGGATTCATTCTAATCTTCTCAGCCAAGGCTCTTTCTTGCTCCCTTTTCACCCCACTGATTTCCTTCTTCCATAGACTCCTGTATCCCTTATATATCTCCAGGGATTCCCTTGACCCCAGCTGCTTGTACCTGAACCACACCCCAAGTTTGAACATGAACCTGTGGACCTGTTTTGTCCCTCTCTATAACTATTTGAAGATTAATCGAACTGTGGTTCCTGTCCCAAAGTGCTCCCTACTATTAACTCAGTCACCTGTCCTGCCCTATTCCTAAGAAAATTTTGCGTTTTGCCACTTCCCGAGTAGGACACTCTATATACCGCTTGAGGAAACGTTCCTGACACATTTACAGATTTTATCTCATCAATCCCTTAACGCTCAGGTAGTTCCAGTCTATGTTAGAAAAAAACAAAATCCCCTATTACGATAGCCCTATTACTCCTGCAGGTCTCCCCACTCTCCCTGCATATTTGTTACTCTCATTCCTATTGACTATTTGGGTACGTATATTACAACCCCAATCACGTCACCATCTCCTTCCTATTTCTTACATCCACCCTCAAAGCATCATAGGTGATCCATCAGTTATTTTATCTCTGATTACTGCTGTTGTACTCCCCTTAATCAGAAGTGCAACTCCCCTCTCCTCCTTCCGCCATCTCTGTCTTGTTTAAAGCACATTTACCCTGGTACATTAAGCTGTCGGTCCTATCCATCACTTAGCCATGTTTCTGTAATGGCTATAATATACCAGTCCCACCTACCTATTCTCGCCCTGAGTTCATTGGCCTTTCCTGTAGGCCTTCTTGCATTGAAATAGATGCAATTTAATCCAAAAGGCAATACTTTGTCTCTGTCGTTTTTCAGCTTAATCTTACAGATTTCTGATTACTGTATCTCCTTCCAGCCTCACACTTTCCTCCCTGCTCTTGAGGATACCACGCCCTGCCAATCTATTTTAAACACTCCCATGTAGCACTACCAAAACTGGCCGCCAAGATATTGGTACCCCCTCCAGTGCAAGTCTCTGACGGTAATCTCCCTCTCAGGAGGTTACCGCTGTCAAGTTTTTTTTTAAAAAAATAAATGTTCCTCCTAGCTTTCTGCAATCACACTGCAGGACCTCGTCCCTATTTATACGGGTATCATTTGTGCCAACGTGCATAATGATTTCTGGCTGCTCCCCCTCCCCCATGAGAATGTTCTGCAGCCGCTTGGAGACATCCTGGACCCTAGCACCTGGGAGGTAACCCACCATCCTGGATTCCCGTTTGTGACCACAGAATCTCCGATCTGTCCCTCTAACAATGGACCCTCCTCTCTTTAACGTCCTGTTTACTTCTTTCTTTCCCGCTGTGTCCCAGAGCCAGTGGTAATACGACTACTCTGGTTACTGCTGCTTTCCCCTGAACGGTCATCGCCCCCAACAATCCAAAATGGTATACTTGCTTTCGAGAGGAATGGCCACAGGGGATTCCTGCACTTCCTGCCTACTCCCTTTGCCATTCCCGGTGGTCGCCGATCTACTCTCTGCCTGGAACACGACAGGAAGTAAGGAATGTCTGTTGGATTTAATTGCATTTATTTAAATACAACAGGACTGACAGGTAAGGCTAATGAACTCAGGGCGATGAATGTTAGAATGGAATATTACAGTTATTAAAGAAACATAACTGGGGCGTGTCTTGGGTGTGGCCACCACACGAAAGCACTTATCTATGAAGTTCTCAGTAGCTCGGATGACCCTGCATGAATCCTAGATTAGATTACCTACAGTGTGGAAACAGGCGCTTTGGCCCAACAAGTTTGCACCGACCCACTGAAGAGCAGCCCACCCAGACCCACTCCCCTACACCCAACGCTATGAGCAGATTAGCATGACCTATTCACCTCACCTGCACATCTTTAGACTGTGGACGGAAACCGCAATACCCAGAGGAAACCCACACAGACACGGGGAGTATATGCAAACTCCACACATACCGAGGTAGAGTTTGAACCCTGGTCCCTGGTGCTGTGAGGCAGCAGTGCTAACCACTGAGCGACCGTGCCACCCAGCTCCAGCTCCCTAACACGGTATCCCTTTAAAGTACAGGAGGACGCCATTGGCCATTAGGTATGAATCAGCTCCAAAAATGTCCCCCAAGCACCTCCCATTTGCCAGCCCTCTCTCTATTGTCCGTTAAATTCATAATTTCCAAATATATATCCAGTTCTCTTTTGAATCTTCATCCACAACTTTCCCAGCTGGTCAATTCCAATTCGTAACAACTGTCTAAATAAGACATTTTTCCTTCATTCACTCCTCGTTCTTTTGCTGACAACCTTGAAATTAGAATTCCTTGATACTGTAATGCCAACTAATAGAATATTCTTTTTCTACTCTGCAACTTTTTTCATACTTTTGAGCACCGCAATAAATTCACATCTTTGTCTGTTCTGCTCCAGGAACAATAAGCCTTGCAAGAACTATAACAAACACGACACGGAAAACAAGCAGAAAACTAGACACCAGGATATATGAACATCAACTAACCACAAAAGACATGATCCCAACACTAATTGCTTACGTACAGATGAGGAAGTGCGTCACATTGACTAGGTATGCATATCCATTCTAGGACAGGCCAAACAGAGACAAGTACAAGAATTCCTAGAAACATGGCATTCCAACTGGAACTCCATAAACAAACGCATCAACTTTGACTCCATCTACCACCCTCTGAGAAAAAGGGTCGAAAATGACATCATCGACACAGGAAATTACAATACCAACACAAGGAAACCGAAATACCTGAATGGAAAGTGGAAGATAACACCAGCATTTCACTGGAGGCTCACTTACTGAGAACAGTCAATGGAACAAACCAGGAACTGCTATAAGCTATTGCTTTAGATTACATCAGTGTGCTCATGGCTGCCACCACATAGAATCATTGAATGAAAATGCGAGCCTGCACGACCAAGTGCATATCCAAAGGCTTTTTTAAAATTTGTGAGATTCCCTGCTCAATCACCCACCTAGGCAATGCATTCCAGACACATGTCACCAGGGGCAGAATGGCGGATTTGTGATTAGCAATCCTGCCTGAGAGCGCTGGGGACCCAGGTTTGATTCCAGCCTTGGGTGACTGCCTGTATGCATTTTGTGCATTCTCCCTGTGTCTACGTGGTTCCCTCGAGGTAATCCAGTTTACACCCACAATATGATGATGTGCAGCTTAGGTGAATTGGCCATGCTTAATTGCCCATAGTGTTCAGGGATGTGTAGGTTAGGTGCATTAGTCAGGGGTAAATATAGGAGGAACGTGTTTGGGTGGATTACTCTTTGGAGAGTCAGTGTGGATTGGTTGGGCAAAAGAGCCTATTTGCGCACAGTGGGGATTTTATATTCTATGTGTCAACCTCCCAGCTCAAAACAGACTCACAAATCCCCTCTCAATCCCCTGCCTTTCACTTTAAGTATTTATCGCTTTGATTTTGACCCTTCGAGTAAGGGAAACAGCTGCTGTCTGTTCATCATCTCCATTCCCCTTATTCTCTTGTACACCTGTACCAGGTTCCCTCCTCAACCTTCCCTGCTGCAATGAAAAAAGGAGCAAAGTTATCCCTCGCCCTTCACAGTCTGAGTTCTCACTTGTCTTCTTAATTCAGATGTGCATCATCTCACATTTATCAGTGTTAAACTTCATCGGCCATTAATCTGGATAAAGAAATCATCTGTTTATATCATCCTGTAGCCTAACCCTTTCCTCCTCACTGTGAACCACCCAGCTAATCTTTGTGTCATTCCCATTAGTTATCATTCCACTGCCATCCATCTTCGACATTCTCACAACCATCATTTATGAATATCACAAACAAATCTTGATGTCCTTCCTATTCTCCCGATGTTATTCACAGAAGAAGAATTAAGAATTCCAGTCTCTTGCTATTCTTATTTTGGGGAATTTACAAAGTGATGTAGTTAACACCTATTATGAGGGTGCTGCAAATAACATTTTCGACACAGAGTTGAATTCACCTTTGAAACTCTGCACCTCAGCATGTCTTATTCATAAAGTGTGTACCTAATTTAGGATGAACAATGGTTTGGCACCTTGCAGTGGAACATTAGACTTTTGTGTGGCACTGTTCTTTGTAACAATAGTCAGAACTGAAGAATTTTTCATCTGCAGGATGAACGCAAACTCATTGCTTGAATCAGCTAATGTGATGAGGATAAATACTCAATTAACTTCTACATTATGGACAAACTGCAAGAGATCAAACCATGTTGTCATGTCTACGTAGAATTGGAAGCAAATACATACTGTTAAAAAAAAGTCAAAAATGTTGAGACACCATACCAGGGGAAAAAAGACATGTGTTCTGCTTTTGATGGAGATACAGAAATACAGAGTGAATGCGCAATCTGAACAAGAATCAAGTGATAGAAAAAGAAATACATCAAATCATAATCTTCAATGGAACCAGATCCCAATTTTTCTGAATAGTGATGTTTTTCACCCAACCTCACTTTTGCTAAAGCAAGTTTTTTTCCCAGTCACTAAAACTTCATTAGCCATTCTTCCTCCGCCTTCCTACTCTTTTTTTTACACTCCTACTTCCCTTGCACTGCCCCATCTGCTGCTACCTACTCTTCCACTGATGATACCTCTTCACGTCTTTCTTCTCCCACACCCACTGTAAGTTACACCAGTTCCCTAGTTACTCCCACTTCCACTGGCCATCCCTTGCCCTTTTTGCTTTCCAACTATGGAGATGTGAACTGCTGGTTTCGTATTGCTATTGGTCATCAGTCAACAATGAGATTGGGATGATCAATGTCCAATAGGAACAGACAATAGTGTGTGTCTGTCACTGTCCAATACAACATGAAAAGGATGGTTTTGTTCCCCATACAGTGTGGAACTCTTTTTCTGTGTCTGTGTCAAAGCGCTTAAGCAAACAGCCTCATCACAAATAGGACAAACCCCTCCTCAGAATCAGAAGTCCATGAATCAGTTTTTCCTAAAACGTTGTGAGGACAGTGACCACATTGCTCAAACAAGCCGTGTTCGATCATTTTGCTCTTTACCATTTTAACGAATTTTTGAAGTCTTTTGAACTGAGATCAGAGTAACGTCCCTTGCATCAAAGTAATATTTATCTCATGTAGCATCATTACCCCTCAGCAAACTGTGGTTAACGGGAATCAGAGGAAATTCTGTGCTGGTAATTTCCTCATTGAACAATGACACCTTCCCTCGAGCTATTGGGAATGACAAATAATCTCATCCTTTGCTTGTGCCTTCCAAAACAATGGATAGATTTGTCTTATTAATAAAATCAAGATACATCTGTTTTCACAGTTTGGTCTAAAGTCTCAGAAAAGTAAGACCTTGCTGGTTGAGTGTAACCCCAATGAAATCAGAGCATAACAATAAGATAACGAT
The DNA here is from genome assembly GCF_047496795.1 of Chiloscyllium punctatum. NCBI lineage: Eukaryota > Metazoa > Chordata > Chondrichthyes > Orectolobiformes > Hemiscylliidae > Chiloscyllium > Chiloscyllium punctatum. The sequence goes on from NC_092744.1 coordinate 106,965,334, forward strand.
TCCGATTATTTTCAATCAGTTACTTTCTGAGGACTGATCGTACGATGTCAGTGCCACTGAGATCAACATTTTCTTCTCCAACAGCATCACATCACATTGGCTCAAGGCTGAAACATTCCCCAATTCTACTTCATTCTCCAGCTCATTTGCCATGTTCGCCAGATATACGAGGCTCTCTGAGCCTCTTGTACCTGGCACCCCACCCATGCCCTCTGCTCTGTGTCCATCCCCTCTCCTTTTCACATTTTTCACATTTGGTGACCTAGATGATGCATATCTGAATCTGTCCTTCTCAAATTTCATCTGAGTCCATCCCCTCTCCCAAGCCCACCTCTTGTCGTGTATTCACCATCCCTCCTAAACTTCCACGCTCTAATGCTGAATATTCTGTACTCAGCAAATGTCTCGGCTTTATCCCACTGTGCCCCCACTTAAATGAATTTCAGGAACGACATAATGTTGAACTCTTCTTCCATTGTCTTCTCCTCGGTGTCCAGTTCTTTGGACAAAATTCCACTCCCCATCCCACAGACCCTTCACCCAGCTCCAACACTGTCCCTCCATCTGGGCACATTCCCCTGACATTTACTTAAACTCATTCTGTTCATTGAGAACTTTCCATGTGACACTCGTCTTAATATCTTTGCATCCCCCTCACCTTATCCAACCTATCACCCTCTGAACAGACTTTTCGCTGTATGCTTCGATCCAACCCTGACTGTGTTATTCAGCCTGTGTCGATAAGCGTGGTAGACTCACCTTCTCCATTTCAGAGGCTGAGTTCCAGCTCTCAGATACATCCACATATCAACTGCTGGTCCATAACCTTTCCATGGCACATCAGGCCATTTTATTTCCTAAATTTGACCACATTTTATCTGGAGATTCCTACCCACTCGCCCCCACCTAACAGTCCCGAAGCTGATGGTCCTCTGATAACAGAGCTCGCTTTTATATTCTCCTGAAAATCCACAAACAGAACTGCCTGGGCAACCCAATGCTTCAGCCTGCTCCTGCCACACAGAGGGGTGCGTGTGGGGACACACATGGGTTCAAGTTATACCTGTTCCTTCATGGGGTACATAGGCCATTCTTTGTTCCAGTTCTTTCGACACCCCCCCCCCACCCACAACACTTTCTCCGATATGTAGATGATATCATAGCTGCTGTTCCTCTCTCTTGTCCAGAAATGGAAAAGTTTATCGTTTCCAATTTGCACCCCTCCCTCACTTTCACCTGGTCTATGTCTGACTCCTCCCTTCCTTTCCTCGACACCTCTGCTTCGATTTCTGGGGATAGACGGGTCACTGATATCGAGTATTAACACACCAACTCCCACAGCTACCTGGAGTATACATCCTCACACCCTGTTTCCTACAAAGGCTCCATTCCATTTTTCCAGTTCCTCCGTCTCCACCGCATTGCTTCTCATGATGTCAGCTTCAGAAATGTGGCCTCTGAAATGTTCACCTTCTGCCTCAACCAAGAATTCCCCAGCACTGTTGTCAATAGGGCCCCCAACTAGTTCTGACCCACCTGCTGTGCTTCTACACTCACCCTCTCTCCTCCCTCCTAAAACAGCGTTAAGAGTTCCCCTTCCCACCATCCTACCATCCCACCAGCATTCACATGCAGAAGATCATTAGTCTGCATTTCCCCCACCACCAGACACATATTTGCCTCCTCTCCCTTTTCTGCCTTCTGAAGTGACCATTTCCTCCAGGACACCCTGGTCCGCTTGTTATTCATTTCCCATACGACTCCCACCTCCTCCCCCCCCCCCCCCGACCACAGCTTTCGGAGTGACGCTCCTTCATCAGGTGATTGATCAAGGAGCCAGTGTACTTCCAATTAAACCTGTTGGACGATAACCTGGTGTTGTGTGATTTTGAACTTTGTACACCCCAGTCCAACACCGGCATCTCCAAATCATGACTACTATCGACACCACTAACCGCCGGCTTAAAGTGGAGAGGATCTCCAAGAAGATTGCACATATCAACATAGACATCATGTTTCTACAGGAATGCAGGCAAGCAGGAAAGATCCCTGCCGGAGGTGTAATACTTTCCCATTTACTTCCTCTCTCCCCACTATTCAAGGGCCCAAATATACCTTCCAGGTGAAGCACCAACATTACCCACAATCCGGTCTATGACATTCCCTGCTCACATTGTGGTCTGCTCTACATTGGGGAACCTAAAAGTAGACTGGGTGACCACTTCACAGAATATGCAAGCTGTCCCTATGCAAAAGACCCTGAGTTTCCAGTTGCCTGCCAGTTTAATACCACATCCTGTTCCCTGCGTCAAGCTTGCTGCAGTGTTCCAGGACATTTCAACTCAAGCTGGAAGGACAACACCTCATTTTCCGCGGTTGGACCCTGCAGCCATTCCGACTCAAAACAATGTTCAATAATGTTAGGGACTGTACTCCACAATACACCCTACACATACACCAGGCCGAGTTCTCACTTAGCCTTCAATTACTCACCCCCTATTAAGTTAAAAATCACACAACACCAGGTTATAGTCCAACAGGTTTAATTGGAAGCACACTAGCTTTCGGAGTGACGCTCCTTCATCAGGTGATTGTCTAAGTTGTCGGTACACTTCCTTGCAGTAATCTGTTCTATTCTGAATGACAATGGCTCCTCATTTATCTGCTGGTTTGATGACAATGTTGTCATTGGTTTTCAGAGCCTGGATGGCATTGTGTTGTGAACGGGTGATGTTTTGCTCTACCTTGTGGTTACGGCTGATGAATCTGGCATTTATATATTTCCTGACAGTCTGAACATAGATGTCAAGCCCAGGGTAGTGGCCCTCCGGTGGGGTCCATGTTGACACCTTCTTTGGTCGCTCCTCTGCAGATTCCTGTGATGACTGTTCTAGTTCATCGGTGGGATCACTGCTGGCACCTTGAAAGAATTCCTGGAGTCCCATTCGTCTGATGAACGGGTCCATTTTGGTGATGGGGCAGAAGTTGAGACACCTACTCAGGACATCAATCTCTTCCGGTCGAAGCGTGTGGCCCAATAAATTGACAATAGACTTCCCCGCAGTGATAATGTTGTCTACTGTGGTTCCAGGGCGGGGTCTGCTGTTACTGGATAAGAATGCCAAGCTTCTCCAGTTTTTTGTTCTTGGCGTGCATCTACGTGGGGTAGTTTTGTCGCCTTGTCTGTTTGGCACTGTCACGTAATTGTACTGATGTATCCTGTGTGCAGGCTGTGAGTGTGGACTCCATCTGAATTTCAAGGGTGTGGCGCCTGCTGTAGAGATGGTGCACGAGATGATTGAGAAGTTTACAAGCGGTGCAGTGGCAAAGTATCTCTGCATTGTCTGTGTTGTAGGTCAACCTAAGTGGGTTCATGATCCGTAATCCTTTCGGGATCTTTCCTGCTTGCCTGCATTCCTGTAGAAACGTGATGTCTATGTTGATATGTGCAATCTTCTTGGAGATCCTCTCCACTTTAATCTGGCAGTTAGTGGTGTCGATAGTAGTCATGATTTGGAGATGCCGGTGTTGGACTGGGGTGTACAAAGTTCAAAATCACACAACACCAGGTTATAGTCCAACAGGTTTATTTGGAAGCACACTAGCTCCTTGATCAATCACCTGATGAAGGAGCGTCACTCCGAAAGCTAGTGTGCTTCCAATTAAACCTGTTGGACTATAACCCTGGTGTTGTGTGATTTCTAACTTTGTACACTCCATTCCAACACCGGCATCTCCAAATCATCATCCCCTATTGTTAGCTACTAACAGTCTCCATTAACAGCTATTCAGCCTCTTCTGTATATTCGTCAACTTTTCAGGACTACCATCCGTTCTGAGGAAGGGCCACTGAACTAGAAACGTTAATTCTGATTTTTCTGCACAGAAGCTGCAGACCTTTTGCAGCAACTTCGGTTTTTGTTTCAACAATGTCTCACAATGGTTTTGTATCACAATGCTACACATCATGGATATTTAGAGCTCTGTCAAACATAGGAACTTTGTAATTTCTCATTTAATGTCCATAAAAAATACTCGAGATTCAACTGAGATAGCAGCTTTGCTTATATCATTCAGATCAGTCAATTTGTCACAGTTCAGAAAGAAAAAGTAATCGATAGAGAGAAACTCAGCAGGTCTGGCACCCTCTGAGCAGAGATACACAGAATTACCCTCGATTTCAATATGACTTTTTCAGAACAGTGTCACATCATATTCGATATGTTTACTCTGTTTCTCTCTGCAGATACTTCCTCATCTGTTGCGCTTCTACCATCATTTTCTGTTTGTATTTCATGTTTCCGTATCACTATATTTCATGTTTCTTGACAGTGCTACATGCTGAATTTGGTTACATATGGACAATGTAGTCCTTTTCTGTTCCTATTATAGTTGGTGTGTCTGTGACACCTGTGTCACGGCCGAAATCTGTTTCCTCTTTAAGAGTCAAAGGAAAAAATAATATTTTTCCGATTATCTTGTAAATCTCAGGAACTCCACTTTGTTTGAAAAGACATTTTAGAGGCAGCTGAAATTTCATAAGGTAATAGGAATAGATTATTGATGGTGGAGCACTCTGTGACCTTCTTTGAACTAGTTTGTCTACCCCCTCTCCAAAGGCTTTGGTTACATATCACAGAATTATTTACAGCAAAATTGGGGAAACTCAGCCCATTGTCTCTTCCAGCTTGGAATGACTATATCGCGACTGTTAGTCTCCTGTACTGTCCCCATTGCCCTGCACATTTTGGTATTTGCGTCTGCTTTTAATTGTAAGTATCCTGTCAGATACGAACAATCTGATCAATCTCAAACAAAAAGAAAAACAGAACTTAGAGGGCAAGCTCAGCAGGTCTGGCAGTATCTGTGAATAGAAATCAGAGTTAATGTTTCAGGTCCGGTGACCTTACTCAATCTGTATTCCCAATGATTAAATGGTGTGTATATACAATATAGTTCAATTTATTGCATTTAATATTATCCTTTTAGTTCACATTGTCATTCAACATTGCACCTCCCAAATGTTGGCTGTTTCCTTGTTATGCATTAGATTTAATTCTATCTGTCAGAAAGAGGGATGATGACTGGGGAGTATCATTGTACTCCCCGTGCAGTCTCCACAGCCACTGCTCCCATTCTGTCCTATCTCCCAGCCAATATCATGTTCATTCGAACCTGACTCATTAATTCATAAGTCTTAATGAGTACGTTCATTGTAATTATCACTTTTAGTTTTGGACTGAGGCCATAATGCGGAAAAAATACGGTTTACAGCAAATGAAACTGCATTTAGAAGTCTGTAAATTTATATAAATACATTACTGAAGATATTCCCGATGTAAGTTCCAAAGTTGCCTTATTAGAGCAGTGAGAGGAACATTCAGAGAAATCCACACTTCCTGTCTATGTTCAGGGCAACTGTGTCCAATGACAGTCTGTTCGCTAGCGTTTGTTCCCTTGGAGGAGAGATCAGCACAGTAACAACATCCTGGTTGTGATTGCTTTGGGGGGGGGGGGGTGGAGGGATTTTTGGAGAGATGGTTACAGCAGAGTAAACAGAAAACAGAGCAGAATCATGTAGCCTACGAAAAGACAATATTCTTATTCTCCCTCACAACTGACTTCACTCGAGCAATTGGTGATGGGAGATGTGAACTGAAGGTGCTTTATTGAAAGCTGGGACTGTTTGCTCTGATTGTAATTGATGTCAGTCTCCATGCAATGCAACTGTGTCACTGGAGGGTTTCCCTCTCCTATTAGTAAGAGGTTTCATTCAGTGCGCTATCCCACTGTAGTAACAGATGCATCAGCTCCAACAGTAACAGAGATCAACAGCTGCGTAGATCTGAATCTGAGAATAGCGGACTGGAACATTACAACAATGGAGAGGAGGTTTTCCTTGAGTCTTTTCAAGATTTCCCCCTCTTGGGGATTTCTACCATATCGGATATCAGCAGTACTGATGGTTATTCTGGGCGGGATGGATGGTGTGCTACTAACCTATTCTCGCTATTGTTGGTGTTCTCTACCTCTGTCCATTCATTAATCCCATAAACAAGTTCGAACCTCGTTGCAATTTCTGTGATCTATATTTGTCAGAGAAAGAAACTATTGTCTTCAGTTTCTATTGCAGTCTCCATTCATTACCCATGAATTGCAGATCACTCCCTCACAAACATCTGCGAACAAAACTGTGCACAACCTCGAGATCCCTTTTTGCCCTGAACTGATTTATGCTTCCTGTTCTCTCTGTCACCAAACCTGTCCACTCCCAGCTCCTCATATCCCCAATCTTCAGCTCTGTGTCAGTGCTATTGCTGAACACACCATTGGCTACACGTTGGTAAAAGTCAGACTTAATGTTTCAAGCTCTCTCCTGACCAGTTTTCCAATTACAAATATTTCAATCACAACATTGCTCTTCTTTCGGACGTTGCTTCATGATTAGGACAATGTATGAATGTAGGAATGTCGCTGGAAGTAATTCAGGAGCAAAGCTTATTAAACGAAAGATATTAGATTAGATTAGATTACTTACAGTGTGGAAACAGGCCCTTCGGCCCGCCGAAGCGCAACCCACCCATACCCCTACATCTACCCCTTACCTAACACTACGGGCAATTCAGCATGGCCAATTCACCTGACCTGCACATCGTTGGACTGTGGGAGGAAACCGGAGCACCCGGAGGAAACCCACGCAGACAGGGGGAGAACGTACAAACTCCACAAAGTCAGTCGCCTGAGGCGGGAATTGAACCCGGGTCTCTGGTTCTGTGAGGCAGCAGTGCTAACCACTGTGCCACCATGCCGCCCACTGCCACCGTGCCACCCACTGCCATCGTGCCGCCCACACGGGGAGCAGAGTTCCCCGTGTAAATCAGTTCAGGGCAAAAAGGGATCTCGAGGTTGTGCACAGTTTTGTTCACAGATGTTTGTGAGGGAGTGATCTGGGTATCTCGGACTGGGGCAGCATGAGTTCATTTTTCCAGTTGAGAAGACCTTGAGCCACTGCAGTCCACGTGCTTGATCTGATTTGGTTTCGTTTATTTTAGTCAAATGTACAATGGAAAGGTTTGTTTTTATTGTAGTGCAGGCACATGATAGTAAACAAGAAAACAGAGATCGTGGGGTACTTACACAGAGTGAGTCATACAAGGTTACAGCTTCATAGGAGGTGGGCAAAGTAAGATCGACATTAGCAAGATTAATATTATTTGAAAAGTGAGAGATGACAATTTGTCAGTCTAATAATGGTAGGAAAGGAAGTGTTCCTGAGCATGCTGATCCATGTTTTCAAGCCTCTGTGTCTCCTCCCTGTTGGAAGAGGTTGTAGGAGATCATGACCAGTTTGGGAGAGATCTTTGATGTTGCCAGGCTTTCTGTGACACTGATAAGTACAAATGTCTTCCGTGATGGTTTGAACTATGCACTCAACCGTTTGTAGTTTCTTATGGTCTTAGGCAGTGCAGTTACCATGACAGTTACCATTATGCACCCGAATAGAATGCTTTGAGTTGCCAGTATACAGAGCACTGGGAGACGGGCCGTTTCAAAATATTTAGATGTAACAATTGGCTGTTAAAGGGATAGCCACGTTCTGGTTGCTGTTTTGACAACAATTGAAATGTTCCTGATAATTTTAAATGTTGTCTTCTATACCAAAACCCTATTGAGTGAATTGTTTTGCCAACATCGAAACAATGAGCCATCACCTGTTTCAAACGAATACAGAAGCCATCACCATCACAACGAAGGAGAAAGAAACAGAAACAAAGGGAATGAGAGAGAGAGAACACAGCGAGGGAAACCGATGTCCAGTCAGTCAAAGAGAGAAAGGAAACAAAACAAGGAAACAAATAGTCACAAGGACAGGGAGAAGGGAAGATAATAGGTTCAGAGAAAGGAACAGAAGACAGGGAAAAGGAAAACACAGGGAAATAGACAGTGTGAGAGACAGTGGGAGACGAAGGTCACGCCGAGCTGGGGATAGGGTCAAGGAAAGCTGGGGAGAATGGGAGGAGATGGAGGTGAGGACCAGAGAGACCTGGGCGTGAGCACTGGAGGGAGCTGGGGGTAGGGAGGTGAGGATTTATTTTGTCATGTGCCAGGATGTCCAGGAAGATCATGGGAAGAATGGATGTACTGAACGATGGCTGTAAAACATGTCTGAGAGGCACATAGGTTACGCTGCAGAGGGCGTGCCCTAGGCGAGATCAATATGAACAAAATCAGCATTATCTGAGATTAGAGAGTCATAGAACATAGAACAATACAGCACAGAACAGGCCCTTCGGCCCACGATGTTGTGCCGAACTTCTATCCTAGATTAAGCACCCATCCATGTACCTATCCAAATGCCGCTTAAAGGTCGCCAATGAATCTGACTCTACCACTCCCACGGGCAGCGCATTCCATGCCCCCACCACTCTCTGGGTGAAGAACCCACCCCTGACATCTCCCCTATACCTTCCACCCTTCACCTTAAATTTATGTCCCCTTGTAACACTCTGTTGTACCCGGGGAAAAAGTTTCTGACTGTCTACTCTATCTATTCCTCTGATCATCTTATAAACCTCTATCAAGTCACCCCTCATCCTTCGCCGTTCCAACGAGAAAAGGCCGAGAACTCTCAACCTATCCTCGTATGACCTACTCTCCATTCCAGGCAACATCCTGGTAAATCTTCTCTGCACCCTCTCCAAAGCTTCCACATCTTTCCTAAAGTGAGGCGACCAGAACTGCACACAGTACTCCAAATGTGGCCTAACCAAAGTCCTGTACAGCTGCAACATCACCTCACGACTCTTGAATTCAATCCCTCTGCTAATGAACGATAATACTCCATAGGCCTTCTTACAAACTCTATCCACCTGAGTGGCAACCTTCAAAGATCTATGTACATAGACCCCAAGATCCCTCTGTTCCTCCACCTGACCAAGAACCCTACCATTAACCCTGTATTCCGCATTCTTATTTGTTCTTCCAAAATGGACAACTTCACACTTGGCAGGGTTGAACTCCATCTGCCACTCCTCAGCCCAGCTCTGCATCATATCTAAGTCCCTCTGCAGCCGACAACAGCCCTCCTCACTGTCCACAACTCCACCTATCTTTGTATCATCTGCAAATTTACTGACCCACCCTTCGACTCCCTCATCTAAGTCATTAATAAAAATTACAAACAGCAGAGGACCCAGAACTGATCCCTGCGGAACTCCACTTGTAACTGGACTCCATGCTGAATATTTACCATCTACCACCACTCTCTGACTTCGACCGGTTAGCCAGTTTTCTATCCAATTGGCCAAATTTCCCTCTATCCCATGCCTCCTGACTTTCCGCATAAGCCTACCATGGGGAACCTTATCAAATGCCTTACTAAAATCCATGTACACTACATCCACTGCTCTACCCTCATCCACATGCTTGGTCACCTCCTCGAAGAATTCAATAAGACTTGTAAGGCAAGACCTACCCTTCACAAATCCGTGCTGGCTGTCCCTAATCAAGCAGTGCCGTTCCAGATACTCGTAAATCCTATCCCTCAGTACCCTTTCCATTACTTTGCCTACCACAGAAGTAAGACTAACTGGCCTGTAATTCCCGGGGTTATCCCTATTCCCTTTTTTGAACAGGGGCACAACATTCGCTACTCTCCAGTCCCCTGGTACCACCCCCGTTGCCAGTGAAGACGAGAAGATCATTGCCAACGGTACTGCAATTTCCTCTCTTGCTTCCCACATAATCCTAGGATATATCCCGTCAGGCCCGGGGGACTTGTCTATCCTCAAGTTGTTCAAAATGTCCAACACATCTTCCTTCCTAACAGATATCTCTTCTAGCTTATCAGTCCGTTTCACACTCTCCTCTTCAACAATACAGTCCTTCTCATTCGTAAATACTGAAGAGAAGTACTTGTTCAAGACCTCTCCTATCTCTTCCGACTCAATACACAGTCTCCCACCACTGTCCTTGATCGGACCTACCCTCGTTCTCGTCATTCTCAGGTTTCTCACATACGCATAGAATGCCTTGGGGTTATCCTTGATCCTATCCGCCAGGGATTTTTCATGCCCTCTCTTAGCTCTCCTAATCCCTTTCTTCAGGTCCCTTCTGGCTATCCTGTATCCCTCCACTGCTCTGTCTGAACCTTGTTTCCTCAACCTTATGTAAGCCTCCTTCTTCCTCTTTACTAGACATTCAACCTCCCTCGTCAACCAAGGCTCCCTCACACGACCATTTCTTTCCTGCCTGATCGGTACATACATATCAAGGACACGTCGTATCTGCTCCTTGAAAAAGTCCCACATTTCCACCACATCCTTCCCTGACAGCCTATGCTCCCAACGTATGCTCCTCAAATCCTGTCTTACAGCATCGTAATTTCCCTTCCCCCAATTGTAAAAACTTCCTTGTTGTGTGCACCTATCCCTCTCCATAACCAAGGTGAAAGTGACAGAATTGTGGTCGCCATCACCAAAATGTTCACCCACTAACAAGCCCACCACTTGTCCCGGTTCGTTACCGAGTACCAAATCCAATATGGCCTCCCCTCTGGTTGGACAATCTACATACTGCGTTAGAAAAGCAGTATGTAGTCCATTCATCAGTCTAATAATAGCTAGGAAGAAGCTGTTCCTGAACTTGCTGCTGTGTGTGTTCAAGCGTCTGTATCTTTTAGCCTGGTGGAAGAGGTTGTGGGAGATCTTTACAGACATATTATGGGACTTTGGTAATGTTAGAACAAAAAACATTCCAGTACAGGAACAGGTCATTCGGTTGTCCAAGCCTGCGCCGATCCAAATCCTCAATCTCAACCCGTCTCCTAATTTCTAAAGGTCTGTATCACTATGCTCCCTGTATATTTCCCGAAACATCTTAAATGGAGCACCACTGGTCACAGTTCTACATGTTGAGAAACTCCCTTCCCCAGCTAAGCTCTGTCCCGTGTTGCCAAGCCAGTTCTTTATCCATGTAGCTAGTACACCCTGGACACCATGTGACTTCACTTTCCCCATAGCCCGACCATGGGAAATCATATCAAACGTCTTCCTGAAGTCCATGTACATGACATCTACAGCCCCTCCCTCATCAATCAACTTTGTCACTTCCTCAAATAGTTCTATTAAGTTGGTAAGACATGACCTTCCCCGCAATAAACCATGTTGCCTCTCACTGATAATACCATTTTCATCCAAATGAGAATAGATCCTATCCCTCAGTATCTTCTCTCACAGCTTCCCTACCCCAGACGTCAGGCTCAACGGTCTATAATTAACTGGATTATTCATGCTACCCTTCGTAAACAAGGGGATTAGAAACTTTCTAGTCCTCCCCTCAGTTATGTTCAAGGATGTTACAAAGGTATCTGTTAAGGCCCTAGCTATTTCCTCTCTCCCTTCCCTCAGTAATTTTGGATAGATGTTGGCAGCTTTTCTGCGTCAACGAGCCGTGTAAATAGAGTCAATGGTTGGGAGATTGGAGTCCGTCATAGTCTGGGCTGTGAACACAATCTTCTGTAGTTTCTGATGGTCCTGGGCAGAGTGTTGCCGTACCAGGCCATTACACACCGGGACAGTAGGTAAACAATAGTGCATCTGTAGAAGTAGTGCATGCTAAATATCCTGAGCCAAGTGAGGAAGCAGTGACTTTTTGAACCATCTTGACTGTCAGACCTATGTGAGAACTCCAGGGTAGGTTGCCAGTTATCATCACTCCGAGGGACTTGGCGCTCTGCACTGTCTCGACCTCGATGAAGATAGGGGGTTGTTCCCCTCCTTTGGGTCTCAAGTCAATGATCAGTTCTTTACTTTTGCCGAATTTGAGAGGAAGTTATTATCATTCCACCATGCCACCAAACCCACTATCTCCTTACTGTGTTCAGATTTATCGTTGCTTGATATCCTTCCTGCTTTGGTGATGTCATCAGCAAACTTACAGTTGGCATTGTTTGGAATTTGGCAAAACAGCCACGTGTGTACAGGGAGTAAAGTAGGGGGCTGAGGGACACAGATGTGTGTGTACAGGGAGTACAGTAGGGGGGGTGAGGACACAGCTGTGTGTGTACAGGGAGTACAGTCGGGGATGAGGACACAGCCGTGTGTGTACAGGGAGTACAGTAGGGGACTGAGGACACAGCCGTGTGTGTACAGGGAGTACAGTAGGGGACTGAGGACACAGCCGTGTGTGTACAGGGAGTACAGTAGGGGACTGAGGACACAGCCGTGTGTGTACAGGGAGTACAGTAGGGGGCTGCGGACACAACTGTGTGTGTACAGGGAATACGGTAGGGGCTGAGGACACAGCCGTGTGTGTACAGGGAGTACAGTAGGGGACTGAGGACACAGCTCTGTGTGTACAAGGAGTACAGTAGGGGGCTGAGGGACACAGCTGTGTGTGTACAGGGAGTACAGTGGGGGGGGTGAGGACACAGCTGTGTGTGTACAGGGAGTACAGTAGGGGACTGAGGACACAGCCGTGTGTGTACCGGAGTACAGTAGGGGACTGAGGACACAGCCATGTGTGTACTGGAGTACAGTAGGGGACTGAGGACACAGCCGTGTGTGTACCGGAGTACAGTAGGGGACTGAGCACACAGCTGTGTGTGTACCGGAGTACAGTAGGGGACTGAGGACACAGCTGTGTGTGTACCAGAGTGTAGTACGGGACTGAGGACACAGTCGTGTGTGTACAGGGGGTACAGTCGGAGGCTGAGGACACAGCCATGGTTGTACAGGGAGTACAGTAGGGGGCTGAGGGACGCAGTCGTGTGCGTACAGGGAGTACAGTAGTGTGCTGAGGACACAGAAGTGGGGGTACAGGAAGTACAGTGGGGGGGGGGTTGATGGCACAGCCGTGGACGTACAGGGAATACAGTAGGGGGCTGAGGACACAGCCGTGTGTGCACAGGGAGTACAGCATGTGGCTGAAGGCACAGCCGTGTGTGTTCAGGGAGTACAGGAGCGAACTGAGAGCACATCTCTTGGTGCTCAGGGAGTACAGTCAGGGGTGAGGACACAACCTTGCGTGTACAGGGAATATGGTAGTGGGCTGAGGGCACAGCCATCGGTGTACAGGGAGTACAGTAGGGGTCTGAGGGCACAGCCGTCGGTGAGTAGGGAGTACAGTAGGGGGCTGAGGATACAGCCCGTGTGTGTACAGGGATTTCAGTAGGGGGCTGAGGACACAGCCGTGTGTTACAGGGAGTACAATAGGGGGCTGAGGACACAGCCGTGTGTGTACAGGGAGTTCAGTAGGGGGCTGAGGACACAGCCGTGTGTGTACAGGGAATAGAGTAGGGGGCTAAGGACACATCCTCCAGGAGCTCCAGTATTGAGTGTTATATGGCGAAGGTGCAGATACCTCTCTTCACTAATTGTGGTCTGTGGCTTAGAAACCGGGGGATCCAGTTGCAGAGGGTGGAGCCGCGACTAAGGTCACAGAAATTTGAGATCAGTCTGGAGGGGATAATGATGTTTAAGGTGGAGCTGTCGTCAATAAGCAGGAGTCTGGTGTAGGTGACTTTGGTGTCCAGATGTCCTAGGGATGAGTGCAGGGCTTGGGATGCGGCATCTGTTGTGGACCCGTTACATCAGTCGGCATATTATAGGAGATCAAGTCAGGCTGGGAGATTGGAGGTGATGTGGGCCATAACCAGCCTTTCAAATCACTCCATGTTTATTGAGGTTAGAACCACTGGACTGTAATCATTAAGTCATTAAATCATGAGCTTTCTTACAACGTAGATGTTATAATTTGGAGATGCCGGTATTGTACTGGGGTGTAAAAAGTTAAAAATCACACATCACCAGGTTATAGTCCTGTTTAATTGGTTTAATTGGAAGCACAATGATGAAGGTGTTCTTGAAGAGGGTTGGGACTTCAGCTTGTGGGAGGGAAAGGCTGAAATTGTATGTGAATACTTCTCCCAGTTGGTCCTCCCACGATCTGAGTGCTCAGCCGGGAACACCATCCAGGCCCGGCGCTTTCATCGATTTGACCTGCAGGAAGACTGATCATGCCTGCAGCTGTGACAGCGGGCACAGGCACATCCGAGGCTGTCGGGGCAGGTTTCCCGCTGGCAGTCACACAGTTATTCATCATAGACATCCCCGCGCTGTCCTCCCTCCATCGTCATCAATACACAGTCATATGGTTGGTGTGAGCACTACTCAGTTAATGTTGAGAAGGAGTGACATCAATAGACAGGGATTGTGAGCCATAATTAAGTAAACTCACAACAAAAGGGGGTAGGGTGTGCTTCTACTGAGAGTCAGTGGTACAGGGAGTGAAGACTTTACAGGTGTAATTCAAGTCAAGCCACTGCTTCAATCTGAATGGAGTCAAGCACCTTGACCTTGACTGTTGTGCCTTGCAGATGGTGGACGGTCCTGAGGGAGCCAAGAAATGTATTATATATGAACAAACTGAACAAAGGAATTGAGGGCAGTTTTGCGAAGCTTGCAGATGATATTAAGGAAGTGGGGAAGCTGCAGAAAGGCTTGAACGGTTTAGGACTGTGGGAAAACACGTGGCTGATGGAACACAATATGGGAACGTGTGAGAATATGCACTTTGGTAGGCGGAATAGAGGAGACACTATATTCTAATAAGATCCATTAAATCTGAAGCACAAAAGGATTATGAAGCACTCGTCCTCTCTTGTCGTTAAAGTGAATGTTCAGTTGTCAGTTAGGAAAGCAAAAGCAATGTTTCCATTCATTTCAAGACAGCAAGAATGCAAGATGGGAGACATTCTGCTGAGAATGTAATGGGCTATGGACAGACGGCATTTGGCCAGTTGTGAGCTGTTTTGGACACTATCTCTGGAGAAAAAATCTTCTGCTGTTGGAGGTGATCCATCCTGGGGATGACGGCTTGTCATATGAGCGGCAGTGTGTGTACCCGATGGAATTTAGAAGAATCGTGGGGGGTTGGGGGGTCTGATTGAAACTAATGGATTACTGAAAAAATTGATACAGTCAGTATGTGGAAGGTATTTCCACTTTTCAGAGACAATGACAAAATGGCACACTATCAGAGTGAAAGAATGGGCTGAATGGCCTAAATCTATTGCTATATCTCATCACATTTAGGTCATAGAGTCTATTATTCAGTACAGTCTTGTAAGTCTCTGACCTGCTCTTGTATCCCTTATATTTGTATGTCGATTTGATTTCACGTTCTGTTCAATGGTAACCCCTGTGATATGGACGGTGGGAAGATTCAGTGTCAGCCAGGACTCCATTAATATTTTGAATATGAGCTGCTATCAGTGAGTCTCATCTGGCGGGAGGACATTCATTTTCTGTCTGGTATTTTCGAAGGATTGATCTTGTTACGCCAGTATTGTTGATTTAAACAAATGTCATCGAATACTGAACACCCTTCTAATAACAGAAAAGTCTCAAATGTTCACTATTAGAAACACTGCTTTCCTGTCCATGTTCAAATCAGATAACCTATCCCATCGAAATGGTCAACTTGGAACTATTTTTTTAAAAAAGTTTTTATTGGATGTGGGCATCGCTGGATGTGCCCAGTAATTCTTGCCCGTCCGCAGTTGCCCTTGAGAAGGTGGTGCTGAGCTGCCTTCTCGAATTGCTGCAATCTACCTACTGTGCGGTGACCCACTAGTGATTACAGAGGGAAGTCCAGGGTTTTCATGCAGCAACAGTGAAGAAACGGCAATACATTTCCAAATCAGGATGTTGACTCATTTGGAGTGGAATTTGAAGGTGGTTGTGTTCTCAAACGTCTACTGCCCTTGTAATTCCAGATGGAAGTGTTCGTGAGATTGGAAGGAGCTGTCTGAGGATCTTTGGGGAATTCCTCCATTCTGTCTTGTAGATAGTGCACACTGCTGCTCCTGGGTGACTATGGTGAAGGGAGTGAATGTTTGTGGATGTGGTGCAAATCAAATGGGCTGTTTTGTCCTGGATTGTGTCAAGCTTCTTTAGTGTTGTTGGGGCTGCACTCATTCAGGCAAGTGAGGATATTCCATCCCATTCCTGACTTCTGCTTTGTAGATGATGGACAGGCTTTGGGTAATCAGGAGGTGAGTTTCTCTTGCAGTATTCCTCGCCTCTGATCTGCTGTTATATTCATGTGGCGAGTCCAGTTGAGTTTCTGGTCAATGATACGCCCACAAGGATATTGATAGTGGGGGAGTTTAGTGATGATAATGCTGCTGAATACAAAGTGGTTATTTTGTTTCTTATTGATGACAGTCATTATCTGAATTTATGTGGCACAAATGTTACTTGCCTCTTGCCAGCCCAAGCCTGTATATTGCCCAGATATTGTTGCTTTGGGCATGGACTGGTTCAGTAGCTGAACATTTGTAAGTGGTGCTGAACATTGTGCAGTCATCATCGAATATCCCCACGTCTGACCTTATGATGGAAGAAAAGTCATTGTTGAAGCAGTTGAAGATGTTTGGACCTCGGACATTATTCGAAGGGACTACTGCAGAGATGTTCTGGAGCTGAGATGACTGACCTCCAACAACAATGACAATCTTCCTATTTGTCAGGTATGACTCCAACAATGGAGTGTTGGCCCACGATACCATTTTTGCTTGGGCTCCTTGATGTCACATTTCACAGAATGGAGCCTTGATGTCAAGGGCTGGAATTAATTTCCTTTTTCTATGTTTGAACCAAGGCTGTGACGAGTTCAGGAGCTGAGTGAAACCCAAACTGGGCGTCACTGAGCAGGTTATTTTTGAGCAGTGCTGCTTGATAGCACTACTGATGACACCTTTCATCATTTTACTGATGATGGAGAGTAGACTGATAAGGCGGTATTTGGACGAGTTGAATTTGTCCCGAGTATTATGCACAGATCATACTTGAGCAGTTTCTTTCCCTATTGTCGGTTTGTGAATATACTGGAACAGCTTGGCTAGGGCAGCATGATGTTCTGGAGTATTGCCGGCATGTTATCAAGGCCCATAGTCTTTGCAATATCCAGTGCCTTCAACCGTTTCTTGATATCAGTTAATCTAATTTGCTGAAGGCTACTATCTGCAATGATGAGGACCACCGGGGGAGACCGAAATGGTTCATCCACTCGAAACTTCTGACTGAAGAATGCAAGGAATGCTTCAGCCTTATATTTTGCACTGATGAGCTGGGCTCTTCCATCTTTGAGGTTGGGGATATTTGTGGAGACTCCTACTCCGGTGAGTTGTTTAATCGTCCGCCACCATTCACAATCGGATCAGCAGGACTGCAGAGCTTAATTCTGATGCATTGGTTCTGTGATCGCGAAGCTCTATCTGTCCGTTGCTGTTTATGCTATCTGGCACGCACGTATTTCTGTTTGAAAGCTTCAACAGATGAACATTTTATCTTTATATATTCCTGGTTCTGCTCCTGGCGTGCCCTCCTGCATTCTCCATTGAACCAGGGTTAATCCTCTGGTTTGATGGTAATGGTTGAGTGGGGGACATGCTGGGCCGTGATGTTACAGTTTGTGCTGGAGCATAGTTCTACTGCTATTGATGGTCCACAGTGTCTTATGGACGCTCAGTCTTGAGTTGCTACATCTGCTAAAAGTCTATGCCATTTACCATGGTGATAGTGCCACACAACACAATAGAGATTATGGAGACAATCGACTTTGTCTCCACAAGGACAGTGTGGTGGTCACTTTTACCGATACTGTCATGGACATATACATCTGCAGTTGGTAGATTGGTAAGGCTGAGGTCAGGTATGCTTTTTTACCCTCTCATTCATTCCATCACCACCTTCTGCAGACCCAATCTAGTAGCTATGTCCTTAGGAGCCAACCAGCATGATCAGTAGTACTGCTGCCAAACCACTCTTGACAGTCGACTTTGAAATACCCCCGTCCAAAATACACTTTTTGCCCTTGCCACAATCAGTGCTTTCTCCAAGTGTTGTTTAACATGGAGGAGGACTGATTCAACTGAGGAACGACGTTACGTGGTAATCAGTCATAGACTCCTTTGTCCATGTTTAATTTGTGTTTTTTCTGTAAGGTATGATTCCGTGAGTATGGCTATGTCAGGCTGTTGCTAAACGAGTCTGTACGGCAGTTGTTTCAATGTTGGCACTAGACTTCAGATGTTAGTAAGGAAGACTTTGCAGGTTCTAAAGTGATGTTTCTAATGTTGACTTTTCTGGTGCCCATTTCAATGCCAGATGGCCCATCCGGTTTCATTTGTTTGAAATTTTGTCGCGAATGGTACAACTGGAAGACTCATTAGACCAATTCAGGGGGGCGATTGAGAGTCAATGACGTCGCTTTGGGTCTGGAGTTGCATGTCAGCGAGACCAGGTGAGGATGGAAGATTCCTTCATTGCAGGATATTGGTGAACCAGATGGATTTTTCTGACAATCGGCAATGATTGCATTCTCATCGGTAGATTCTTAATTCTAGGGATATTTTTACATTGTTGAATTGAATTTCCACCATCTGCAGTGGCGAGATTCAACCTGGATCCACAGAACAGGAGCTGATTTTTCTGGATTGATAATCGATCGGTAATACATGAGACCTACTTGGAACCACATGTTGTACTCAGCTGCCATTTCTTGTGTTACCCTGTTTTTCGTTCATTGCTTATGTTATTCTGGAATCTCATCCTTCATTAAATCCTGATTGAAATACACACTCATGAACGTCTTCTCGACTGCTCGAATTTCATCCAGTCTGTTTTGTTTGAACAGACATTTCAAGGCAGCTGTACCCCAGAGAAGAGCAGGAGAAGATAATGGGTGATTGTGCAACTGTACCTGTCACCGGACCAGCATGTCTGTCCAGGAAGTATTTATTGTGGGTCAGAGAACCTCAATTATTATGGCATGGATGAAGGCCATTCAGCCCATTGTGGAGTTGTAAGCACTGCAACTGCACAATTGGAGATAGAGAGAGTGTGTGAAGAGAGATTGTGTGAGATAGAAATAAACAGAGAGAAAGCAAGTGAAGGGAGATAAACTGAGAGAGGATAGAAAGGGGAGCGACTGACTGAGTGCGAGAGGAAGAGGTGTTATATGAGGGTGAAAAAAGATAGATCAGAAGACTGCATTACGGTAGATAAATATGGACAGACAGAAGTTAGAAACTTTATGTAGAAATCCCTCTGGATAGCAAGCCCTTTGTCTGGGCTCCATACACTGTGAGCACTGTGTTGATACTGGCTGTCATCCCAATTAATTTATTTCCAACAATATCACAGAGCTGGGTTACTGACAGCTAAACATAACACATTAGGCAGTAGACTATGCCAAGAGCAGCAGGAAATGACAACCACCACCCCGCCTCCACAACCCCCCCCTCCCCCCGCCCACACCGATATTGTATGAGAGACTAGGCCAGAGAATCTCAGTGAGGGGATTCACTGACAGAGTTGAAATCACGATCTTAGCTGTGGGTCAAATAATGATTGATAAAGTTTGCACACCACTTTACTAGTTATGTAATTCACATTTCAATTTATATAGCTCAATATCAGGAGTGTATCTTAACAACCTTATCTCTTTGTACTTTGCATATATTGGTGGGTGCAGAAAATCATTTTGTTCCGGTATTTTATATTGCATAAATACATTTCTTTAATATTGTCTCTGCTAATTTTTCATTGTAGATGTATTCTTGAATCTGTTCTTCATATGAGTTACAAAGAGTAACATTCCAATTCTGGTAAATGGAGAACATCACTGTCCCCCCATCCAGTCTAATCACACATGTCCCCCATTCCTCTCCGTCTTCTGTCTTTTCCCCAATATCATAATCGCAATGTAATTGAAGTCCATTCAATGACACTGCATGACAGTTCCTTAACATCGATAACATCAACAGCATGACCCACACCTGCCCTCTCTGATCCTGGAATAACAACCTGAACTGTGTTTGCCATGTGCAATTCTCTGTTATCGTATCCATACCGTTTGTTTGTTGTAACCCACATTTTTTTTTGGCACATTTTGCTATCAGATCATGTATAATAGTTGTTTTCTCAATGTTTTACAGATATTGCAATGACTGATCAGTAGTTACAGGATTCATTTCTGTATTTATGAACAGAGAAGCATGTTTATGTTCCGTTAAACTTCTGGCATTACTTCAATATCCAAGGCTGACTGAATAATTACACACAATCAATCTGCCATCTTCAACATTCCTTCCTTCAGTCACACTCACATATCACACACAGAATGCATAAATGTTCAATGTTACTTTGAATTTTAATAAAGTAGCTTTGAATTCAAAGGGGTTAACTGGAGCTATTTGTTCAGCGATTGCAATTATGTTAGTCTCCATGGATCGTATGCGACCCTAGAGAGTTTCTCACTTCTATCAATAATGCTTTCAGTGTTTTATCCGATAATGAGTGGGAGCATGTCCAACAACAATAAGAGGGATTAGCAGCTTCAGAGAGAAGGGCACGAGAGATGGAAATCTGGGAACATTAGACTGGAATGTTCCAACAATGGATCAGAATCTGGAAACATTCGACTGGAATATTCCAACACTGGATCAGAATCTGGGAACATTAGACTGCAATGATCCAATTATGGATAGGGGTTTATCCGATGGACTTTATTGGCTTTCCGAGCCTTGGATATCATTGGCATTGTGGATTGAAAATGTACTGATGGTTATTCAAGCTGGTTACTATCCTATCCTTGCTGTAGTTGGTGTTCCTGGTAAGTGACTCTGTCTGTTTAGTGAAATGGTCTGAACTGATTCAAATGCTCATGATATGCATATTTTGTAAAGGTGCAAGCCGACGTTTTCAGCTCCAATCAAATTTTCATTCATTGGAAATTATTACTAGCAAACTATTATTTACAAATTGAACACCAATACGCGAGGGTAAAACACACTGTTCTCAACCTCTTTGATTCATTTTCTCCTGCAAAGTGTACATCTCCATATCCTCCCCACATACCAATCCTGTCCAGTCCCACCATTAAGACCGTCCCATTCTCCTCCTCAGCCTCAGTTCAATTCCTGAATATACCATCGTTTCTTCCTTTGTTAATTCCAGATACATCTGTTTCAACTCCCTTCTAACCACGTGTCCATTGCAAAATAATTTCACTTGAGATGTCTAACTTGTTTTATGCACAAAATCTGAAAGATGGGCAGACAGTGTATGGTGGGTCACGTCATTGGCTCGTATTCTAGAACCACAGAATAATAATCTGTTGATATCGGCTTGCCTTATGCCCATGAGAGAAGGCAGTGGGTCATCATTCTCTGGTCAGGTCTCTGTTTAACTGCAAACCCACGGCAATTTGTTTTACTATTTATTGTCCTGTGGAACAGCTGAAACAGCCACTCAGTTCAAGATCGGCATAAAACACTGGCCTGACCAGAGCTGCACACATCCCGTGCGGGCAGAACAAAAGGAAAAGTAGCTCCCTTCCTCTGCCTGCATCCTATATTCTTACGGCTCAGTACCATTCAGGTAGGTATCCATTCACTGTTTTAGATGCATTCTTTGTGATGGAGTCTCTTCCAAGAGTGATTGTCCATCTCCATGTGCACCTCTGGTGCTGGCTTTATTGATGCTGACCTAAAGATGTAAAGATGTTTTTAAATTCTACATCAGTGGCAGTGTATTGTAAATGAATTGTTTCCTGTGTCACACAAAAGAAATGGAGCCAGCTAATTGAGGGAAAGGAATTATTGTGATCAAACCTGAGAATGTTGTTGAGGCAGTATTTGGGGTATTGTGGACAGATTTTCTTTCCTTCGTATGGAGTGAGCTCCTTACCACAGAGAGAGTGAAGAGGGGTTCCACCATATTAATGCCTCGGATGATGGCACCATGAGGAATGCGTGAAGGTTGATCTGTAGCGCTGTGAGAAAATAAGAGGTGATTGCATTGAACCCTGAGAGGGATGGACAATCACTCTTTATATTCTAAACAGACAATGAGAAGGTGATAAATTCCAAGACTGCTATTTCACTCAGGATGCATGCTTCGGGATAGTTAAATTGCCTGGGCGGACGTTACGCCCACCCACCACAACCCCTACTCCTCATTGAGAGAGACGGAGAGGTCCAAGTTTTGAATAAACTCTCCCCACATTAATACAGTGCAGTTGCTATGTGATCCTGCACTGAATGTCGTATTATCCATTACACCGCCAGCAGCCACAGTATCTTCATTCTAAAACAGTTAACTATTCCAAACAGCTTCTGACCTTCATGAAGAACATGAGTTTATCTTCTCAGAGATACAAGGTATTTCATTAAGGTTTAGACCAGAAGACTATAAGACATTGGAGCATAAATTAGGACAGTTAACCCATCGGGTCTGCTCCGTCATTCAATCATCACTGATAAGATTCTCAAACCCATGCTCCGATCTTCTCCCCATAACCCTTCATTCCCTGGATAATCAAAAACTATCTATCCCCGTCTCAAATATACTCAATGACCTTCCCCCACAGCCTTCTGTGGCAATAAATTTCAAGGAGTCACCATTCTATGGTTAAATAACTTTCTCCTTATCACTGTTCTAAAAAGTGTTCCCTTTCATCTAAAGCTGTGCCCTCGGATTCTAATCCAATGGAAACATCTTACCAACATCCAAACTCTCCATGTCATTCAGTAACCTGTCTATTTCAATTACATTCCCTCCCATCCTTTCAAACTTTATCAAGTATAGACCCAGAGTACTCAAACATTCCTCGTGCAATAAGCTTTTCATTCCTATGACCATTCTCGTGAAAATCTTCTGAACATGCCCCAGGACCAGTACTTCCTTCCTGAGGTATGGAACTCAAAAATGAGCAGAATATTCCAAATGTGGTCTGACCAGAGCAGTCTACAGTCAGTTATTATATTCAATTCTTCTCGTAGTAAATGCTCCCAATTGCCCTCCTAACTACTGCCTCAACCTGCAAGCTGACCTCGAGAGAACCCGGCACTAGAACTCCCAAGTCCATTTGTACTTCAGATTTCTGAATTTTCTCGCCTTTTAGAAAATAGACCATGCCTCTAATCTTCGTGCCAAAGTGCATGACCTCACACTTTCCAACGTTGGAATGCATCTGACGATCTCTTTACCTGTCCAAATCCTTGTTCAGCATCTCCGTTTCCTCAATCCGACCTGTCCATGTGCCTATCTTTGTATCGTTTGCAAACCTAGCCAGAGTGCCCTCAATTCCCTCATCTAAATTGTTAATGTAACAAGTAAAAAGTTATAATTCCAACACTGAGCATTCTGGATCACCAACTGTCACCGGCTGCCATCCTGAGAAGTACTCTTTTATCCCCAAACTCTGCTTTCTGCCAGACAGACAACCTTCTATCCATGCCACTACTTTGCCTTAACGCCACGGACCCTTATCATACTCAGTAATCTCCTGTGTGACACCATGTCAAAGCCCTTCTTGAATTCCAGGTGGATAACATCCATTGGCTGTGCTTGGACGAGCCTGCTCATTTCCTCTTCAAAGAATTCCAAAAAATTTCTCAGGCATGAACTTCCTTTGAATAAATCATGCCGACTTTGCCCTATTTTACCAAACACTTTCAAGTATTCAGAAATCTCATCCTTCACAATGGATTCCAGGATCTTAGCCATGACAAAGTTTAAACTATTCATGGTGTTTTCTTTTTGTCTCTTTCTTTACTCCCTTGTTAAAAAGGAGTTTCACGTGAGTGGGTTTCCAGTGCTCTTGGATCGTTCCTTACTCTAGTAATTCCTGAGAGATAACCACGATTGCCTCCACGCCCTTTTCAGCTATCTCCCTTGTAATACTGGGATGTAGTCCATCTGGTCAAGGTTATTTACCCACCTTTGGGCCATTACATCTTTTTCTAGCATGTTCTCCATTGGGGGTCCATCATACTCAGCTCTGGCCCCTCAATCTCTTGAATGTTTTAGGTATTACTCGTCCCTTCCACCATGAAAGCTGATGCAAAGTAATTATTCAGTTCCTTGGCCATTTTCTCGTTCCCCACTGCTATCTCTCCAGTATGATTTCCCAGCAATCCAATGGTCACTTTTGCCGCTCTTTTGTACTTTATATATCGAAAGAAACTGTTACAGTCTTCTTTTAAGTTACTGGCGAGCTTACCCCCATATTTAATAATCTCCCTCCTTATTTTATTTTGTTTGCCCTCTGTTTTGTCTTTGTAAGCTTTCCAATCCTTAGGTTTCCCTCTGCACTTTGCCACATTATATCATTTCTCTTTTGCTTTTATGCTATACCTGACTTCCCTGGTCAGCCATGGTTGTCCCATCCTCCCTATACAAGCCTCTTTTTCCTCAGAATAAATCTCTGCTGTATCTTGAATTACTCCAAAACTCTCCTGCCATTGCTGTTGCACTGTCTTTCCTGCTGGACCCGTCTCCCAATCAATTCTCATATCTGTGTAATTGCCTTTATTCAGCTTTAATACCATTCCTTCTGATTCTAAATTCTCCATCGGAAATTGCAGAGTAAATTCAATCATATTATGATCACTGTCACCTTAGGCTCCCCTGATTTAGTCTGCCTGCACAAGCTGCTCCAAAAAGCCATCTCGTAGACATTCTACAAATTCCTTTTCCTGCCAACCACCATCAGTGTGAATTCCCAGTCCATCTGCATAATAATATTCCTCATGATCACTGTAACTTTGCCTTTCCAACAGATCTTTCTAGCACCTGGTGTATCTTACACACCAGCTCCCTGTATATAACTCCAACTGCATTTTTTCACCTTTTTGATTCCTCAATTCTACCGACACAGATTCTACAACATCTGACCTTATTTCATTTCTTATTATTGCTTATTGATTCAATTCCATTCTTAATACTGAGCCAACTCTATCTCTGTGCCCACCTGCCTATCTTTTCGACAGGATGAATATCCTTGAATATTCAGGTTCCAATCCTGATCCTCTTGCAGTGGTGTCACTGTAATGCCTACTACGTCGTACCTGCCAATTTATGGATGAGTCACAAGCTCATTCACCTTATTCCTTTTACTGCATGCATTCCGATATAATAGTTCAGTCCTGTATTACCCGTCGCTCTTCTCATTGTCATTTGTTTGTGCAGACTTTGGTACCTACACAGACCCTGACCATTGGATCATTCCCCTCCTGCTCCAAGTTCTGCAACCCAGATGATATATCCCAAACCCGAGCACCATGTAGGCAACACGACCTTCAGGACTCTTAATCCCGATCACGGAGAAGAGTATCTACGCTTTTAACTATTATATCCCCAATTATCCAGCATTGGACAACTTGGTGGCAAAACAATGCTGCCTCACAGTGCTGAGGACATTTGGTACATTTCCAATCTCTGGACGCTGTCTGTGTGGACTTTGTACATTCTTCCCGTGTCTGCATTGGGAGCATTAACTCTTTTCTCTCGCCACAGTACATTTCTATGTTTGCTTCAGATTTCTACCATCTACGGTATTTTTGCTTTTGTTCGATGGAGAAATGCAGCAAATGTGACAGTTACATTGTAAAAGCAGCCATGGTTCGCGGGTTCCTCTGGGTGGTTAGGAATCTTGCCCGGCCACTTGTCTGAGTGCAGTGTCCCTGGATGCCAATTCCTTCTCTGTCAGTTCCCTCAGTCCATCGTCACTACATGCAGCCTTTCCTTATGCCACCCCTGGGACTCCCCACACCCCATTGCCTGGCACTGGATACTCCCTTCGCAGGACTGTGTACACAACGACACTGGGCTCTTTCTAACCCGCTGGCGATGCTGAGTAAAGACCCTGCCATTGAAAGGAACAGAATAACTAGAATCCAATTGAATAGCAAAGCTGAGTAAACAGGCTGAATTACATCCATCTGCTCTGACATTTTCTAATCTTCTGTTTATCCTCGTCCATCTGCAAATAGATGGTCCATATGCATGCCTTGTCAAACAGGTTTGGTGGTGGGGATAGATATCACATCCGGTAGTCATTGGACTGATTCAGTGGTCTCACTTACCTGACGTCACACTTAAGTTTTGATTATCTCGTCTAACCAGTTTAAAGAAAAGGCTTTGCTGGAGTTGTGTTGAAAGGATATTTGAATTTGGGAGACATTAGAATATGTCACGTGCGGGTGAGATTAGGAATCGTAAGGTAGCACAGTTAAATACACAATCAAAGTGCTGGTCGGGGAGGCAGCACTTCCGATATGTGGATCATTGGGATTTGCGAGTCGGTAGGATATATACAAAAAGGACGGTATGAACCTGAACTGGCAGCAGTTTACAATATGGGGATTATTGGGATTCACGGGTCAGTTGGATACACACAAGAAGGACGGGATGCACATGAACTGATAACAATAACTGATATGTGGATCATTGGGATTCCCGGGTTGGTCGGATATAAACAAGATGGACGGGAAAGACTTGAACTGGCAGCAATCTCCTGGCAGGCAGGTTTGCTATTGTCCTTTACGAGGGTTTAAACTAGTTTGTGTCGGCGGTGGGGGAGGTGCGTGTGAAACCACAGCAGTAGGTCCACAGGTACAGTGACTGAGGAGGAATTGGAGACTAATCCCAGTACAATAAGACCAACAAAAAAATAAAACAGAGGCCACTGTGTTCAGTAATATGAGGAATCTGTTTGTTTGAATAGATATATCGATGTCGCTGTATGTCAGAAAATAGGAAGAGATAATGGTTAATCGTCCACTGTGTCCTTCACAGGACCAGCTTGTCTCTCCAAGCACCAACATTTGTTACTGTGGGTCAGTGTACGTCAGAATTAATATAACACAGAAGGAGGCCATTCAGCCCACCATGCGTCCATGAGCTCTTCAAATTGACAACTTGAAAATAGAGGGAATGATTGGAGCTGGACTGACAGGGAGAGAAATAAACAGAGAGAAAGACAGTGAAATGAGATAAAGAGAGTGAAAAAAAACAGCGATAGAGTGAGTGAGAGCAAGGAGTGTCAAATGAATGTGAAGTTCGATCAGGAGACAGCATGAGGAGAAATACACTGAAACTTTTCCTAGAAACTCTCACAGACTGTAAGCACTTTGTCTGGTGCCATACCCTGTGAACACCATGCTGATACTGGCTGTCATCCCAGATCATTTATCGCCAATAACATCCCAGAGCTAAGTTGCTGACAGCTAAACACAATCCAAAAGACCAATAGATTGGTTCCAGGGAGAAGGTGGATTAATTTAAATATTCTGAGCCAACAGGAACTTGTAGCACCTCTAGACACTGCGAGAGAGGCAGGGTGGAATCTCAGTGAAGAAAATCACTGGCAGAGCGGAAATCAGGATCTCAGCTGTGGGTCAAATAATGATCGATAAAGTTTGCACACCACTTCCATGGTTTTGTAATTCAAATTTCAATTTATATAGCGTCACATAGTAAGTGTAATTTAACAATATTGTCTTTTTGTAGTTTTCATAATTTGGTACGTACAGAAAATCTTTTTTTTCTTGTATTTTGTGTTGAATAAATACATTTTATTACTGAGGAAGAAAGGAGCTGCTCCGATGGGACAGTCATCATCTGAACCGTGCTGGGGCCAGAATCCGAGTGAATCCTAACCAGGGCTGTAGACAGAGCTTTAAACTGATTGTGTGTGTGTGTGTGTGTGTGTGTGTGTGTGTGTGTGTGTGTGTGTGTGTGTGTGTGTGTGTGTGTGTGTGTGTGTGTGTGTGTGTGTGTGTGTGTGTGTGTGTGTGTGTGCGCGCGCGCGCGTGCCTCGCGCGCGGGGTGGGCGTGCAGTTATAGGGTTTAATTTGAAAAGCTGAATTAAAAGAGGAGGTAAGAGTACAGAACTCAGGAGAGGTTATTAAAATCTCCAGCACAGACACAAATAGGATAGGGCATCTGGAAATGTTTAACACATCAAACTTCAAGTACACTGCACAAATTAATGACAATGAGAAGAGGGATGGTTAATGCAGGACTGAAGGGGTTCCAACTGAATGCATGCTGTATAAGGAATAAGGTAAATGAGCTTGTGGTGCAGAATTAAATCGGCATGTATGAAGCGATGGGCATCGCGGAGATGTGGCTGCAAGGGGATCTGAATATTTATGGATATATATTCTGTCGAAAAGATTGGAAGGTGGGCAGAGGGAGTGGATTTGCATTATTAGTAAGAAATTAAATTAAATCAATAGTAAGAAAGGAAGTAAGTCAGATGGTGTAGAATCTCCGTGGGTAGAATTGAGGAACCACAAAGGTAAGACAACCACAGTTGAATTCTTGTACAGGGCTCCAAAGAGTAGCCAGGAGCTGGGGCACAAGATACACCAGGTGATAGAAAAGATGTGTAGGAAAGGTAAAGTACAGTAATCATGGGTGATTTCAGTATGCAGGGGGACTGGGAACATCAGATTGGTAGTGGTTCGCAAGAAAATGAAATTTAGGAATGTTTATGAGATGGCTTTTTGGAGCAACTTCTAGTGGAGTCCACTCGGGAACAGATGATACTGGATTTAATGACGTAGGATTCATAAGGGAGATTAGGGTGAAGGTAAACATCGGATGCAATGATCAGAACATGGACGAATTTATTCTGTAATTTGAGAGAGAGAAGATAGAATCAGAGGTAACAGTATTTCAGCTGAATAACGGCAACTGCAGAGGCATAAGGGAGAAGTTGGGTAGGATTGACAGGGAGAGGGATCAAGCATGAAAGACAGGGGAACAGCAATGGCAGCAGATTCCAAGAGTAATTCAGAAGTCACAACAGAGATTCTTGCCGAGGAATAGAGGCATAGTACAGGGAGGATGAGACAGTCAGGGCTGACGAGGGAAGTCAGGCATTGCATACAAGCAAAAGAGCAAGTGTATAGTCTGGTGAGGGGCAGTGGAAAACTAGATAATTGGGAAACATACAAAGACTAACAGAGGGCAAAAAATGACAGAGAAGATTAGATATGGAGGTAAGCTAACTAGTAATAGAAAAGAGACTGTAAGAGGTTTTTTAGATATATAAAGTGCAAAAGAGAGGCAAACGTGAATATGGACCACTGGAAAATGATGCTGGAGAAACAGCAGCGGAAAACAAAGAAAAGAATGAGGAACTTTGCATCAATGTTCATGATGGAAGACACGAGTAATTTCCCAAAAATTGAAGACAGTAAGAGGGCAGAGCTGAGTATGGTGGACATCACCAAGAAGAACATGTTAGAAAACTAAATGGCCTGAATTTGGATAACTCACCTGAACCATATGGGCTACAGCCCAGTTTTGTAAAGTGAAAGTGGTAATATTTCAGGAATGACTAAAATCAGGAAAGGCTGGAAAATTGCGAACGTGACACTCCATTTAATAAGGGAGTTAGGCAGAAGATGGAAAATTACACACTGATTAGCCTAACCTTGGTTGTGGGTAACATCCTGGAATCCATCGTGAAGAATGGGATTTTTGAATACTTGGACGTATTTCGTAAAATAGTGCAAAGTCAGTATTGTTTCATCAATGGAAGGTCATGCCTGACAAGCCTGCTAGAATACTTTGAGGGAGTAACGAGCAGATTTGATCAAGGAGAACCAGTAGATGTTATCCACCTGCTTCTCTAAATTCCATTGATAAGGTGCCACGCAGAAGGTTATTGAGAAAGATTAGGGCCCCAGGTGTTACAGGCAAGGTGCTAGCCTGGATAGATCCATGGCTGTATGACAGAAAGCAGAGATTTTTGATTAAAGTATCCTCCTCAGGATGGTATCCAGTGACAAGTGGTGTTCCTCAAGACTCAGTGTTGGGACCACAAAATTCGCTTTGTGCATTAATGGTCTACATGAAGGCACTGAGGGAATTCTGGCAAAGTTTGCAAACAGTGCAAAGACGGAATATAGGAGGTCGTTCGGCTGCAGGAAGGTGCAATAGCACCCCTCTGATGCTCGCCTTCCAGACCACCAACCTCAGGATACAATGCATCATCCTCCGCCACCAACAGTCAGACCACACCACCGGACATATATTTCCCTCCCCATCTCTATCAGCATTCTGCAGAGATCATTCCCTTCACGACTGCCTCGTTAGGTTCACACGTCTCACCTCCCACACCCCAACAAGCCAACTTCCCCTCCCGGCACCTTCCCTTGCCATTGCAAGAGGTATGAAACCTGTGCCAACAACTTCCTCCACACCTCCATCCAAGGCCCCATAGGATCATTCCAATCAGGCAGAGAAGATCCTGTGAATCCAGGAAAAATAAAAGCGTCGACTATTTTCTAAATAGCGAGCAAGTTCAGAAGACTTGGGGGGGGGGGGGGGGCGGCAGTGGGAGGGTTCTAGTCCAAGGATCTTGAAAGGTAAACCTGCAGGTTGTCAGCAGTTGGGAAGGCAAATAAACTGATTCCATTTATTTCAAGAAGGCTTGTACATAAATGCATGGATGTACTTCTGAGGCTCTATAAGACTTTGGTCAGGCTACATTTGGATTATTGTGCTGGATCTGGAAAATTTTCCGATGAGATTCACGAAAGTGTTCCCAGGAAATAAAAGCTTAACATATGAAGAACATCTGAGGGCTCTGGTTCTATATTTGATAGAGTTCAGAAGGATGTCAGGAGGTCTACTTGAAACTTAGAGAATATTCAATGACCTGGACAGGGTGGATTTTGGGAAGATATTTCCAATGGAGGGGAGACTAGGACCCGAGGGGACAGAGTAAAGAGAAAACCTTTTCAAACACATATAAAACGAACCTCTTCAGCCAGAGAGTGGTGAATCTAGGGAATTAACTGCCACATAAGGCTGTCGAGGCCAGTTAATTGAGTATATTTAAGACAGATAGGTTCTCGATTGTAAAAAGGATGAAAGGCTACAGATAGAAAGCGGAAGAATGGGGTTGAGAAGCTTAATAGCCATCATTAAATGGCGGAGCAGGCTCAATGGGCTGAAAGGCCAAATTTCTGCTCCATTGTCTTCTGGTCGTATGGTGAATATTGACTCTCCTCATTCCTCATTGGAGATGTATCCTGGAATTTGATCTTCTTATGCTTTATAAAGTGTAACATCCCAATACTGATGACTGGGAAATATCATGTTCCCTCCCTCCAGTCTCTGCAGCCATGTCCCCAATATCATAATCACACTCAAATTGAAAACCAGTGCATGGTACTTAATGACAGTTGATTGACATCGACAACATTAACAGCATGACCCTCACCTGCCCTCTCTGATCCTCGACTAACCATCTGAATTGTGTGTCGCATCATATTCTCTGTTAACATATCCATGTCACTTATCTGTTGTAACTCATGTTGTCATAGGCACATTTGCCTGTCAGATTATGGACTAGAAAAGTTCTCTCCATATTTTACTGACATTATGATCACTGATCAGTAGTTACAGACTGAATGTTTCCATTTATAAATGGAGAAACTTGTTTATCCTGACAATCCTTTGACATTACTCCCATATCCAAGGCAGATTGAATGATTACACGTAATCAATCTACTATCTCCAATATTCCTTCCCTCAGTCACCCCCAATATATCCTAAGCTAAATGAGTAAATGTTAAACATTCTTTTGAATTTTAATAAAATCAATATTGAACTCAAATGGCTTAAATGAAGCTATTTGTTCAGTGACTGTAATTAATGTCCACTTCCATGGATCCTAATTATCACATTGGAGAGTTTCCATCGTTGAAAGATATTGGGCTCTATTTCATGTGTTATCCCATAGTTTGAGTGGGAACATCACTGATAGCACTAACAGGGATCAGCAGCTCGAGAGAGAGGAGGAGGAGACATCAGAATCTGAGACCATTAGGCAGGAGTGTTACAATAATTGTTCATAATCTGAGGACCATGGATTGGAATGTTCCGACAATGTATCAGAATCTGAGAAAATTACACTGGAATTTTCCAACAATTGATCAGAATCTGAGAACATTAGACTGGAATGTTCCAACAATGGATCAGAATCTGAGAACATTACAATGAAATGCTTCAACAATGGATAGGACTTTATCCTTGAGTCTTTTCTGGCTTTCTCAGCCTTGGATATCATTAGCATATCGGATCCAGAATAGTTTTTGGATTATTCAAGGTTGTTACTATCCCATCCTCGCAATAGTTGGTGTTCCTGGTAAGTCATTATATTTGTCTACTAAACCGGGTTGAACTGAATTTCTGCGCATGATATGTACATTTTTGGAATGTGCAAGTCAATATCTTCATTTCCAAACCAAAATTCATTTCCTTATATATTATAACTATCAAACTACGTTTTATAAATTGCTCACTGATTTGCGAGAAGGAACCATACTTTTCTCAAACTCCATAATCCATTTTGTCCTACACAGATTTAGATCTCCATGTCCTCCCCACTGACCAATCCTGTCCAATATCACCATCATGATATCCCAGTCTCGTCCTCAATCTCAGTGAATAAACTATGTGTGCCTTTGTTCAATCCAGATGCAACAGTTTCACGTTCCTTGCGACCACATGTCCGTCACTAAATAATTGCTGTTGAGAATGTTTAATTTGTTCTCTGCACATAAGGGAAGACAGTTCATGGTGGTCAAGCCATTTACTCATAATCTAGTGCCACAGAATAATGGTCAGTTGATATCACATGAAGGAAATTGTGGAGTTTAAAAGCAATCATTATCATTTGTTATAAACACCAATCTGCTTGCCTCAAGTCCTTTAGGGAAGTCAATGTGTCATGCTTCCATCGTCAAGTTTCCATGTGATTTCTGTGATGAACACGTGGGCGTACTGTGCCTTTGAGAGAATTGAAAAGCAACAATAACTACCTGACAGCACGAATAGTTCTGAAAAATAGATATAATGTAACATTTGTTCGAACTACCCAATTAGCTCATTGCCTGAAAACAATTTCAACAAAACATTTTGAATTATAACCCAAAATACCCACCTATCAAGTTTCAATTTCTTACATTGACAATCTTTACAGCCAAATATACAATCCAATAATTTGGCAGTACAAGACCATGGAAAATTGAACAGTTGAGAGGAGAACTTCCAAGCTACCAGCATCCAAAGACAGCCTGAAAAATAACTCTCCTATAGGTACCTTTATTGATTAGTAACTGGTGAAGCAGAGTCACCAAGGACAAAAGAAGACAGGAATATGGAGAAAAACAGAAAGCTTCCTGGTTTTAAGATAAGAAGTTTTGTTTTGTAAATCTTAATTAGCGGTCTTATCGGACTAGTATTGTGGAGGGGGAAGGTAAATGACAGGTTAGAGGAAGAAGTTGTAAATAGTCTTTCGTTTATTATTCTCTGTTATAATTTAAGAAATAAAGTTGTTAGTTTTTACTTTAAATAGATTTGGACAGTAGAATTTTCACAGATTACTGCATTGGATAAATCTTTTCTCTGTGGCTGGTTTTAATTAAGCAGGAATATTTATCCTATGTTCTAACCCTACAAACCCATAGATATGCTTTTTACTCTTTACAGTACTGTGGAACAGCTGAATCAGCCACTCAGTTCAAGATCTGCATTACATGCTGCCCTGACCAGGGCTTTATCCATCCTGTGAGAGAAGAACACAGGTAGAGATAGCTCCCTTTCTCTGCCTGTTTTCTGCATTGCTACATCTCATTTCCATTCAGGTACGTGGTCATCCCCTATTTTTGGTTCAATCTCATTGAAATTCTCCTCGAGAGTGATGCACATCTCCATAGGTATCTCTGGTGCTAGCTTTATTGATGCTACCTACTGATGTAAGGGACCTATACATTCCATGTCAGTCATAGTGCATAGAGAAGGAATGGCTTTTTGTGGCACAGGAAAGAAATGGCGATGTCTAAGTGAGAGAAAATATGTTTTTTGACAATCCCTGAGAGTGTTGTTGAGGCAGTATTTGGGGTACTGTGGATAGACTTTCTCTCAAGTTTCACCAGATTAATCGCTGGGATGATGGCACCATGAGCAGTGAGTGAAGCTCAGTGAGAGAATAAGAGGCGATTGCATTTAACCTTAAGGGGGATGGACAATCACTCATGATGTTCTAAATAGACGCTTATACGGTGATAAGTTCCATGGCTTGTTTTTTACGTGGGTTGTATGATTGTCGATAGTTTAAGAGCCTCTGAGAATATTCCCCTCACTCCACACCAAATTCCTATGTCGCATGAGAGAGACAGAGGGCCTGTGTTTGAATAAACTCTCCCCATATTAATACTCTGCACTGTAAGTCTCGTTATCTACAATCCCTACAGCAGCCACAATACCTTCATGCTAAAACAGTTAATTATTCCCACCAGATTCTGACCTCCATGGAGAACATGGGTGTGTCTTCTCGGTGATGGAAGTTGCCACATTGAGACTTGGCACAAATCATTTGGCTTCCCTCCTCATTGCCAGTAAACTATGTTAAAGCAGCACACGTTCTACAAACAATGGAACCATGTTTAACATCATGGAGTCCTCTATCAGTGCAGTCTCGGTTTCAATGGTTGTTCATGTTGGAATATCAATGACCCCCTCTTGTTCCTGTATAACTGTCTCGTGGGGATGAATAGCCTCCTCCTGGTCTCATGAAACAGGTTTAAGTATCTGATTGGGTTCTGGCTGCTCCTATTTACGAGCTGGATGCGCTGAACAGACCACTCTTCTTCCTGTGTAACAGGCAGGAGTATTGAATCTGCTGTCACGCTTCTTGTTCCTGAATGTTAGTTCAACCAGCTTGAGATGCTGAATGAGCTCCTCTTTTAACTGTGAAAATGTGCAGTGTCTCGCCGTGCTGATACTTAAATGTTACCAACACTTTAACAACACAAACTGGATTGCTGTCTGGGTCTTGCTGCACAGGGACACAGAATGGTTCAGGAGCTGATGGGGAAAAAATGTTCTGAACATT
The DNA here is from genome assembly GCF_047496795.1 of Chiloscyllium punctatum. NCBI lineage: Eukaryota > Metazoa > Chordata > Chondrichthyes > Orectolobiformes > Hemiscylliidae > Chiloscyllium > Chiloscyllium punctatum. Next base: position 107,000,110 of record NC_092744.1, read on the forward strand.
CTGTGATCTTCAGTCATCATACCTACTTCTGATCTTATGATGGGAAATTACATTGAAGGAGCAGCTGAAGATGCTTGTGCTGAGGAGTATATCCTGAGGATCTCCTGCAGAGATGTCCTGGGACTGAGAGGATTGTTGGCGACTGACCCTGAACCTCTCTATTTATGGTCTGAAAGACCCCGTCCAGTGGGAAGGTTACACCTGATCCATATTCAGATCAAATAAGTAGGTGGTTCCGATGCTATTCTCAGTCAAATACTGCTTTGGTATCAAAGCCATTCGCTTTTTCCTGAGCCCCTGTGTTCGCCTCTTGTTCATATCAATAGGTGATGGTGTATGTGTAGGGAGTGCTTTCCTCTCACAGAAGGTAATCACTGTCAGGAAGGATCTGGGCTGGAGGCCTAGGGGAGCTATATCACTGAAAGCATTTAAGGAGGAGTTAGATGGATTTTTGACCAGTCAGAGAGCTAAGGGGTGAAGAATTGGGTATTAAAGAGGAATTAATGACAACAGTCGATCAGCCATGATGTTATGCAATGGTTTGATCATCCAAATTACCTGATCCTGTTTCTTTTGTCCTCATATTCAGCAATTGCAAAGTTAATGGCTGTAATTTTCCTGAATGTTCTTTTATTGAAAGTTGCAATCAGAGAGAGTAAAGTATTTTGTGAGTTATCTCTTGTTGAGGTATGGGGACTGGACTCACGGTGAATCTGGGTCTATAATTTCACCAACAAATGAACCACAAGTTGCAAAGAGGAAACACTCTGTCAAGAGACCAGAGGCGTCTTTCGAACCAAATAACATTTTCTAACAGACTCCAAACCATGTGTGACGGTCTTGAGGGACTGGATGATATCCTGTGTTCCTGTTGACCAGGTATTTGGAGCAAGTGGCCACCATCTGCTCCTTGCAGGAGCTGTGAGGGGTTGAATAGAACATAGCAACACAGGACTGAGCAGCAGGAGTGGGCTATGAGATACTTTGTCACCGCTCCATGTGCTTTTGGTCTCAGCAGCACGTTTCTGTCTGTATACCATTTTACTACATACAAAAACAACTTTGAATAAATGCAAACATCTAGGCACCACAATCCTCTGGGGAAGGGATTTTCCACCTGAACACCTCTTTGAGAATTTTTCATTTGTGTTCCAACAAATGTTGAAGGGTCACTATGTCCTTTTCCAGTCCCACTCCTCCATTGGTTACACCCATCTTAAATGCAGCCAGTTTAGTAAGGTGGCCAATGATTTAGGTCTTAGACTAGGGCATTTTCTAGAAAAATGTGAGACACAGAAAGTTGAACTCATAACAAATGTTAAAATGATAGGGTGCCCCAAACGTTATTCTGCTTTTGAAGTTATTTTGCTCACAAGCTACTTGTAGTGGGATTTCTTTCTGTAACAGTTGGATTTGGCTGAATTCCCTTCGTTTCAGGCAGTGGAGAGATTCACTTGAACCCTCACCAGGAATCCTTCACAAGTGGTAAAGATGACGCAAGGATTTTATGGTCTCACACTTTGCTATCTGGTGGAACAAATTAAGAGAGAGGGATCAATCAGCTGCTGCTTCTCAGACAGGGAACATATTTCTCCCTCTCGATATTGGAACATACGATTTTGTCAACTGAGCACCAAACTGAACCATGTACGATATCCTGGAACATTCTCTGGAAAACCTGATTATGGATTATATGCAGGTCCGTCATTGCCCTTGTTGTACACAATTCCTTCCAATCGCAAAAAAATGTCCCCACTTTATAATTTGAAGACATGCTTACATGTGTCTGTGTAATTTGTAAATATTGGTAGGTGTCTTCATAGCATATGTGTTAGTATCAATGCATCTTTTTCTTAAAGTTTATTCTCTAGCTTTAGTCGCCCTGACAGGAGATAATATGCATCCAGCTGATACACTTTTCAGAAAGTCATGGATGGTTCAATACTATTTCTCAGCTAAGATCAAACAGATAATCCCCCATAACAAAAGGCCGGAATTCCAGGAACGAGTAAAGGGAAACCTCTTTGAAAATATTCGAAAATAATTATCTCTTTTTATTTTAGTTTAGGGGATCAATCTTGCACACAGTGCATCAGGTATGGTCTCAGCAATGCCCTGTACAGATGCAGTAAAACATTCCTGCGATTAATCCTGATACCTTTTGACAAAACAGCATCATTCCACCTACCTTCCAAATCACTTGCTGCATCTGCAGACTGACTTAATATGATTCGTGTCGCAAGAACATGGAAACCTCCTGTATCACAGAGTTTGGCAATCTCTCTCCATTTAAATTATTTCCCATTGTTTCATCCTTCATGCTAAAATAGACAACTTACCTTATGTTATTTCTGCTGAAGGTTTGCTCACTAACCTTCCCTGCCTATATCACTTTGCAGACTCACTACCTCCATTTGACGACACGTTGAACGACCATCTTGGTGCATGAGCTAATTGAACTCCAAGCCACTGGCTCCCCTTCTTCCAGATCTTTGATACAGAAAATTGATCACTGATGACCCCACAGTGATCTCTGAGGCACTTCATCAGTTACAGCCTGAAAATAAACATTTCCCTCTACTCTCTATTTCCTGTGAGCGACAGTTTTCCTGTTCCTGTGCAGCAGTTCAGGTGAGTTGAATCGCCTCCTCCTGGACTGTGTAGTGTACTGAACTAGCTGAATTACTTCATTCTATATTCCTGTGTAATTCCTTAGAGGAGCGGAATGGTCTCCTCCTGTGTCATTGTAAAGATCCTGTCTGACTGAATGGAGTGTTCCCCAACCCTGTTGGATTGAGGGAACAACACATGGGATGGGCAGAAGTTGCCCATTCGGCTGCACCATCCAGAACGTTCATGGCTGCTCCGAGTGTGTCTATCCATCCATTTCCTGTCTGTTCCCAATAAGCACTGATATTACTGTCCAGTAAAGAGGAGTCGAGCTCAGACTTGAATATCTTCAATAACTGAGTCTTCACTGCTCCCTGAGGATGAGGATACCACAGGTAGCACAACACTAAAGTGAAAAGGACATCCTTATTTCATTGTGGGACTGTTATTCTAAAACTGTGTTAACTGAACAGCAAATCGCCACCTCTTTTCAGACATAAGAACAGACTAATTTGGAATAATTAGGAACATAATCCATTCCGGACTCCAAACCTATCCCACATTCCCACTGACCCGTTCCAATCAAATATGTATCGTACCCAGCCTCTGCTGCTGTCCAGGAAGAGAATGCCTGATAGCAGAAGACCGCAGGAGCATTAAGGAAATGAGCAGATTGAGGCCATTCAGCCTATCGAGGCGGAAATTCCGGGCAATAATTTCTTATATGTACCTCGACCTCATTCTTCTGCCTTCTCCCTAGTATCTTTGATCCCCTTACAAATCAAAACGCATCGATTTGTGTCTTAATGACACTAGTGTCTGTGCCTCTGTGTATCTGTATGTAAGTGTTTGTGCGTGTGTCTGTGTGTATGTGTGTCTATGCCTCTGTTTGTGTGTGTCTGTATGTGTGTGTGTACCTGTGTGTGCGTGTGTATGTCCATGTGCTTGTAATCTGTGTGTTTGCGTGTCTACATCTGTCTGTCTGTGTTTCAGCTTGTGTTTCTATCTGTATTTATGTCGATTTGTATGTGAATGCATATGTATTTGTGTGTTTATACGTGTATGTATACCTATCTCCTTGGAAGTATTGTGTGTGTTCGTCTGTATATTTTTGTGTCTGCGTCTCTGTGCAGTGAGGTATCTGTTTTTTTTTGGAAGTGAAAGGACTGTTGTTGGAACTGCCAGTGGGTTTAAACTGAGAATTGCCCTTCACTGAACATTGCGCTGTAACTGGTCAGTAGGACGTGGATGTTTCAGATTCTCCACATGAGGCGTCCTGGTCCTCTCCAGCTCTTTAAGAGTCCTTCCCACATGACAGGGGGAGGGGAGTGAAGAAACGGATATCGGGCATTCCATTACCCGGCTTGGCCCTTTGCATCCTATTCCAGGCTGTTTCTCCTGAAATGGGCGAAAGGGATGGAGGGCGAGTGGGAATGGGTGACCTTGCTGTTTATGCTGGTGTTGGTGAGGGGAGTTGTGAGGTGTCTGGAATGAGTAGTCGACAGTTTTTAATCCGTATGGTATTATTAGTTGCTGAATTCAATAGTGAGAGTGGTACTGCCTGAGCCTTATTTGGAGACAGAGCGTGAACCTTGTTCTAGGTTAGGTGCAACAACAGATAGACAGTGAGTGTGATGGAGCAGAGAGTATATGGTAACTCTTATCCTAACAGAGCGAGGAGGATATTGTTGCTTGTCCAGTGGGACATTTCTTCAGATCATCTCAGCGTCGAGGTGAGCCTCCATGAATGTCTTGTCCAAGTCTGTCACTCATAACGACACAGATGTGTCCCTCAGGTTCCACAGAATCAGTTTAGTAAGTGTTAACAGATAGCAAGGAGAAGCAAATATTGGTGTGGTATATATAGAAACCCAAACGGTCGCAGAAAATCTGAGCATCATATTTTCTGGAAATTAGATTCAGGAAATTATTGAATTGTCTCAAGTTGTATCTAAACAGCGTTAAGTAAGTGACTGCTGAAGCTGTGAAAAATAAGTTCTGTAAATTTATAAGAGGTGGGTTGAAGAGTATATTGCGAAGCAAACTAGAGAGCAGGTAATTTCGGATTTGATGTTGTGTGGTCAGAAGGACGAGTTATTAACCTTGGTCTGAAGCAGCTTTTAAGGAATAATGGCATTTATAACGTGCATTTTACAAGGTGTCTGCACACAATAGAGAATGTTTGAATAGTCCAGTCAAACATCATTGAAGATTGGAGGCTAGAGTTCAAGATATTTACAGAAAATTTGGAAAGTACTATATAACATTCAGTGGGAGACAAGCAATGGTTGTTAGAGTCATAGAGTCCGACATCATGGAGACAGGCCCTTCAGCCCAAACTGGTCCATTCCGACCGAAATGCCCATCCACGCTAAACCCATTTCCCTGCCATTGTCCCGTATCTTTCTAATCTTTTACTATCCATGTATTTGTTCAAATGCCTTTAAAATATTGTCAATGTATCTGCCTCAACCACTTCTCATTCCATGTGCATAACAGCCCCTGAGTTAAAACGTTGTTCCTCAGATTCCCTTTCATTGTGTCCCCTCTGACCTTAAACTGATGCTCTCTAGTCTGTGATTGCCCAACCCTGGGAAAAAAGATTGTGTGCATTCACTCTATCCATGCCTGAAATGATCTTATAAACTACAATATGATCCTCATCATCCTCATGCACACAAAAGTAAAAAGCCCTAGCTTGTTCAACCTCTTTCTATAACTCAGATAATTGAGACCTTGGCAACATCCTTGTAATTTTTTTCTGCACTCTTTCCAGTTTAATAACATCCTTCCTATAGCAAAGTGAACAAAACTGAACATAACGCTACCAATATGGCCTCACCAGCGTCCTGAATAACTGCATCATAACTCCCTAATTTCCATACTCAGTGATATAAACCAATTAAGGCCACTGTGCCAGAAGCTTTCTTCAATGTCTACCTCTGAATCAACTTTCAGAGAACCATGCACCTGAATTCCAAGGTCCCTCTGTTCCACTACACTCCTTAGGACCCAACCATTCAACATGAAACTCCAAAAGCGATTTGACTTTCTAAAATGCACGAACTTACACTGATCGAAATTAAAATCCATTTGCCATTTCTCAGCCCACTTCTCCAGCTGATCAAGATACTGCAGTAATTTCTGAAATTTCTGATAACCTTCCCCACTCGCTGACTTCAAACTTACCAATCATGCCTGAACATTCTCATGTAAATCATAGATATATGTAATATGTAGTGGTGCCAGCATTAACCCCGGAGGCATTCCTCTATTCCAGTCTGACCAGCATGTTTCCAGTATTATTCTCTGCTTCCGACCATCAAAGCAATTTGGGATCTAATTTGCCAGCTCCCCCTCAATTCCATTCGATCTAACCTTCCAGAGCGCCGTACCATGTGGAACCTTATTGAAGGCCTTACTGGAATCCATCCAGACTACGTATACCATACGGACCTCCTCAACGTTGCTGGTTACTTTATCAAAGAACTCCAACAAAATTGTGAGTCATGATCTCCCTTGCACAAACTCCTGTGCTGAATTTCATGAAGGGCTTTTGCCCGAAACATCGATTTTCCTGTTCCTCGGATGCTGCCTGACCTGTTCTGCTTTTCCAGCACCATTCTAATCTTAGTCCGAACCACACCCTGTCTTTCCAAATGCATGTATATCCAATCTCTCCGAATCTTCTAAAGTAACCTGCCCACTAGATTTTAGGTATACTGGTCTTTAGTTCCCAGGTTTATCTTCATAGCATTTCTTGAACACGGGCTCAGCATTCGCTATGCTCCAGTCGTCCGGGACCTCATTCGTTGGCCAGCGATGATAGAAAAGAGCCAAGTAGTGCTCCCGCATTTTCTTCTCTATCCTCCTATCCTCCTGCTGTGTTCCTGAATATAACTGGTCAGGACCAGGAGTTTTTAGAAATACTGTAAAGTCTGCAACATACATCTATTTATTTCAGGTACAAACACCAAAGAGTGAGCAAGTGACTCAATGATGGTTAACATAACAAATTAGAAAATATGTTAATCATAGGAAGTGACTTCAAAAGAATTCCAACAATTGTGGAAACCCGAGAATTCTCAGAAATTAACGATCCAAAAAAGGAAGGCCATGAAACTGATAAGGAAATCAAAAAGAGAACGTACATGCTAACAAAAGGAACACAAAGACTGCATCAATCTGCGATCTATATTTCAATGGAAACAAAATAAAAGCAAGGTCAAATGTGGAAATTTGTAATCGGGAGAGGAGAGGTCATTGTTGAGAACAGGGAAATGGCCGAGAAATAACCAGTTACTTTGCATCTGTCTTCATGGAGGAAGAGCCAGAAAATCCCCCAGTAATACCAAGTGATCATATTGGACTTCTGGAATTAAAGACATAAAGTCAATTCATATCAGAAACAAGGTAGTACTTGAACATGGAGCTGGATTGAGCATTGCTAAGTCTGACGAAATAGAAGTACGTCCAATCAAAATGTCGGAAATAAATCACCAATAGTAGTATTAATTACACAGGATGACGTTTTTGCTATTTAGAAATTAACAGCAACAATGGAGAGAATCAGCATGCATTTCTGAAAGAGAAATCATATTTGATAAACTTCGGAATTGTTCCAAGTTGTTCCTTAAAGCATAGAAAATGGGGAATCAGTAGAACTGGCATAGATTGGATTTTCCAAAGCGTTTCTATAAGAACTCAAAAAACGAGGTTGTAAATGCAATGAATTTGGAGGAATATATGTAAGATTAGATTAATTACAGTGTGGAAACAGGCTCTTCGGCCCAATAAGTCCACACTACCCCGCCGAAGCACAACACACCCATACCCCTACATCTACACGTTACCTGACACGACGGGCAATTTAGCATGACCAATTCACCTGACCTGCACATCTTTGGAATGTGGGAGGAGACCGGAGCAAACCCACGCAGACACGGGGAGAATGGACAAACTCCACACAGAGAGTCGCCTGAGGCAGGAATTGAACCTGATTCTCTGGCGCTGTGAGGCAGCAGTGCTAACCACTGTGCCACCGTGCCACCCTAAGTGGAAAGCTAAAGTTTGGTTCGCTTTCATATAAGAGAGTCAGAACATCGATGCAAAGACATGTTGAAGCAGTTTCACAGCGTGTTGGTGGGACTGTACCTGGAGTATTGTGTACAGTTTTGGTGACCGAATCTCAGAAAGAATATACTGACCACAGAGGAAGTGCAATGGACATTCTCCAGATTAATCCCTCAGGTGGTGAGATTGCCTGATGAGGAAACTCGGCCTGTGTTCTCTAGAGTTTCAAAGAATGAGAGGTGGGTCCCAGTGAAATTTAGAAAATGCACAAAACATATGATATGTTGAAAATTAACAGAGTGCTTCCCTCGCTGTCTATTCCACCTTCAAGGCAAATAATGGCAGTATCTGGGACAGGCCAGTTAAGACTGCAATAAGGAGGAAATTCCTCACTTTGGAGGGGACCAACTAACACAGGGGCATGGAAACCTACTGGCAGGCAAAATTAGGGAGAATGTCCTGATATTCTACAGGTGTCTCCAGCAGAACAGAATAACCAAGGAACATGTAGGACTCATTAGTGACTTGCCAAGTTGCATCCAAAACAACTTTAGTGGTAGGAGAGAGAGGGTGGTGGTAGAAGGCTGTTTGTGCGATTGGAGGCTAGTGTCCAATGGTGTACCACGGGGATCAGTGCTGTGTCTCTTATTATTTCTGATTCAGCGGTGTTGGTGTTGGACTGGGGTGGACAAAGCTAAAAATTGCATAACACCAGGTTATATTCCAAAAGGTTTATTTAGTTGTACTAGCTTTCGAAGTGCTTAATCAAAGCACACAACCACCTGATGAAGATGCAGCACTTTGAAAACTCATGCCTCCGAATAAACCTGTTGGACTATAAGCTGATGTTTTCTGATTTTAAACCTTATCATAAAGGATGGACAAGGGGTGGGAAGTGTCATAAGTAAGGTTGTTATTGATACGAAGATTGGCCGGGTGGTTGACAGTGAAGAGGAATGCCTTATGTTTCAGGAAGATACAGATAGAATTGTCAGATGGTCACATCAATACAGAGAAAATGTTCAGATGAGTGGATCAATGGCATATAACCCTGATAAATATGAAGTGATGCACTTTGCAAGAAGGAACCAGACAAGGGAGGACTCAATCAATGACAGAACACTAGGAAGCTCAGATTGTGCTTCTCCACACATCCCTGAATGTGACTGGACAGGTTATTGCGAAACTTTGGAACGCATAGGGGAGCGTAAACACAGTCTTTATACATCGAAGCATAGATTATAAGAGCTATGCAGAACTTAAGTTAGGCCAAGATGGAATACTGTGTGTAGTTATGGGGACCACATTACAGGAAGCATGTGATTGTACTGGAGGGAGTGCAGAGGAGATTCACCAGGATGTTCCCTGGGATGGAGTATATCAGCTGTGGAGAGAGGCTGGCTAAGCTCGGGATATTTACTTTGGAGCAGAAAAGGCTGAGGGGGACGTGAATCAGAAGGATAAGATTCAGCGTGGACAGACAGCAGCTGTTCCTTTCAGTCAAAGGGCCACATTTTTAAAGTGAAGGGTTTGAGGTTTAGTGAGGATTTGAGGACTGTTTTTCACTCAGAGTTTGTGGGGTCTGGAATGCACTGCTTGAGAGGGGAGTTGTCATGGTAACCTCAAAATCTTTAGAATATAAATGGTTGTGCAGTTGAAATGCCATAAGATTCACAGCTACGAGTCTTGTGTCGGAAAGTGGGCCGAATGTAGGTCGTGCTGTATTTCTGATGGAACAGAGACTGTGCTTCTGTTATTGTATGGATGTGGGAGGTCAATCATTGAGTAGCTTAAGATAAGAATTGATGGGTTTCTGAAGAATATCATACCAAATGATGTAAGAGGGAACTTGTAATATCTTCTGAAAATATGTCAATGGCAAAATTAACAGAAAACGTTGCAGCTTTCTTTACAGTCTGATACCAGAGAATTGAGGACAGGGAAATAGCAGATCAATGGAGCAAATACTTCAGTTAGGCCTTCACAGATGATAAAAAAAACAAAAAAAATCTTCCTAGAAATGCTAGAGAACTTTAGTCTGGTGAGAAAAAGGGAATAGCAACTAAATTAGCAACTAAACCGTTTTAGAGAAAAATATTGGAATGAAATTAATGGGCATACACAAAGTCAACAGAGATTTATGAAATGGGAATCATATTTGAGAAAGTGGATTTTAACAAAATTATGAGAAGGTATCAATGCATTACGATTGGAATCTCAGAAAGATTTTTGAAAAAGCCCCAAGCCTATTGTGCAAATTCGAATCCTGTGGGACTGGGGTTAATATATGGCCATGGTTTAAGAATGGGAGAGCTGGCAGGAAAGAATGAGTAAGAATAGAACCATGTTTTTTTTTGAATGGAACACTTCGAGGATATAACAAGGATATATCGAGATTTGACATCCACCTATTCCCAATACACATCATATCTTTGGTTGAGGGGCTCATATGCTATATTCCCCAATCTGCTGACAGTACTAAACAATGTCAGCATGTGAGTGGATGAGGAGGATGTAAAAAAGATTCCAAGGTTATTGAGACAAGTGGAGAGACTGGGAAAATACGTGGTAGATGGAGAGCAATGGGAGAGATGAGGTGCTGTACACTTTGATGGGAACAATAGAATGGCATCCCATCATTTGCAAAGGGAGTGGTTCAAAAATGTTGCACTATAAATGAACATAAGCTGCATTTTTATTTTATTTCTGCGCAGCCCTCCGATTCCATGTAAGGCAGTGAGTTCTAAAGCCAGAAGTCAAAACTAGGAATAGCATTGACACGCTGACCAGTGTATATATGCCCAACAAGTGGGGAGCTGTAACATTGAAAACGATCTGTATGTCCCTGTACACCAATCAGTGAAAGTAATACTGTAGGAGCAGAAAACAGGTAGGCAGATAAATGGTGTATTCACCTTCATTTCAGGGAGATTTGAATACAGGAGTAAGGGTGATTTACTGCAGCTGTATAGAGCCTTAGTGGGGCCCCATCTCGAACATTGTGCAATATTGTTCGCAGTTTTGTTCTCCTTGCCTAGTAAAGGATATTGAGGGTGAGCAGTGGAGGATGACCAAACTGATCTCTGGGATGACAGGCTTGTTAAAGGACCAGCGATTTGGGGTGACTGCGCCTGTATTTTATGGGGTTTAGGAAAATGAGTGGAGATATCATTAGACAATAGACAACAGACAATAGGTGCAGGAGTAGGCCATTCTGCCTTTCGAGCCTGCACCACCATTCATTATGATCATGGCCGAACTTAATCAGTATCCTATTCCTGCCTTATCTCCATAACCCTTGATTCCACTATCCTTGAGAGCTCTATCCAACTCTTTCTTAAATGAATCCAGAGTTTGGGCCTCCACTGCCCTCTGGGGCAGAGCATTACACACAGCCACCACTCTCTGGGTGAAGAAGTTTCTCCTCATCACTGTCCTTAATGGTCTACCTGGTATTTTTAAGCTGTGTCCTTTGGTTCGGCACTCACCCTTCAGCAGAAACATATTTCCTGACTCCAGAGTGTCCAATCCTTTTATACATAATCGTATATGTCTCAATCAGATCCCCTCCCAGTCTTCTAAACTCAAGGGTATCCAAGCCCAGTCGCTCTAGTCTTTCCGCACGAGGTAATCCCGCCATTCCAGGAATTGACCGTATGAACCTACGCTGCACTCCCTCAATAGCCAGAATGTCTTTGCTCAAATTTGGAGACCAGAACTGAACACAATACTCCAGGTGTGGTCTCACCGGGACCCTGTACAGCTGCAGAAGAACATCTTTGCTTCCATTCTCAATCCCTCTTGTTATGGAGGCCACCATGCTATTAGCTTTCTTCACTATCTGCTGTACCTGCATGCTTGCCTTCATTGACTGGTGTACAAGAACACTCAGATCACTCTGTACTGCCCCTTTACCTAAATTGATTCCATTTAGGTAGTAATCTGCCTTCCTGTTCTTGCCACCAAAGTGGATAACCATACATTTTTCCACATTAAACTGCACCTGCCATGCATCTGACCACTCACCTACCGTGTCCAGGTCACCCTGTAATCTCCTAACATCCTCCTCACATATCACCCTGCCACCCAGCTTAGTATCATCAGCAAATTTGCTAATGTTATTACTCATACCATCTTCTATATCATTAATATATATTGTAAAAAGCTGCGGTCCCAGCACTGATCCCTGCAGTACCCCACTGGTCATTGCCATTCTGAAATGGAGCCGTTTATCACTATGCTTTGTTTCCTGTCAGGCAACCAACTTTCAATCCAAGTTAGTACTTTGCCCCCAATACCATGCGTCCTAATTTTGTTCACTAACCTCCTATGTGGGACTTTATCAAAAGCTTTCTGAAAGTCCAGGTACACTACATCTACTGGATTTCCCTCGTCCATCTTCAGAGTTACATCTTCAAAAAATTCCAGAAAAGTAGATTTCCCCTTCATAAATTTATGCTGACTCTGACCTATCCTGTTACTACTATCCAGATGTGTCGTAATTTCGTCCTTTATACTTGACTCCAGCATCTTTCCCACCACTGAGATCAGACTAACTGGTCTATAATTTCCTGTTTTCTCTCTCCCACCTTTCATAAAAAGTGGTACAACATTAGCCACCCTCCAATCCGCAGGAACTGATACCGAATCTATGAAATTCTGGAAAATAATTACCAACACATCCACGAATTCTCGAGCCGCCTCCTTCAGTACCCTGGGATGTAGACCATCAGGCTCCGGGGACTTATCAACCTTCAGACCTAACAGTCTCTCCAACACCAATTCCTGGCAAACATAAATTCCCTTAAGTTCAGGTCCTTCAGCCACTGTTACCTCAGGGGGATTGCTTGTGGCTTCCCTAGTCAACACAGATCTGAAGTATCAATTTAATTGTTCTGCCATTTCTTTGTTCTCTGTAATATGTTCCCCTGCTTCTGTCTTGAAGGGACCAATTTTAGTCTTAACTTTTTTTTTTGCCTTTCACACACGTAAAAAAGCTTTTACTACCCTCCTTTATATTTTTGGCCAGGTTACCTTCGTACCTCTCTTTTTCTCTGCGTATTTCCTTCTTAGTAATCCTCTGTTGTTCTTTAAAAGCTTCCCAGTCCTCTGTTTTCCCACTTATCTTTGCTACGTTATACTTTTTCTCTTTTAACTTTATATGTTTCTTAATTTCCCTCGTCAGCCACAGACACCCATGCCTCCTCCTAGGATCTTTCTTCCTTTTTGGAATAAACTGATCCTGCATCTTCTGCATTATACACAGAAATATCCACCTTTGCTACTCCACTGTCATCCCTGCTAAGATATTGCACCATTGAACTTTGGCCAGCTCCTCCCTCATAGCTCCATAGTTCCCTTTATTCAACTGAAATATTGTCACTCCCGATTGTACCCTCTCCCTTTCAAATTGCAGATTGAAGCTTATTGTATTATGGTCATTACTTCCTATGGCTCCTTTACTTTGAGGTCCCTGATCAATTCTGGTTCGTTGCACAATACCAGATGCAGAATTGCCTTCTCCCTTGTCGGCTCCAGCACCAGCTGCTCTAAGAATCCATCTCGGAGGCATTCCACAAAGTCTCTTTCTTGATGTCCAATACCATCCTGATTCTACCAGCATGTTGAAATCCCCCATAACAACTGTAGTAACATCTTTGCGACAGGCCAATTTCAGCTCCTGATTCAACTTACATCCGACATCCAGACTACTGTTTGGGGCCTGTAGATAATTCCCAAGAGGGGCTTTTTACCCTTAGAATTTCTAAGCTCTATCCATACTGTCTCTACATCCCCTGATTCTAGGTTGCCCCGTGCAAGGGACTTAATATCATCCCTTACCAACAAGGCCATCTCACCCCCTCTGCCCGTCAGTCTGTTCTTACGATAGCACTTGTAGCCTTGAATATGCATTTCCCAGGCCCTGTCCACTTGAAGCCAAATCTCAGTTATCCCCATAATTTTTTATCTGCCAATTTCCAAAAGAGCCTCAAGCTCATCCATCTTATTTCTAATGCTTCGTGCATTCATAGATAGTATTTTTAATTTGTTACTATCCTCACCCTTCCCAAAAACTCCTATTTCACTCAACCTTACAGCATGATCCCTTTCTGAGTTTTCTGCCTCATTGATACAGTTGTCTTTCTTGACTTCCCTTTTTCTAACTTTCCCTTCAATTTTCTTCTCAAACATCCAGTCTGTCCCCTCCCCCCAGGTACTTAGTTTAAATGCAGCTGTGTTGCAGTAGCAAACCTGCCTGCGAGAATGCTGGTCCCCCAACCTATTAAGGTGCAAACCGTCTCTCTTGTTAAATTTATGCTTACCACAAAAAATACCCCAGTGTTACAAGAATTTACATCCTTGCTTCCTGTATCAGTTCCCCAGCCACACGTTCAAGTCCATTATCGCCCTGTTTCTGGCCTCACCAGCCCGAGGAAATATATCAAACTCTGACAGTGTGAGACAGATTGGAAGCAGGGATGATAGTTCACTTTAAAGAAAACAGTCAAATCGTATTTAATACACAAGCGTTATCAAAGAACCGCGTGTATATTGAATAGCGAAGCAAACTTGATGGGCCGAAAGCACTCCATCCGTTCTCGTTTTATGTTTCACAGTGTTTAAACATATTTTGGGATATGAGCATTGTATGGGGAAAACTGCATTGAGGAGATGTTCGGCCCTGAAGTAGCATGAGGAAAGCTCACCGTATTGAATGACCTCCTCCTTTCCCGATGTTTCTGTGCAGTCTGTGGGAAAGCTCTGTAAGTGTTGTCACAAGCTCTCAGATGTTAGGAAGGAGGCCTCTGCAGGATCGATAGGACTGTGTTTCCCGTTCCATTTTCTGATAACGAGGCTGGTGCCAGGTGTTCTGTCCGGTTCTATCCTTTAAGACCTCAGAGCAGTTTGATACAATTAAGTGTCTTACTTGGCCGATTCAGAGACCATTGAAGACGTTTATCACATGTCTGTGCGTCTGGAGTCACTTTTAGGCCAGACTAGGAAAGCACTGGAGATTCAATTCCTGAAAGTACATTGGGGAAGGAGATCTATGTTTACAATCAACATTGGACACAAGATCACTATTACTGACACCAGATTTTCGGACTCGATACTTTATTGATTTTTTCTAGCTTCCACCAGCTGCTAGAGCATTGACCTGGTCTGGATTCGTAATCCAATGATATTTCCACAACAGCACCATCTCCACATGGGGACCTATCGGAAACCACACTGAGCAGGTTATTTCTGTGCTTCTTGACAGCTCTGTCAAAAAGAATTCCCACCAATTTAACTGTCGTGATGGGAGTTCGAGGTGGTAATTGGTCAGATTGTAATTATTCTCCTCTTCGGGGACTGGACATAGCTGAGTAATTTTCCACACTGGAAGGGAGATGTCAGAGTTGGATCTGGAATGAAACAGCTTCCCCAGGGACGCGGCTTGTTGTGCAGCACAAGTCTTCAGTCTCATTGCAGGAATGGGGTCAGGGCCTTTGTCGTATCTACTGTGTCCAGCTGTTTCTTCATGTCATATACACAAAATCGAATTGCTTGAAGACTGCCATCTGTGAATCTGTGGGTATCATGATGAGTGTGAGTTGGATCATCCAGTCAACACCTGTGGCTGAGGGTAGTGCAGACACCATATCCTTGACTTTTTTTCACTGATTTAGAGTTGTTCCGATATTTAGGATGAGGATAATTATGGCGTCCTCTGCTCCAGTAAATTGTTTAATAATCCTTCGACATTTATGATTGGATTTAATAGGACGGCGGAGCTTAGATGCAATCTGTTAGTCTTGGGATCATTTCCCCTTCCCCAGCAAAGTTATTTCTGCTGTTCGGAATGCAACCAAGCACGTGTGGATTGTCAACAGGTTTAGTGCACGTGATTCCGACCTTGGCATCAGCCCTGTATTCAGTGACCTAACCTTGTTTCTGATGCGGTAACACTTCCATTTTCATATTCTCATTCTGCTAAGGGCCTCTCCCTGGTGTCACACCTCCAATTTGTTACTTTATCTCAATCCATTTAAGGTAATAATCTAAGTCGTTTCTTTTCCACAATGTCAACTTCGGTATTTGAAATGAATGTATTTCCCTCTGTTTTTCTCCCCGACATGATTAAGAGCTCTGTAGTGCCAGTGATGTCAGTCTTATGCAGTTTTAGAATCTCGGAACTTGTACACCATGCGTTATCGTTCAGTCCCCAGTGTATGGCGCTCCATGTTGGACAGGATGTTTGAGCATCATTGACATCCTTCTTTGGAAATTGTCCAAAAAGAGAAATTGTGAAGAAATCACTGAAAATGTTGCAGCATCTTCTGGATTGAATGCAGAGTTAAACTTTAAGGTCCAGTGACCCTTTACAAAGCTCCCAGTTTCTCCAGCAATTTTTGTATATTTATTTCCAGTATCCATAGTTATTTGTTTCAGTGAAAATTTGTTCTGTGCCTATTCATTTCTGGAGAAACTCACCAGGTCGGTCAGCATCTGCAGAGACAGAGAAAAAGCGTTAACATTTCAAGCCCAGTGTGACTCTTCTTCAGAACTGAAAAGGATTGGAACCTGGGATTTTTAATCCCTTGTCAGAGGTGGGGGATGGATGACAGGGAAAAGAGGGTGCAGCAATGATTAACGGGCTTTTAGCACTGCTGTACGAGTGGATGATGTAAAATGTGTTTAAATTAAGGTGTGAATGGGGGAAAGGGGTTCTCTCAATTGAGTGCAAGATAAAGAAGACAAAACTGCACAATGTCATAGGGAGGCCAGGAGGGAGAATGTTGATTATGTGACATTATATGGATCTGGCCATAGATACTTTTTCACTGTCGAGATCATCACCCCCTTTAGACAAAGGAATCCAGGTGTTTGACTTCTTATTGGCGGTAGTAAGCGTTTCATGTTGCCTTAGTATTGTAATATGGAGAAAAAACCAATCACAGCATGAAGTTTGGGCTGAGTATTGTTTACCTGTCATGTTTAATATTGTTTAAATTTTCAGTGCTTATCTTTAAATGCTTGTTCTTGAAATTAGTATCAGATGGATTGTAGGAGGTTGGGTGGTGACATTGTAAAAGCTTCTAAAATCATGAGAGATATGGATAGGGTGAATAGCCAAGATCTTTCCAACGGCATGGGGGAGTTCAGCCATAGAAGGCACAGTTTTAAGGTGAAAGAGGAAAGATTTAAAAGGAACGAAGGGGCAACTTTTTTACACAGAGGGTGGTTGGGTATGGAATGAGCTGTCAGAGTTAGTGTGGTAGATGCCAGTAGAGGTACAACATTTAAAACTCATTTGGACAAACATATGAATGGGAAACATTTCGAGGCATATGGGCCAAATGAAAGCAGGTGGGTCGAGCTTAATTTGGAAAACTTGGCCAGCATGGACATTTAGAAAAGCTTCAAGCAGGGTCTGAGTGGTTTTGTGAAAGGGAAGTTATGCAACGTATTTCTGGAGATGCCAGAGAATGTAACAAGCGGACTTGATAAAGGGGATCTGGTCGACACCAGGCTTTCCAGAGATTTTCCACAAGGTATTACAAAACAAAAGTTCTTACACATGACAGAAGGTCGTAGGATGATGGATAATGTATTAACATGGGATGATGATTGGTTCGCACATAGAAATCAGCGAGTCAGGATTAATGAATTTTCATGATAAAAGTGTATCTGCTGGAGTACCACAGCTATGAGTCCGATGGCATCAGTTATTTACAATCTATTCTGATAACCTGAAAGAGGGAGTTGAGTGCAACATACATCCGAGTTTGTGGATGACACTGAGAACCAAAGGCAGGCTGTTATTTAATGGAGACGACTTCCAGAAAAGGAGCAGTACAAAGGGATTGGAGTCTTCCAGTGTATGAAACATAAAGTCAGCATGCTGAGCAGCAAGTAACTGGGTTGTTTCAAAGGATGGGTTCCTGGAACGAAAGGTTTGTGTTAATAAGAATCTCTAAAATGGTGAGGCGATAATTCATTGGGGTTTAAATGAATGAGGAGTGATACCGCTGATAAATACAAGACACAGAGAGGGGTTGACACTGTCGATGTTGAGAAGTTGTTACCATTCCTGGGTGGAGTCCCGAAATGGAGGACATAGATACCGAATATGGAATATCGATTTCAGTCTGAGATGCAAAGTGATGTCTTCTCTCAGAAGGTAGTGAATGCCTGGAATTCCTTACCAGGAGAGGTGTGGAGGGACAACAAATTTGGACTATACAAACACCCAGCAGGTATATATAACTTATTCACTCTCCTCAAGGAGTCGGCAAGAAAGTGGAGTAGAGTCTTGGAGTAGATCAGCCATGTTCATATTAAATGACAGGGCGACCTTGAGGGGCCGAATAGCCTAATGTTGTTCCTACTGTTATTAATTTCACATGTTATGCTTTTGGAAAGTAACTGGTTATTTTCCTGGAAGTTGTGTTGTGTAATGCTACATTCGGATGAGCAGAGGATTAGTTTGAGTTTACTCTGGGTGGGGTATGGGGGCTGTAGTCACAGCGAATCTGGGTCTGGGACATGGCTTAAATTTGGAGCAGAGGTTACAGAGATGGGAAGCCTGGAAACAGGGATTGGGGGGTGAGGGTCACTTCCTGATCCAGGCTAGATTTTCCAAGTACATTTCCAAAACTACACCTAACCATCGGAGTGGCCTCGATTTGCAGGTCCGAAGGGCTGAATGGAACATCAGAACACAGGACTGAGGGATAGGAATGGGCCATTCGGCCCTTTGACACTACCCCACCAGTAAATGAGATCGTGGCTCATCTCGTTGTGGTCCCAGTGCACTTTTCTCTCCATGCACCATTATCACTGATTCACCTGTCTGTGGAAAATCAGATGAAGCCAGCCTCGATATAATATAAAGATTCAGCCATCCCAAACTTCTGGGAAAGAGGATTTCCACTTGGCTGAATTCCCACTTTGTGAATTTCTTCTCACTCCATTTGTGACTGAGGATGAAGGGTGTCACTATTTCCTTTTCTAGTCCCACTCCTCCACTGCTCACAACAAATTTTAAATGTGACCAGGTTGGTGATATGGCCGATGATAAAGGTCTCAGACTGCTTAGGTTCAGTGATAAGAAGTCAGGCAGATTTCTTTAGTCAGCCACAAGTTACTATCAGAACTAACGGAGGAGTATAGTGGATCTGTGGGTGGCACTGCTTCCTCACATCACCAAGGAGCTGGGTTCAATTCCAACCATGGGCAACCCTCTATGTGGAGTTTGAACATTCTCCCCGTGACTGTGTGGGTTTCCTCTCAGTGCTCCAGTTTCCTGCCACAGTCCAAAGATGTGCAGTTTAAAGTGGATTGCCCATAGTGCCCAGGGATGTATAGGTTAGGTGGGTTAGTAATGGGAAATGTAGGGTTACATGGATAAGGTAGGGGGCCACGTCCAGGTAGGATGCTGTTTGGTGCATCAGTGCGGACTTAATGGACGGAATGTCCTGCCTCCACACTGCAGACGTTCTGTGACAATGACAACAAATTTGGCCTATACAAACACCCAGCGGGTATATACCTAATCCACACTTATCAAGGTCTTGTATGTTTCATTCTCATTCCAAGAGTACCCTGTTAAAGCCTTCATAATATAAGCCCTTCACCACAGAATACGTGAAATGAAAAATCTCTAAACTGCTTTCAATGTAATTATATCCTTTCTCAGATAAGGAGACACACAAAAAAAATCTCACACTCAGATCATAAAGTTTATATTTGTTTTCTCAAAGTGCTGAGAGTCTTTGGAACACTCTTCCCCACAACCCATTGGAGGCAGAAATATTGAATATTTTTGAGGCACCGACAGAAGGTTTATGAATAACAACAGAGTCAAGGATTTTGGAGGAATGGGCAGCAATTTGCAGCGTAGGGGAAAATGTAGACTGCGGTATCAAATTACACGGGTCTGGAACATCCAGTAATATAATGCAAAATGAAATTATAATATCAATAAAACATTAAAAGGTAAATCCAAGATATCGGAGATCCGGAAGGTCTGTTTTGTTGGGCTCTGCATCAGAGCACGGGCAAAGTAGTTCTCTAACCCATCCCATCCCAGCCATATACATAAAATTCAACACTAAAAGAGCGATAGAATCTTTACTAATCCCGTTTTGTCAAGTGGAAATGACAAAACATGGGAAAGGATCGAGTAAGTCCCAACACGTGGTGCACCCGTCAGAAGCATCGAGCATGCCTGAGGTTGCAGCTGCAACCCACTCTGCTCATTCCATGGACCCACTTACTCACCAGGCCTTGGTCACTGAGTTCACCAAGTATGTGAAATGATTGAAGTAATGATTGAAGAAGAGTTCAGCAGTGGCTAGATCCGCTCTCAGTCGCGCTCCAAAAACATGAGCAGCAACTTGACAGCCTTGGAAACAGAACAGATTATGCCAAGCGCCGAACTGCAGCAACAGAGACCGCGATAAGTTCCTTTCAGGAGAGGATCCTCGCCTTTGAAAAGCAGGTCCATACCTTAACTGAACATGACAACCACCTCGAGAACAGGGATAGGATGAAGAATGTTCACATCGTCGGTTTGCTGGACCGGATGGAAGGTGGTCAACCAGTGAGTTTATTGAGAACGGGCTGCAGCGATTCCTTCACTTCAAAACTGAAAAGGGACAGGTCAAGACTGAGACAATTCATCGGGTTATGCTGCGGAGGTCAGACTCAGACCAACGCCTTCGCCCTGTCCTTGTGCGGTTACATAGTTATGGGGATAAACAAAGGCAGATGGAATCTTCCAGAACCCAGGAGAATGATCCGATGGCTTTAATTCAAGAA
Source organism: Chiloscyllium punctatum (assembly GCF_047496795.1). Lineage (NCBI taxonomy): Eukaryota > Metazoa > Chordata > Chondrichthyes > Orectolobiformes > Hemiscylliidae > Chiloscyllium > Chiloscyllium punctatum. Next base: position 107,020,603 of record NC_092744.1, read on the forward strand.
TGCTCAAGGATTATGATCTTTCTGGACTTTTCAACGGCTGTGTTTCAGGAAAGAAAATATTTTGATGATATCAAGAGAAGAGTAAGGAACTCGGGAGCAGTATTCCTTAATATACCCAGCGGTGCTCCGTATTGCTTTCAATGGATCCATACACTCGTCTGACTCTCCAGAGAAAGCGAAAACTTTGTGGACATTTTAAAGTAAGATGGATGTTTAGATAATCATGTTTCTCTCTTAAAGAAATTTTCTTGGATTTTTCTGGTATTAACCAGTGTTAAAATATAGTCGGGGATGGGTAGAGTACTCACTGTTAACTTCTACATTAGCATTACTACTCATTTTCTCTTTCGTTGCTTGTGTCTGGGGTGCGACTCAAGCTGGAGCGGGTTACAAAGGTTGTTGTGATGATTAAATACCGACCAAAGTGCAGTTGAAGCCCGATTTTAGTCGTTAATTGCCCTGGATGTCATATTGGTAGTGGGCAGAAGATGAAGTTTTGGGGTATGTAACCGTCCCCACTGGACGGGCCTGGTGGGGGGCGGGAGGTAAATTCCCTATGGAGTGTCATTGGCACGTTGGATTTTGTTTCATTTTTTGTTTTTTTTATGAGTTTAGTTTTGGAAAGTTTTGAGAGATTGTTAGATGTAGTAGTCTTAGTTTGTGTTGTTTTTTAAGCTCTATAAGTCTTTTTTCATTCATGATCAGTGATGTGTAATTCGATTTCCTCCTCTCTAGAGCTCAACTGTTGCTACATTGTGTGATGGATAATGATGTGCTTAAATGATGTACCTGGAGCAACAAGCGGAGCCATCGTCCAGTCAAGTGGACAAATGTACTTTCTAGTCTTAGAAAGGAGAGGGTGGATGTTGTCCTATTGCAGGAGATGCACCTTGATTACAAGGAACATTTAACATTACAGCAGGGCGGGTTTGATCGGGTTTATTTCTCGTTCTTTTAATCGTAGGAGTAGGGGAGAAACCATATTGGATAGGAAGAATCTTCCAGTTAAATTACTAGATTACATTAGACATTCATAGGAGGATGATAATCCCCAAACCCTTGAAATGTGGGATAGAATACTGTATTTTGAATGGTTATTGTTTCCCGGCGTACCTTCTTAAAACCGTGGTAGATGCATTTTCCAAATAAAGTTATCTTGTCTCATGGTGCATTAGTGTAGATGATTTCAACCGTCTTATGGACCCCACAGTGGACAGAATGTCCAAAGGTCACTCAATACCCTCGTCATAATGTAAGCAATTAGTTGATTCTTGTGCAGAACGAGAGCTGGTTGATGTCTGGAGGCAGATCCACATCACAAGTAGGGATTTTATTTTCTCCTATAACCCGCATAAATGCCACATGAATGTTGATGTCTTCTCCATTCCTGCAACAATCTTAGATTCGGTGGTATCCTGCACAATTGGGAAAATTACCATTTCAGACCATGAACCAGTATAACAGTTTCGAGACGCTGGCGAATGGATCCTTTTTTTCATAAGGCTAGTTAGTTCATTGAGTATTTCTGTAAAGATTTCAGATCTTTCTTAGCTATTAATGCAGATTCAACCAGTAACACATCCATTCGATGGGAAACTGCTAACGCTCATGCCAAGGGAATAGTTATTCATCAGGAAGCGGCAGAAGGGGGAGCAGGAACGCTGGCTTGAGGCACAGCTGAGGACAGCCGAGAGTGCATACTGTGATAGCCCCTCAGTGCCTAATCTGCAGAGGATAACAACGCTTCTGTCTACAGTGAATTCCTCGCTTACACAGACAGCCAAGAGGGAACTTACTTTTTTAAAACAAAGGCTGTTTGAACATGGTGATAAGCCAGGCAAGTATTTAGCCTAACTTGCCAGGAAAATGAGCGCCCCCTCAAGCCATTACCTCAATTAGGGAAGGTACTGGGATCCTTCCGTCCGATTCCAAAAAGATTAGTGCAGCCTGTCCAAGATTTTTCTCCGAATTATATCAGACTGAACATTTTGAGAATAGATGGATTAAGATGGAATCATTTTTCAAGAACCTGTGTTTTCCAGGAGTAACCCCTGAATAGGTGTTGTGCCTTAATGCACCATTGTCAGCACTGGAGGGTGTGAAGCAGCTTCAGAATGTAAAGGTGTACGTTCCTGACGGATTTCTGAGTGAATTTTATAAATAATTTATGAACCTATTGTCAGGGCTGATGTTTAACATGTTCCGTCACTCATACAGTCACGAACCCCTCCCTCCATCCTTTAGAGAGGCTGATATCTCTCTGATGCTTAAGAATGGAAGACCCTGGAGGATTATGCTTCTTACACGCCAATCTTACTTTTAAATGTTGGTTTCAAAATCCAGTCTGTGACCTGTACATTAAGGTGGAAACTTTGCTGCCTTCCGTTACCAAAGAGGACAAAACAGTCTTTATAAATGGCCACAGATCTTCCTACAATGTTAAGAGTTTACTCAATATGATCCAAGAGTGTCAACAACAATCTGTCCAGGGATTATTGATCTCTTTAGATGAGAGAAAGCATTTGATTGGGTTGAGTGGCCGGATCTCTTCTGTACATTAGAACGTTTTGGTCTACACAAAGTTTTTAATCAAGTTGGTGAAGGTCCTTTACGGTGATCCTCTGGCTGCGGTTCTCACTAATGGTGTGCCAACCAGTAATGTTAATATTTCTCCAGGCAGCCGACAAGGTTAACACCTTTCACCATTCTTGTTTACGTTGGGGATTGTGCCACTGGAGGAGGCCATCCGTAGGGATGCCCACATATCTGCCCCAGAAGTAGGATAGAAGTCACGCAAGATTACATTGTATGCAGATGAGGGTGTTATGCATTTTGTCAAATTCCGCAATTTCGGTAGTTCATGTGATGCAATTCGTTGATTCGCTTGTTGCCTTTCTGGGCGATAAGAATAATTTTACAAAGTTGGAGGCCATGCCTATGGGAGGTCTTAGGGAAATACCTGATACTGAGGCCAAATACTGGTTTCCTTTTAAATGGGGTGGTTTCCTTATTTCAGTATATTCATTGCATCTGTCTTTGATCATTTATTTAACCTGAACTGTATCCATCTGTTTGACAAAATTAAACAAGATCTTCAAAATGGGAGACATTTCCAATATCCTGGCTAGGTCGGATAGCTGTTATTAAAATGAATGTAGGGGTAAATGTAGAGGAATGGGTCTGAGTGGGTTGTGCTTTGGCAGATCAGTGTGGACTTGTTGGGCCGAAGGGCCTGTTTCCAAACTTTAAGTAATCTAAGATGATTTTTAGAAAAAAATGTTTGGTTTAGCTCTTTTATTTGGCACCATAAGTGATTCTTTATCAAGCTAACAAAATTGCAACTGCCCCACAGATTGTGGGGAGTTGATCTCCCCGACTAAAAGCAATCAATTAAGTTTTTTTCATCCTGTGTGAGTTCCTGGGCCACTGAGGTCTCGGCATCAATATGGCTAGACATTGAGCCTTCTCAGACAAAGTGAACCCTTATTAGTCTGTTGTTCTTAGATAAAATGACAACGTTTATGGAGTATTGTCATAAACTAATGATGATCAATACTGTTAAAACTTGAAGGACAATGCGTCAGATTGAGGGCAATGCAGACAAAACCATGTTTCTTACCCCTATAATTGGTATACCGGGTTGCCAACCGGGGATCATAGATTCCAGGTTTAAACTGTGGGCAGCGAGGGTGTACCTTGCTTGAGTGATTTAGAATTAGTATTATCCCTACAGTGTGGAAACAGATCCTTTGGCCCAGCAAGTCAACTTCGACCCTCTGAAGAGTAACTCACCAGATCCATCCCCCTACCATCCAATATTTACCCTGACTAATGCCCCAACGTACAGATCCTGGAACACTATGAGCGATTTAGCAATGGCCAATTAATCTAACCTGCACATCTTTGTGACTGTTGGAGGAAACCTACGCAGACACAATTGAGAATGTACGAACTCCACACAGCAAGTCACCCAAGGCTGGAACCAAACCCGTGACCCTGGTGCTGTGAGTCAGCGCAAACCACTGAGCCACCACGTGTAACTTGAGGGAGAAACAATGATATCATTTCGTCAAATAACTCGTTACGTATGGACTACCTAGTAGAGACTTCTGTTTTTTTCCAGATTAGATATTTGATTTTTAAAAATTTAAGAGACATTTAAAGATCCGATATAGAGAAGTGTGTTCTTACTGCTAAGAATACACTCTCTGTCAGCACCCTTTATTATCAGTTGGATAATGTCCGCTCAGACAAGACTGTGCAGCTTCGTGACGTCTGTGCGAGAGAGTTGGGGGTTTAGATCTCTTCGGAGACTTGGGAGGATATTTGTGAAAATGCTCAAAGGATTTTGATCTGTAACAGGATACATTCCATGCAGTTGTAAATTCTTCACAGGGTCAATCTGACACCAGTGTTTCTCTCAAAATTCAAAGTGGGATTATCTTCAGCATGTCCTTTCCTGCAGAATGACGACAGGCACTCTTGCTCTTTGCATGTGGTCTTGCTGCAGGCTTCATATATATTGGAGCACTGTGTTAGGTTTGACAGAGTAGGCCTTGGGGACCGAATTGTAGATGGACCCGATTTCTCTTTTCCTGGGCCTGCCCAGAGTATCTTACGCATGGGAAAAAAAATCTTTACTTTCTGTGCTAGGAAACTTATTCTGTTGTGTTGAATGTCTGAAAACTCATCGGGGCTGTTGGTCTTTGTAAGCTCCTCATGGAAAATATCCCTTTGGACTTTCTCACCAGTATGGTGCACTAATAAACAGAGATTAGTATAAGTCATAGGGTCATAGAGATGTAAAGCATGTTAACCTTCAGCCCAACCCATCCATGCCGACCACATATCCCAAACCAATCTAGTCCCACCTGCCAGCACCCGGCCCATAACCCTCCAAACCAGTCGTATTCATATACCCATCCAACTGCCTCTTAAATGTTGCACTTGTATCAGCCTCCCCCACCTCACCTGGCAGCTCATTCCATACACGTACTACCCTCTGTGTGAAATAATTGCCCCGTAGGTCTCTGTTATATCTTTTGCCTCTCATCCTAAACCTATGCCCTCTCATTCTGGACTCCCCGACCACTGGGAAAATACTTTACCTATTTACCCTATCCATACCCATCATAATTTTGAAAACCACTATAATGCCTCCGACGCTCCAGGGAAAACAGCCCCAGCCTGTTCAGCCTCTCTCTATAGCTCAAATCCTCTAACCCTGGCAACATCCTTGTAAATCTTTTCTGAAACCTTTCAAGTTCCACAACATATTTCCGATAGGAAGGAGATCGGAATTGCACGCAATATTATAACAGTGGCCTATCCAATGTCCTGTACAGTCGCAACATGATCTTCCAACTCCTGTACTCAATACTCTGACCAAGAAAGGAAAGCACACCAAACGCCTTCTTCACGATCCTATCTACCTGTGACTCCACTTTCAAGGAGCTATGAACCTGCACTCCAAGGTCTCTTTGTTCAGCAACACTCCCTGCGACCTGACCATTAAGTGTATAAGTCCTGCTAAGATTTGCTTTCCCAAAATGCAGCACATCGCATTTATCTGAATTAAACTCCATCTGCCCCTTCTCAGCCCATTGGCAATTTGGTCAAGATCCTGTTGTAATCTGAGGTGACCTTCTTCGCTGTCCACTACACCTCCAATTTTGGTGTCATCTGCAAACTTACTAGCTGTACCTCTTATACTCGCATCCAAACCATTTATGTCAATGACAAAAAGTACTGAATCCAGCACCGATCCTTGTGGCACTGCACTGGTCACAGGACTCCAGTCTGAAAAACAACCCTCCACCACCACTCTCTATCTTCTACCTTTGAGCCAGTTATGTATCGAAATGGCTAGCTCTCCCTGAATTCCATGAGATCCAACCTTGCTAATCAGTCTCCCATGGGGAACGTTATGAAAACCCTTACTGAAGTCCACGTAGATCACATCTACCCCTGTGCTCTCATCAATCCTCTTTGTTACTTCCTCAAAAAACTCAATCAAGTTTGTGAGACGTGATTTCTCACGCACAAAACCATGTTGACTATCCCTCATGAGTCCTTGCCTTTCCAAATACATGCACATCCTGTCCCTCTGGATTCCTTCCAACAACTTGCCCACCACCAACGTCAGGTTCACTAGACTATAGTCCCCTGGCATGTCCTAACCACACATCTTAAACTGTGCCACCACGTTATACAACCTCCAGTCTTCCGGCACCTCACCTGTGACTTTCCATATTACAAACATCTCAGCAAGAGGCCCAGCAATCACTCTCTAGCTTCCCATAGAGTTCTAGGGTATACCTGATCAGATCCTGGGGACCCGTTTCAAGACATCCTTGGGCATTTATCCACCATTACCCCTTTTAATACATCCAGCACTTCCTCCTCTGTAATATGGACATTTTGCAAGGTGTCACCATCTATTTTCCTACATTATATGTCTTCCACAATAAATACTGATGCAAAATACTCGTTTAGTATCTCCCCCATACTTTCTGTGCTAGGAAAAAAAGATTCTGTTATGTTGGATGTCTGAAAACCCCCCGGGCCTGTTGGGTCCTTGTAAGCTCATCATGGAGAATATCCTTTTGGACTTTCTCACGAGCATGGTGCACCAAAAAGCAGAAATTCATATAAGATAAGGCAACCCTTTTTGGATTACCGCGATACAGGCTTATCTACCACTCTAAAAAAGGGCTTTTATATAGCCATGACGATATTGTCTAATGAATCTAGTATGAAGAACTATGAACATATGAATGCGTAATGCTCTTGAAGAACGAGAACTATCATTTTGTTATGCTGAGCCGTATTATTTATTTATTGTTTATTGTTTATTTTTTGTTTTTCTTCTGTCCATTTACAGACTTTAACTTGTTTTGTATGTACATGCAATTGGGTGTAATTTTGTTCAGTTATTTGAGTTGGTTTGTTATTGGTTTAATATAATAATAAAAACCTATTTTTCAATAAAAATGTTTGTTAAAAAATTAAAATGCCAGAATTGATAGAATAGAGTCCCAAAGTACTCTCATTAGAGAGACTACTCGTGGTGGTTTATCCTGAGGGTCACGACACCCCAGTGACAGGGCGAGGTTGAGAGAACATCCCCTTCATGGTAACCTCTATCAGTGTGGGGAATTGAACCTGCGCTGGTGGCCTCCCTCTGCATCACAAACCAACAATCCAGCCAACTGAGTGGGAGACTGTGTAACTGTTAACGCACAGAATCAGTCACAGACAAGGGGCAAGAGAAACTTTCATGACATGGAACAAGGTATATTTGAGATAATCTTCATGGTAACGGCTGAGGATAAAAAACGTTCTCTGCTGGAAATTGTATTTTATATTATGACAAGTGTTTGGAAGCTGCCTTTGGCTGAATACGATAAGGTGAGACAAGTGAAATAACCAGAATAACTAATTGTGGTTTGATATCGATAAGCATAAAATATCTGCATGTTTTTGAATGGTCTGTGGAAAGCATGATGACTGTTGCATGAATTTATAACGCAGATGAAATATATTGTAAGGAGAGTCCGTCCCCATGGGAAATGCCTTCTGAACACATGCTAGAAGAAACCCGGGGTAAAAAGTGTCTCAGAATCGTCTGCTCAGTAACAGGAACCTGGGGGTTGAATGACTGAAAGTTCCTGTAACATGGAGCTGAGAAAGCCATCGGATCGCCCCCGAACGTATTGAATGTTGGAGCATATTTGAAGTAATGATTGGCCTCATGATGGATTTTAATTGTGTGTGATTTGAAAAACGTACATCTCTACTCCATCCTCTTACATGTTACACACTGGGGCACAGCCGTTTTTCTGTAAGTGTGAATAAGTTGGAACATTATCTGGAACATTCGATAATTGGCATTCTCCAGAATATTTTATAACTGTGTGGGGTGCATTAGAAAGGCAAGAGAGAAAGAGAGGGAAGGTGTTGCATGCAGTAGTGAGAGTGTTGGAGCATGAGCCTTGTTCGGGGGTCGGTACTATAACTGATATACAGTGAGTGTGAGGGAGCAGAGAGAATATGGTGACCCTTATCCTGACAGAGCAGGGAGGGTTATTGATGGTTGTCCTGTTTTGCTAAATATTTCCTCAGACCGCAGATACTGCACTGAGCTCGGTGAGGAGCTCAGATCATGCTCGGTGGGTCTGGTGGTGTGATCCCTCTAGGAAGAGAATGGTCCCCCTGTGTACTAGCCCATCCACCAGAACCTCCGTGCCCCTGTTGACAAACGGTGGTGTAATTTTCCCTTAGCTGCCATGCTCGGTGTGAACGGTGCAGGGCAGCTCCCAACTGAGAAAGCTCAACTGTGTGCCCCTTGGCCTTTTAAAGATGGCACAAGTGCCAGGGATCACAGAATATCCGAGGCATCCCGGCGATGGTGAGTACCTCCAGTCATGATGGGTGGGAGAATCGGGCTGGCATTGTATGAGAGGGACACTATGGAGTGGGGTGGGTAGTTAATGAGATGAGTTTGGTAAGATTGCACCAGGAAACCAGCTCGGCCTCGTGCAGACAACCCCCCTGTCACACTTAATAAAAATGTCACAGCGACAGTTTTTTTGGTTAGATTCAGCCCAGTGAGGCGAAGACTCTGCTGTCCTCACTCCCAGTTACAAAGCTGCAGAACAAATGCTCATCCAAAACTCTCCATCGGCTGAACTCACAGCAATATCCTTTTCACTCATAGTTCTTCGAAATACTGACCCATATTGCTTGATACTATCGAAATTTCTTCATTTCTTCATTTCAACCTGTGAACATATCCTTCCATGACATTTTTTCTCAGTCTCCCCTACTCGGTCTCCACCCCAAAACACACTCATTTACAGTCATACTGCACGAGACTGCCAGTATAACTGACCATATGGCCCAGCTGGTCCATGCCATTTCCCTGCCCTTGCTCTGTATCCCTCTAATCCTTTTCTATCTGCGTATTTGTCCAAATGCCTTTTCAATGTTGTTACTGTACCCACTTCAATCACTTCCACTGGCAGCTCAGTCCATATGCGTACCATACTCTGTGTAAACATGTTGCCCTTCAGTTTCCTTTTGATATTTTTTATTGTTTCCAAACATTAATGGATGTCCTCTGGTCCTTGATTCCCCATCCTTGGGAAAAAAATTGAAGTATTCACACCTGCACGCCTCTCATGATTTTATAAAAGTTACACTTCTATAAGAAACCTCGCAGTTCCAACACTGTAAAGAAATGAGTTCTAACCTGTCCAAACTCTGCCTATAACTTAGAGCTTTGACCTCAGGAAACATCTTTGTAAATTTGTGCCACATTCTTTCTTGTTCAATTATATCCTTTCTAGAGCAAGGTGAACAAAACTGAGCACAATACTCCAACTGCAGCCTTACCAACATCCTGTGCAACTGCAACATAACGTCCCAACGTCTATACTCAATGCGTTAATGAAGGCCAGTGTGCCAACAGCCTTTTTCACTGTCCTGTGTATCTGTGACTCAAGTTTCAGGCAACCGTGCACCTGATCTCCAACGTCCTTTTATTCCACTACACTCCTTAAGGCACTATCAGTCGTCACTAAACTCCTACCTGGATTTGTTTTTCCAAAATGCAAGACGTCACACTTATCTAAATTAAACTCCATTTGCTATTTCTCAGCCCAATTCCCCAGCTGGTAAAGGTACTGCTGCAATTTCTGATAACGTTCCTCACTGTAAATGATGTCTCCTAATTTAGAGTCATCTGCAAACTTACTCACCTTGCGTTGTGCACTCTGGTCCAAATCATTGGTATAGATAACAAAGAGCAATGGGCCCAGTACCGACCCCTGAGACACTCCACGAGTCACAGGCCTCCAGTCCGACAAGCATCTCTCCACCATAGTCATTTGCTTTATAACGTCAAGCCAATTGTGTCGCCAATTTACCAGTTTACATTGGAGTCCATGCGATCTAACCTTCTAGAGCGGCCTACCATGTGGAAACTTATCAAAGGCCTTACCCAAATCCATATAGACTATGTCGACCACCCTGCCCTTGTCAACATTCCTGGTCACTTCCTCAAAACACTCTATCAACATTTGTAAGGCATGATCTGCCTCGCACAAAGCTATGCTGACTGCTCCAAGTCAAACTCTGTCTTCCCAAATGCATGCATATCTTCTATCTCTGAACCTTCTCAAGTGGTTTCTGGAAACAGATATGAAGCTCACTGGTCAATATTTCCCAGGCTTTTCTTTTCAGCTCTTCTGAATAAGGATTCAACATTTGCTACTGCCCAGTCTTCCGGATCCTTGGTCCCTGAACTGTCTTCTCTCGCCTCTTGCAGTGCTCTTAGATATATCTGGTCAGGACCAAGAGATTTATATAACTTTATGTATTCTAATATGTCCAACAGCACCTCTACTCTGATATGAACTGTACCAAGATATGACAATTAACCTCCCAAAGATCACAGGTCTTCATGTCTTCCTTCATGGTATACACAGAGGGGAAATCGAGGACCTCAACCATCTCTTGTTGTGTTAAATATGCGTGTCTATTTTGGATTTTAAGGCATCCTATTCTCTCTCTAGTTGTTCTTTCTCTTTACTATACTGAATTTGGATTCACCCTAATCTGCTCAGCCAAGGCTATCTCATTACCCCCTTTCGCCTTCTTGATTTCCTTCTTCAGTAAACTCCTGTGTCCCCAGTGTACCTCCAGGGATTCCCTCGATCCCAGCTGCCTGTACCTGAGCCACGCCTCCTTTTTGCTGGTCAAAGCCTCAATATCTCCTGTCATCCAGGTTTTTTTCTTTCAGCCTCAACTTCCCTTCACCCTCAAAGGAATATATAGACCTTGAACTCGGGCTATCTCACTTTTGAAGCCGTCCTCTTGCCCGGAATCCTTTTACCTGGAAACAAACTACTCCCATGAATCCCTGCAATCTCCTGTCTAATTCTAACCAAATATGTCTTGCCACTATTTAGAACTTGAATCCGTGGACCAATTGTTTTCCTCCCATAACTATTTTAAAATTAATACAACGCTAGTCACTTTTCCGAAAATACTCCCCCGCTTTACCTCCGTCACCAATCCATCCCTATTTCCCAACAGTAGGTCGAGTTTGTCCCTCCTGAGTAGGACCTTCTACATGCTGCTTGTGGAAACTTTCCTGAACACACTTAAGAAATTATGTTCCATCGAAGTTCTTAACCCTCTGGAAATCCCAGTCTATGTTAGGAAAATTTAAATCACCTCTTATAGCGACCCTATTGCTCCTGCTACTCTCACCAGACTCCCCGCATATTTGTTCCTCCAATTCCAATTGATTATTTTGGAGGCTTATAGTTTAACTACTATAACATCACCACCCCCCTCTTACATCCTTGCACCATTCACAAAACACTCTTCCAATATTATCTCAGTTATTTCATCTTTAAATACATGTGTGATACTCGCCTTAATCAGAACTGTTGCTATTTGAACTGTTTCCATTTGCATCTCTCTCTTGCAATGATTTTCACATCCGCAGCATCCCTTGTCAAGGCACAGTGGAGATATGGAGCAGTAAATGGATTGTAGCTGCACATGCTGTCACTTCCAGCATGGGCTGCAAGTTTCCCCACATTGGGTTGCGATCTAACACAGTGTTACCGAACACAGCAACAGCCTGGTTTTATATAGGAATGAACCAGTGCGGTTTGCACAGCTCCCCACGCTGGACATTTAGCCCAGGATAATAGATCAAACATTGGTATGGGCTGCACAGAGTTCCACTCTGATCCGGATTTACACAGTGCTCCATTCTGAATGTATTATGGATGGGCTGGTATTGTGAGTTGGATTGCGAATGTGAGAGAACCAAATATCTGGCAATACCTTCATTTTGTGTTTCCATTCTTGTGATTGGACCCTTCAAATCCAAACTCACCCGGTTAGACCCGACCCTCTGGCTGAGTCATGGTGAGTGTTGTTACAGCATCTGAGTCTGCAACATGACCAACAAATGGAGCAGAGGCTGCAGAGAGGGGAGTCTCCGTGAAATGGAATGATTGAATCACCATCAGATCAGCCGTGGTCTTAGTAAATTGTGGGCCTGGATTGAATGGACCACGAATGCAACTTATTCATATATTTATGTTTGTTCCAAGCAAACTTCCCTTCTCTTCCAATATCCCATACAAGTGGGGAGTGAAGCACCTCCTCCTGTTTCTGCGTAACAGGATTCTGGGGCCTCACTACTCTCAAGATTTCCCTGTGCCCCAGTTTCGAGCATTGAATTACACCCTCCTGTTCCTGTGTCCCAGTCTCGAGCAGTTGAGTGACTCCCTCCTGTTCCTGTGTCCCAGTCTCGAGCAGTTGAATGACTCCCTCCTGTTCCTGTGTCCCAGTCTCGAGCAGTTGAGTGACTGCCTCCTGTTCCTGTGTCCCAGTCTCGAGCAGTTGAATGACTACCTCCTGTTCCTGTATGCCAGTCTCGAACAGTTTAATAACTCTCTCCTGTCCCTATGTCCAAATCTTGTGCAGTTAAATGACTCCCTCCTGTTCCTGTGTCCCAGTCTCGAGCAGTTGAATGACTCCCTTCCTGTTCCTGTGTCCCAGTCTCGAGCAGTTGAATGACACTCTCCTGTTCCTGTGCCCCAAACTCGAGCAGTTGAGTGACTGCCTCCTAATCCAAGTTTTGTGAAAATAGATTTCCTCCTCCTGCTTCTGAGTAACAGGTTCCTATATTTCTGTGCTCGCCTGCTGTTTCTGTGGAATGGAGTTGAGGGACTGAATGGCCTCTTCACATTCTTTACAGCTTCTCTTGTCAAAAGGCCTGTCTCCTGTTCATGTAAAACACCAAAATCTGAACGATGTATTTGACTCTCAGTAATTGAGCAAACAAGCTGACTTACAGATTTCAGAATCTGAATAACCTTCTCCTGTTCCTGTGTTGTACACACAAGGGTCAACAGATTCTGAGAGATGTACAGCACGGAAAAAGATCCTTAAGTCTGGTCGTCCATACCAACCAAATATCCTAAATAAATCTCGTCCCCTTGCAAGCACTTGGCCCATCTCCCTCTAAACACTTCCCATGCATGGATCCATCCAAATGCCTTTTAAATGGTGAAACTGTACCTGCCTCCACCACCTCTTTTGGATGTTCAATCCATGCACACAGCAGTCTCTGTGTGAAAATGTTGTACCTCCTGTCCCTTTTTAAATCTTTTCCCTCTCACCTTTAACCTTTGTCTTCTAATTTTGGCCTCGCCTATCCTGCAGAAAAGACGTTAATTGTTTACCTTATCTATGATTTTATAAACCTCTTTAAGGTCACCCCTCAAACTCAACACTTGAAAATAGCCCCAGCCTATTCAAACTCTCCGTGTAACTCTAACCGTCCAACACTTGCAACATTATTTTAAATCTCTTCTGAACCCTTTCAAGTTTGGAAACATCTTTCTGACAGCAGGGTGACCAGAATTAAAAGCAATATTACAAAAGTAGCCAACCCAATATCTTCTACAGATGCAACATGTCATGCAAACGCATAGACTCAAAGCACGCACCAATAAAGGGAAGATCACCGAGTGACTTCTTCACTACACTGCCTACCTGTGATGGCACTTTCAAGGAAAGGAGAACCTGCATCACAAAGCTAGCTTTTCTGCCTCACAGCGCAGCGATCCAGCTTTAATTCCATCCTTGAATGACTGGCTGTGTGGAGTTTGTACATTCTCCACTCTGTGCCTACGTGACTTTCCTCCGGGTGCTATGTTTTCCTCCGACATTATTAAAATATGCAGATAAGGGTAGATTGGCCATGCTCAATTGTGTATAGTACCCAGGGATGTGTAGGCGAGATGGATTAGCCATGGGAAAGGCAGAGTCACAGAGATAGATTAGGTGTTTGTCCAGTGGGATACTGTTTAGAGGGTCAGTGTGGCCTCGATGGGCCGAATAGCCTGTTTTCTCACTGTAGGGATTCGATAATTTCTACGGAGTTCTTCTTGGTTGCCACTTTTCGACAGGACCCTACCTGTATGTGTTGCCTTGATTTTTCTTGCCAAAAATGCAACACCTCACATTTATCAAAAATAAACTCCATCTGCCACTCCTCGGTTCACCTCAGAAAAGTCCCATTATAGTCTGAGAGATCATTCTTCACTGTCGACTACACCTCCAAATTTGGAATTATCAACAAACTTACTGACCATACTTCATATACTCAAATGTAAATGATTTGTATAAGTGACAAAAGGCAGTGGACCCACTCTTGATCTTTTCAGCACGCCACTGGTCACAGGTCTCCAAGTTTAAAGAACAAATTTCCACTGTCACACCCCGTCTCCAATATTCAAGAAAATTTTGGATCTAACAGGCGACCTTGTTAACCAGTCTACCATGTAGAACATTTTGGTTTTCTTAATTAATTCCATAAAGATAACATCCACTCTCCTGCCTTCATCAATCATCTTCATCACTTCCTCAAAACAATTAACCGAGTAAGTGAGACATGATCTCCAATGTACAAAGCACTCTTCCTTCCTTGTCTTTCGAAATGCATATACGTTCTTTCCATCAAAATCACCTCCAACACTTTAGTCACCATTGACTTCAGGCTCACCTGTCTATAGTTACCTGCTTTTTCCTTACTTTCTTAAATAATGACACTATGTTAGCAACCCTCCAGTCTTTTGACACCTCATCTGTGGAAACCAATGTTACAAATATATCAGCAAAATGCTGAGCAATCTCTTTCCTAGCTTCCCACAAACGTCTGGTATACAACTGATCAGGTCCCGGAGATTTGTTTATCTTTATGTGTTTTAAAATGCCCAACATCTCCTGATAATATAGACACTTTCAAGATATCGCTATATATTTCTTCATTCTCTCGCTCTTGTAATCTCCTCCACATTAAATACAGAGGAGAAATACTTGTTTCGTATCCCTCCCATCTCCTGTGGTTCCACACATAGGTAGCCTTACTGACCTTTAAGGGGCCCTGTTCTCTCCCAAGTTAATCTTTTGCCATTAAAGTATTTGTAGAATTTCTTCAATGCCTCGTTAACCCTATTTCTAAAGCCATCTCACGCCCACATTTTTCTGGCCCGATTTCCCCGGTGACTACACACGTACTGCCCTTATCCTCTTCTCGGGATTCACTTGATCTCAGCTCTGTTTACCTGACATATGCCTCCTTCCTTACCTTGACCAGAGAATCAATATATCTAGCCATCCAGCACTCCCTGCACGCACCAGCCTTGCCGCTCTCACTTTTAGGAACACGTTGGCTCTGGACTCTCTGAAACCAAGTTTTGATGCCCTTGCATTTTTCAACCATCCCTTTACTGTTAATGGGGTATTCCAATCAGCCTTTCATAGGGCTCGGCTAACACTTTCAAATTTGGCCTTGTTCAAAGTTAGAACTTTAATGTTTACATCAGTTCTTTCCTATTCCAAAACTAATTTAAAACTAATATTTAAGTGTAACAGACTTGAAAGTTAAATAAACACATCCTGTCCCTATGTAAGAGGCTCGAGAGGCTGAATGGGCTCCTCATGGCCCTCTGTAATAGACTGGAAAGGTTGAATGGCCTCCTCCTGTCCTTGTGTAACAGACCCGAGACATTAAATGACACAGCAACCCGTGGATTATGAGCAGCCGTTAAACTGTTTCTGATGGAAATCCATCCCTTCTCAGTTACAGAAACACAAACAACACAATGTACTCCAGGTACCCTCTCAGTGACACCTCATACAGCTGCAGTGACACATCTCTTTGTTTTGAATGATCCTGTTGGCAAAATGTGCCAATATTTTAGATTTCCAACTTTTCAAGTAACAACAGTCTAATATGGGCTCAATGGTCTTCTCTTATCCCTCGATAAGAGGCCCATTGGGACAGAATTGCTTCGGCCTGTTGCTGAGCAGCAGTCTCAATTCTCTGTCTCAAGGTTATGAAAGGATTTGGTAGCAGGGCACTTAAAACCAGAAGTAGCCTCACACTGGTCAATAAGTATTATACTTTGGGTTAAGGTATCTAGAAACTTGCCTACCCGACTTTTTTTTTATGTAGCTGATCTGTTCTTTTATAACTGCCTCCTTTCATAAGCAGAGTGGAACACATATAGACCCCTGCAGTGTTCTGTTAATACATTCATATACAAGTTAAAACAAGTTTATAAAGGCTTATGGTCCATCCCTCAGCAACCCTCATCCATTCCATCCAGACCCAGTAAATGTTCCCTTTTATAGTGATATGAAAAGTGATGTGTGGAACTCGTTAACTGAGCCTGTTTATTCAGTCATGATTTGGAGATGCCGGTATTGGACTGGGGATGTACAAAGTTAAAAAAAATCACACAACACCAGGTTATAGTCCAACAAGTTTAATTGGAAGAAACACTAGGTTTCGGAGCACCATTCCTTCATCAGGTAATAATGGAGGACACAATTCTAAGGCACAGAAATTATAGCAGAAATTTATAGTGTGATGTAACTGAAATTATACATTGAAAAATACCTTGATTGTCTATTGAGTCTTTCATCTGTTCGAATACCATAATAGTTTCACTTATTTCATGTGTAAATCACGAAACCCTTTAAAAAAAAAAGTTGCATTCTCAGGTTAACTGTAACATTGACTGTTAGCTACACAATATGTTGAAGGTGTTGGCCCCTTGTGTTCTCTGTCTATGCCATGATGCTTAGATTGATTCTAATCTGAAAAGTGAGATAACAGAGTTTCACATAAATTCATGCAGTTTTTGAACTCAGAGTTTTACATGAATTCATACAGTTTTTGAGCAAAATACAATGTAACTCCGTAAGTACCAATTCACCCCACAACATATATGTGTGTATTTAGGTCGTCTGTTTGTGTGTGTGTGTGTTTGTGTGGGTTGAGGGTTGTGAGTGTGAGGGAATGTATATGCGTGTGTAGTGATGTAGTCTTCAGTCTGTGAGGGAGTGCATGTGGGAGTGTGCGTGCGTGTCTGGGATGGGAGGCTGTGAGTGTCTGTAAGAGAGAGTGTATATGTGTGTACATGAGTGTAGAGTGGTCTAAGTCTCTGAGCGGATGCCTGTGTGAGTGTGGGTGTCTGTAAGTGTGTGTCTGTTTACATGTTTGTCCGTGTGTATGTGTGGGTATAGGAGTGCCTGCGTATGTGTGTGTGTAGTGGTGTCTGTGTCTGTGTGTGTACAGTGCAATGGTAGTCACCTGTATTGTGACATAAACCCAAGGTCCCAGTTGATGCCCTCCCTATGGGTACCGAAATGAGCTATCAGACTCTACTCGACCACTTTTCGCTGCTGCCTGTCCTGAAGTCCGCCTTGAAGGATGGTCACTCGGAGGTCCGAGGTTGAATGTCCTGCACCACTGAAGTGTTCCCCAACTAGGAGGGAAAACTGTCTGTTCTGGTCTTTAATGTGAATCTCTCTGGTCCGTCTGTATCTTTCCCTGGCCTTGGGTTTTGTCTCCCTAGTGTATCAAGTGATGGCATTGTGTAGCTCAGAAATACTGAAATGGTGTGTGACAGGCTATTGTTCACTTCCCGGTATGTCCCATGTGATGGCCATGGACAGGCGTGTTTCAGAAGTTATGAGACACATCCTTGTAACTTGGTCTGTACCTGTGGTTGTCCCTCTCAGGTGACCTTGCGATCAGTAACATGAGGAAGCCCACTGAGTAAAGGACCAGGCATCTAAATTGTGTGACAATGCTGTCACTATTTTAATAAAAGGTTATTTTCTCCTTATTTTTAGTAAGAGGTCATAAAGGCCAAACTGCCGACTGAAAACGGCTCAAGTAAATAAATTATGGGGCTTTTAGGGTTTTTAATAAATAGTAGTAACAATGGCCAGCGCGCACAGACCAGGCTTTCTAGATTTTTCCTTGTAGCTGTAACAGTTACCAGGTGCTTGCAGTCCCAGAAGTGTTGGAAGTTTTAGTAAATTATTCCTAGCTGCTGTTCTCTCTGTAACTTCACTTGATGCTGTTTCCTCCTGGATTGGAGAACTGTATGCAAGAATGTATGTCTGAATGTTCCTTTTTGCCAAACGGTGTGTTTAGGTTATTTTAGTATCTTGGAACAGTTGACTTGTAGAAGGTACTGTATCCATTATTCGGTTAAGGTTTCCAATAGTTAAGTTATTCTAAATTCCTCTTTATTTTGTATGGATTTTCATTAGAGTGTTTAAATATATTGTGTTCTGCTCAATGGTGAGTGGTTTGACTAGTGTTTGACTAGTAGCATCACATCTGGAACACACAACTCACATCTACCTTTAAAACAAGAAAAGGTTGGCATCCAAACTACCTTCTTAAACTAGTTTGAGGCAGTCTGGTTGGTCTATAGCAAACGGGGGACTCTTGTCTGGTTCTAATCGGTAACACCAAATTGGGTTTAGAATTACAATCCCTACAGTGTGCAAACAGGCCATTCGGCCCAACGAGTCCACACCGACCCTCCGAGGAGTAACCTACCCAGACCTATTGCTCTACCCTATTATTACACATTTACCACGACAAAAACTCCTAACCCACACATCCTTGAAAACTACAAACAATTTAGCATGGCTAATTCATCTGACATGCACATCTTTGGGTTGTGGGACAAAACCAGATAATCCAGAATAAGCTCATGCAGACACAGGAGAGTATGCACCAGGAGGCTATTGGGTTCAAAGGCCGTGTATGGTAGTTGTTAGCGTCTTTTGTTCCGGATGTTGAATTCGGTTGGTTTAAACAGCGTTTTGTGTATAAAGATTTTTTAAGTCACTAAGAGTTTTCTAGGTGTGTAAGAAGTGAAGTTGGGGGTTTCACATAAGGTAATGAAGGCAAAGCTTTAGGAATTGGCGGACAAGCTGGACTTCGGGTTGTGTTTGTCTGTGAGAAAATGAGAGATAATTACAGCTATAGCTCGGCAATTACATTTGGTGGAACCACCATCAGAGTCTTCGGAAATGGTGAGAATTCAATTTCAAATGAGGCACCTTGAACATGAGAAGGAATTGAAACTGCTTGAATTATGATGAAAAGTAGAAATAAAAGAACAGGAAATGAAGAAGAAAGAGAGAAAAAGTGAAAAGAAAAGCACAGATTTTCAACTTCAAAGGTTAATAATTAGAGAGGAAAGTTGACATAGAAGGCATTGATGAAGGTAGACGGTAGGCTGGATGAGGAGGATAGTGAGGATGATCAACCCTATAGTAGCCAAAGGCTTGATGGGGATCTGTTTAAATACATCCAGGTATTATCTACATTTGATAAGAAGGATGGGGGAGCCTTTTTAACTTCATTTCAGAAAGTGGCTAAACAAATGCAGTGCCCAGTGAACATGTGAATTTAGTTGATTCAAACAAAACTGGTAGGTATTTGCATCCCTATAAGAGGCGGTGTCTGTGGAGTAGGAGGAGGTGAAGAAAGCCACCTGAAGTGCACATGAGCTTGTGCCAGCAGCTGACAGACAGTGTTTCAGGAATCTAAAATAGCGTCTGTGGGTAAACGCACATTGAGTTTGAAAGAATCTAACAAAGTAATTTTGAAAGGTGGGGAAGTGTATTAAAAACAGAGCAAAGTTATGGCACTCTTAGAGAGATTCTTATTTTGGTTAAGTTCAAAAATTCACTTCCTGCAGTCGTGCGAACTCGTGTGGAAGAGCAGAGAGTAACAATGGCAAGATTAGAAGCTGAAATGGCTGATGGTGATGATTTGGTTCAGAAATCAAAGCTTGGTTTCTGTGAGAGATTGAGACGTATGTGCGAGATCTTCTCAAAACATATCCCTGTGAAAGTAAGGTTTATTAGCATAGTCCAAGGGTAGCAGGTAAAGTGGTTACAGCATTAAGAGGTAAAGAAGGATGTATTTCGTTTATGCTGAGAAATGAGGAGCTATGTCATTCAGAAGGACTATTGGAGAGATGAGAAGTGCTCCATTATGTAACGTGTGGTTGGAGTGTCCAGTGGAAACATCAACAGATTTATTCCACAATGGGATAGGAGGGCTTGAGCTTGGAGTTGGCCTTACAATATTTCAGCTTTTAAATTGCGAATAACATACATGAGACAAATCTTTATCACTGATCGTGAGCCCTTAAAGATTTTGGAGACGTTTAGGGAGTAAAGAATCAGTCTGTTTCGATTGAGCGTATTCTTGCTGCCATTCAATTTTAAAATTTACAGTTGACAGGGCGAGAAAACTTAAGTTTTGACACATTGTGGAGACTTGAATGAAGAAAGACAAAGGCATTCTGTGGCAGGAGTAAAATGACTGAAATGGAATCGAGTTGTGAACATTTGTATGCTCAGAGTCAATGTAATGTATAGGCATTTCAGTCTGCTAATAGATTAGGACGTCTAAAATGAATCCACCGTTGTATATTGATGGATTATTTTATTAAAGGTGGAGTTGTGAGGATACTATCACTGTAAAAATGGTTATTTTCTCTTGTTTTTTTTAAAGAGAGGCTTTAAAGGCAGAGGTGCAGAACTGCTGTCTGGAAACACTTTAAGTAAATAACTGAGAAAGCCTTTAGGTTTTATTAAAACGGTAGTAACAATGGAAGGGCAGTGCCCAGCTCTCCCAGACCAGGTTTTCTCGTTTTGGTTTTAGCTGCAGCATTCAGAAGCTGCTGGAGATCCCAGAATGGTTGGAAGTGTCAATACATGATCCCCAGCTGCCTTTCTCTCTGATATCTGTGTTGATGTTGATTTCTCCGGGATCAGAAAACTGCTGTAAGAATCTGTATTTGAATATATCTTTGTGCCAAGCGGTGTATACCAAGAAGGTATGGTATATATTGTATGTGTAAGTGTTCAAACATATAAGTTATCTCAAAATGTTCTTCTCTTTGATTGTATTTTAACTAAAGCATTAGAATAGATTATATTTTGCTTAATGTCGAGTTGGTTGACCAGTCACAACATATCTGGAAAACACACTTCCCATCTATGTTTAAAATAAGGAAAGGTTTGGGTCTAAGTGGCCTTCTTAAAATATTTTCCGGGGATCTGGTCTGGTCCACAACATTTGGAGCCGAGGAGTTTCTGACTGACTCCTGTTATTGAAAAGTTAGTGGAGGTGCTGGGGACGGTTTGCTGAAGTTTGTGCTGTGAGCTACCTCAGACATTCAGGGAGACCTGAGGATTTGGTGACCCAAATCTGAATGGAGCATGGGGACTGTAGTTACAGCATCTGGGTCTGTAACATGAACAACAAATGGAGCAGAGGCTGCAGAGAGGGGGAGATCTGAAACCACGCAGTGAGTGTGTGTGGTGAAAGGGATCTGCTGTATCCACTGCGGATTTTCCAGGAACAGCTTCTCAAGCTCCATTTAACACAGGAGCAGACTGACTGAACAAGGAGCTGGTCACAGAGCGGTGTCAGCTCCTTCAACCCGCAGCTGCACACGAGGCGGAGGACGGTGCTGTCAGTGACTGTTAGGGTCACTGTTTCATTCTACTTCTATGATCCGGAACTTTCCAGGCAGGACTGGGTGACATATCCATCATCTCCCAGTACCTCAACATCAATGTCATCATTCGGTGACGGAGGATATATCTGGTGGATGAGCAAAATACATCGTTTCTCCCTCAGCGGGAAGCTGCTGGGTGTATCCTTATTTTCCCAGTATAGTGGGATTCCCGTTGGTGTACATGGCATCTGCGGTTAGCCATGTCAAGGGGGAGAGGTAGATGAACTGAAGGAGCTTTCACTCTATGAATGTTACAGGGTGTCCATGCATAGTACATCATGTTGGTGAATACCCCTGTCCTGGCAGCAGCCACGGCCTCTTCATTCAGAAACAGGCAGCCATTCCCATCGTCTTCATCTCTCCATGTAGGAAGGAATAAATATATCTTGGATAAAGGCCGTCCCCTTGATACACGTTTCAAAACACCACCCCCACCACCAACCAACTACATCAAAATATTCCATGTGCACAGAGAACAATGGGGTTACTTGGACTGTCAGGGAGCAGACGATCAGGGATGGAGCAAAACCTCCCATGTCTGAACGGGTCTGAGTGAACCCCTTTGTACACAGTATCATTACGTCCTGTAATCCCTCTCCAATTCAGTAACGTACTGCCTTCCATTATTCCAGTAAATTAAATGACAGATTGTATCATGTTATATTCCACCTCCCAAATTATTATCCATTGCCTTTCCCTCTCTGTATTATTCTGTAGACCCTCTACCCTCTCTTGCTAATTTAATCTCTTGCTTATCACAGCAACATGACCAAACTCAGTATCTGTATATCTGTTCAATCCTCCTGATCATTGATATACATTATAAATAGTTGAGGACCCAGCACTGGTCACTGTGTGACTCCACTGATGACTTTCTGTCAAACTGATTAAGTCTGATTTATCCGGAGTGCCTGCTTCCTGTTTGATACACAGTACTCCCTCATTACTGTGTAACACAGTGGAAAGGCTGAATATAAACAAGGACCATCAGTCAGAAATCCAACCCCTCCAACCTGCTCTGCCATTGATTACAATCATGGCTGATGTCATCGCGCCGTTTGTTCCACTTTCCTGCTATCTCTCCATCCTCAATCTCTAGTCTCTTGTTGTAAATTGCGCCACATGAAAAAAAAATCACTCCACCTCTACACTTTCAATTACATTTAGCATTTGCAGACCTCAATGAGATCTCCTTTCATTCTTATAAACCTCAAGAGTATAGGCCTGAACTGCTGAATTTCTCTTCATAAGGCAAATACTTCAAATTTGGAATCAATATAATGAACTCTTCTGAATTGCCTCTAATGCAAATACCTCATTCCGCAGGACACAAAAAACTGTACTCCAGTACAGCCTCACTAATGCCTTGTATAGCTACAACACTCCCTACATTTCTACTCTATCCTTTTACAAATAAATGCTGAAATTATGCTTGCATTTCTTAATACTTGCAGTACTCGCAGGCAGGTTTTTTTGTGATATGCAAGCTAATACCCTGATCACTCTGTACCTGAGCACTTTGAAGTTTCTCTCCATTTAGATAATACTTTGCCTTTATGTTACGCTGGCCAAATTGAATTACCCTATATTTATCCACTTCAATTTTCATTGGCAAATTTTTGCCCATTCACCCAACCCATCCATGTAGTTTAAAATCTCTTGCATCACCATTCTGACGTACAACTGAAAATGTAGCTGAAGTATTTTCTATCCCGTCAAACGAGCAATAATATCGATTGCAAATGGTTGAGGCATGAGAACTGAAATCAATGGTACTCTACAAATTGCATTTTCCAAAAGAAAATGACACATTTATTCCATCTGACTGTATTTTGTTGTTTCACCAATCCTCCATTCAAGCTAATAAATTACTCCTAAACCCATGTTGTCTGATCTTATCACTTACTCTTTGGAGAAGCGACACATCCAATGCCTTCTGGAAGACAAGATATCACATATTTAAGTAACTCAAGCAAACACTTCAAACTTGATTTAATCTTTGTAAAACCATGTTGACTCTGATGGATTGTGGTTTAACTTTGCAAATGTCTTCAACAGTGGATTCTAATAATTTGCCTCAAATTACAATAGTTTATTGTTACATTTTACTCATTAATGGATACACCTATTGTAAGTTCTTCCCTTTCGAAAACCTCTACATTTTCTTTGATTTCCTGTCTCATGGGCAAAAGGTTTTAAGAGATCTGCTCCAATTGCTGTGTAAGAAGCATGTCTGGCTGACTGGACTCATCCTGCTGGTGTACAAAATCGATGGGATGAAGTCTTTCTGGTAATCCCATGTTGTCATCTCCAAGGCCAGAATGACCTCCTCCCGTTGATGAATTAGAGGGGTGGGGTATTATGGAATCTTCCCGTTGCAGTGTAACATATTGAGGGGCTGATGGGTCTTCTCACATTCATTCATAATAGGTGGAGATACTTAACGGTCTCCACATGTGTCCTGGAGATGGGATCGAGGCATTGATTGGTCTTCTCTTGTTCCCATACAACATACACGTGTCTAAATTACTTCCTCCTTTCTCATGAAATAAGTCACAGATAATTTTTTATCCTTATCCAATTCCCTTGCAACAGATTCGGTGAGTCTGAATGGTCTCCTGTTATCCCAGTGTAACAAATCTCCAGTCACTGTGTGACCTCTTCCAGTTCCTATGATACAGACTGATGGCTGAATGGACTGATCCTGTTGCTGTGTAACAGGATTCTGGTGTCGCATGGCCTACTGTTATAGGCTCGAGTGGCTGATTGGCCTTCTCCTGTAAATATACAACTGTCTCCAGGGGCTGAACAGCCTCGCCCTATTCTGGTGTAACAGGGTCAAAGGCCTGAATATCCTTCTGTTGTTCCTGTGTAACAGGCTGGAGAACGGAATTGATTCCTCCACGATCCGTGTAATTCGCTTCAGTTGTTGACTCCTTCCTGTCATCTATGTTGAAATAAGACCTTCTTTCATTTTTGTTATCTCCAATGGCTATTGGATCAACCTGATCATCCTTTTGTTATAAGCTAGCACCTTCATTGCAGGAATCAGATCAGGCGACCATCTCTGAGCTGCTTCCAATATAACAATATCCTTTCTTCATTGAAGAGACTAAATCTGTACACACTACTCCAGATGTGATATCACTAAGATCCTGTACAGCAGCAGCGATGCTTTACCATCCTGCTGTAAGCTTCCCACTCACGTTAGATCAGTCTCAGCTCTCTGGGGGAAATACAGAGCATTGTTGAACGATCATTGTCCTTCTCTACTCCACTAGCATTACGGGAAATCTGGAGAAAATGTCACAATGATGCTTAAGAAGAACATAAATGATGTGGCGAGATGATCTCTACCATTAATCTCCCCAAAGCCCACGTCACTCAGATTCTACAGAATCTTGTAATGTGGAGCGTAAAAACAACATGGAGAAGGAAACATTGATGGGATTTATATATCAAACTGAAAGCTGCAATACAAATGTTGGGCATGTTATAAAACAGGAAAATGAGACATACACATTTGTGGGTACTGCAGTAATAATGTACTGTTTACATTATTTCTAAACTGTGTTAACCCAACTGAATGCTAATGTTGGGGAAAATGGATTTCATGAGCATGTGTTAAATAGCTGGCATTAACATTTTGTCCTGCACGGAGCTAGAGATCAGGTTATTTAGGAATTGGTGTTGGATGATCAGAAAAGCTAATTGAAAACTTTGCTGTAAAATCAGTTTGGGATCAGTGACCACAATGCATTGTTTTTCTTTTATGCTGTTTGAGTACACGGTAGTTTTTGTTTTATTTGAAGTAACTGTTACAAATCTGAATCATGCAAGCCCTGAAGGTGTTAGGAGAAAGTAGGCACTGCAGCTGCTGGAGATCAGTGGCGCTGGAAAAGCACAGTCAGGCAGTGTACTAGGAGCAGGAACGTTGTCGTTTCGGGCACAACCCTTTATCAGGAATGAGGCTTCTGGGTAAAGGGGGCTGAGAGATAAATTAGAAGGGGGTGTGGCAGGAGGCAGGTAGCTAGCTAGGAATGTGATAATTTGATGAAGGTGGGTTGAAAGTGATAGGTGATGAAGGGAGACAGAACGCCTCATCTACTGCATCCTTTAAACTCACTGTGGTCTTCTCTACTTTGGCGAGACATACGTGGATCATTTCAGAGAACATCGCTGGAACAGCCACATTGACCAAATCCACCACCTTGTGGCTGAACACTTTACCTCTCCTTTCCACTCTGCCAATGACATGAGAGCCCTGGGCCTCCTCCATCGCCAAACCCTAACCACCTGAAGCATGGATGAAGAAAGGTTCCTTTTCTGCCTTGGGACCTTCCAACTACAGGGGATTAATGTAGATTTCTCCAGTTTTCCCATTTCCCCTAACTCCACCTTATCCCAGTCCAATCTTCCAAATCAGCACCCTCCCCCCTTTTCAACGTTCCTATGTGTTCATCTTCCTTCCCATCAATCTGGTCCACCCTCCTCTCCGACCTAACCCTTTCAGCCTCACCTTCAACTATCTATTAGACCAAAGGAAGCAGCTTAGAAAAATGCCAAGTGTTGTAGTAAGCCAGTGGACTCGGAGAAATGTAGGACTCAGTAACGGATGACCAAGAAACTGAGAAGGAAATCAAAAAGCGAAAAAGCATGCAAACAAAAGAAAAGACTGCTAAAGAAAAACATAAAGACTGCTAAGAAAAAAACGTACATCAGTGTATGAAACAAAAGTAAAAACAAGGTCAAATGTGGAAAGGTGGGTGTGCGGACAGGGTAATTTATTGCAGAGAACAGAGAAATCACAGGGGAAAGAAACAGTTTCTTTGTGTCTATCTTCAAGGCAGAATATCCAGAAATTCTCCCAGAAATACCAAGTGACCATGGGACTTGAGTAAGTAAAGTCTAAGATCATTCTTATCAGTGTTGAGGTCATCTTCTAAAAGGAAGCTGGATTGAGTATTTGTAAATCTGACAGATCAGATGTACTTCATACAAGAATTTCAGAGGATGCAGCAATAGACGTATTGACTGCATCTCAGATTTTCATGTTAATTTCCCATACATTCCGGAAAGATATTTAGCCAATCTGGATAAGGCAAAGGGTATAAATATTATCCAACAGTTTAAGAAAGGATGAAGATGGAGAGTGGTGAATTACAGATCTGTTAACTTGTCATCCGCGGTAGGGTGTCTGTTGGGCTCGATTACAAAGAACATGTTATTGGATATATAGAAGGTAATTGGAAAACTGGGGAGGATGATAATGCATCGATGAAATGAAAACCATAAGTGGCAAACATTTTTTTGGAATGGTTTGAAGATGATTCTTATGGACGTAGGCAACAGGGAGCTAATGGATAACGTATCGTTGGATATTCAGGAGGATCTTTTTCAAGAACTCTCACATTAACATCATAAAAAAAGTTAAAGTGAAAGGAATTGGGAAGAACGCATGCAAATCGGAAACGAAAAATTAGGTTTACATTCATATGTATGTAATTGCAATATAGAAGATGTCGTGCACCTGCTGCATAGAGTGTTGCTGAGACTAAACTTAGAGTATTGTGTACCATTTGGAGTTCCAATCTAAGATAGAATATACTGATTACAGAGGAACTGCAAAAGGTATTCTCCAGATTAATCTATAAAATGGCAGTATTGTCTGATGGGGACATTCAGCCTGTGATCTCCAATTTCAAAAGATGAGAGGTGATTGTATTGAAACTTAGAAACTAAGAAACATAGAGGGGACTGAATAACAGAGGGACATGGAGAAGGGCAAGCAGGTGAGATTAGGCAGAATTACGTGGGAGAAGGAGGATGCAGGGACAGAATTCGAGAAGATGGACTGGAAAGCTCTTGAAGAGATTGATATAAAATACGAGCGGCGGTTTGAGGCTTTGTTTCGTATAAAATTGGACCAATCCGCAGGTCTGGATACTGTTGGAGTCAAGGGAGGAAACTTTAATTGGAATCTGACCACAGGGGAGGTGCCAGAGGACTTGAGAACAGCTAATATGATTCCACTTCACAGTAAGGGTGGTAGAGATTTGCCGAGGTACTATGGACGAGCGAGTATTATTTCACTGTTCGGGAAACTACTGGAGAAAATAGAGAAGGAGAAAATCGAACTCCAATCAGAGTCGCAAGTTTTGATCAGGGATAATCATCATGACTTTATCAGAGTGAAGTCACACCTAATGAATTTGATTGAATTAGTTTGAGGAGGTCGCTTATTTAGTTTTGATGCAATGCCTTTGACAAAGTTCCACATGGGAAATTGAAAAAAATAAAGTAAAATCTCAGAGTATCGAGGATAACTTGAAAAGTTACAACGAAAATTGTCTTAGTGTCAGGAGGCAGAGGGTGGTGGGAGAAGGGTGTTTGTGTGTCTGGAGACCAGTGCCCCCTGATATACCACAGGGATCAGTGTTGTGTCCCTTATTGTTTGTAGCATTCAGAAATGGTATAAATGTGATTCTGGAGGGGGAGTGGGTGGAGGGGTGGGAGTTGTGATAAGTAAGTTTGTGTTTGACACAAAGATTGACCGGGTGGTTGGCAGTGAGGAGGAAGTTCTGATTTCACAGGAAAAAAACAAGTGGAATGATCAGATGTGCAGATCAATGGCAGATGGAATGTGATCCTGATAAATATGAGGTGATGTATTTTTGAAGGAGTCACCAGACATGGGGTGTACACAATGATTGGCAGCACACTAGGGAGCTCACAGGGTGTTTCGCCACATATCCCTGAATGTGACTGAACAGGGTAATGGACAAGTTAAGAACTGAACCTTGGGTGTAGCGTTTATTAATCAGGGAGTAGATTACAAGTGCTATACAGGGCTTGGTTTAGTCCATGATGGAGTACTGTATGTAGTTCTGCGAGCCACATTACAGGAAGGATGTGATTGTACTGGAGTGGTTGCAGAGGAGATTCACCAGGATGTTCCCTGGGATGGAGCATATCAGCTATAGAGAGAGGCTGGATAAGCTCAGGTTGTTTACTTTGGAGCAGAGGAGGCTGCGGGGGTTGTGATTCAGAAGGATAAGTTGACAAGGGGCATGGACAGGGTGGATAGACAGCAACTGTTCCTTTTAGCCAGAGGGTTAAGAACAAGGGAGCACACTTTTAAAGTGAAGGGTTTGAGGTTCAGAGAGGATTTAAAGATTACTTTTTTTCACCCAGAGGGTGTTGAGGTCTGGAATGTACTTCCTGAGAGGGGAGTTATCATGGCTAACCTCTCAACCGTTAAAAGTAATTGGACGAACACTTGGAAGTGTCATAACATTCCAGGCTATGGGCCTGGTGTTGGAAAGTGGAACGAGTATAGATCGTGCTGTATTTCTGTTGGTACAGAGTTTATGCTCGTGTGCGTGTATGATGTGGAGCTGAGCAGCTTAAGACATGAATTGGTGGGTTTCTGAAGGCAATGTTCACAAAGGTTATAAGAGTGAACTGTTATAGCTTGTCAAATTCTATCAATGTGAGAAGTATGAAAAAACAGTGCAGGTTTTTTCCAGTTTGAACCAAGAGAATGGAGAATGGGAAACAGGGAAATGGCAAAACTATGAATCCACAACTTCAGTTCTGCCTTCACAGAACTTTCTGACAATACCAGGAAAACCAAGTCTGGTGTGGGAAACGAAATAGTACATGGAGCATTTAACATAGTAAGTAAATGGTTTGGGAGAAATTATTGGTAATGAAAGTAATGGTCATAGACAGCACGAACATAGATTTATGAAATGGGAATTATGTTTGAGAAACAGACTGGGAGACAAATGAAAGAGAGGCAATGGATGTAAAACACGTGGATTTTCAGAAAAATGTTGATAAAGCTCCCAGCCTAGTTTGCAAAATCAAAGCTTAGTGGATTGGGGCGAATATATGGCCATGTTTCGAGAATGGGACAGCTGGCAAGAAACAGTGAATTGAAATAAACAGACACGTGAAGCAACAGCCTGACATTGTATTTAAGGTCAGATTCTGTGAGTATGACTATATCCCTGACACCCCATCACCTTCCCAGGATATCTCCTCTCTCACCAGCAGGACAGACAAAGCAGAAGTGGTGGCACAGTGGGATACAGTTAGAAGGGGATTGCTCTGGAAGTCCTCAACAGTGACTCTGTATCCCAGGAAGTCTCATGGCGTTAGTTTGCACATGGGAAAGGAAACATCCTGCTGATTACCATGTACCAGCCTTTCTCAACTGATGAGTCAGTACTCCTCCAAGCTGACCAACACTTGGAGGAAGCACTGAGTGTGGCAAAGGCACAAAATGTACTCTGGGTTGGGGATGTCAATGTCCACAAAAAGAGTAGTTCAGCAGCAGCATTACTGATTGAGCTGTTCGTGTCCTAAAGGATATAACAGATAGACTGGGTCTTCGGCAGGTGGTGAAGGAACACACAAGAGGGAAAAGCCATATTTGACCGCAGCCTTACTAATCTGTCAGTTGCAGAAGTATCTGTCCATGACAGTATCGGTAAGAGTGACCACTGCATAGTTATTGTGGAGATAAAGTCACACCTGCACATTGAGAAAAACCTCCATAATTTTAGGTGGCACTATCACCGTGCTAACTGGGGCAGACTTCGTACAGATCTATCTGGGTTTCTATAACGTGTTGCGGGTCATCAATAGCAGCAGAATCGTATTCCAGCACAACCTCATGGCCTGGCATAGCCTCCTCACAACACTTACCATCAAACCAGAGGATCAAACTTGGTTCAATGGAGTGTGCAGGAGGGCAGGAGCAGCACCAGGCATACCTGACAATGAGACGTCAGCCTGATGAAGTCACCAAACAGGACTACTTGTGCGCCAGACAGCACAAGCAGTAAGGGATAGACAGAGCTAAGTGATCCCACAAGCAACGGATCAGATCTAAGCTCTGCAGTCCTTCTACTTCTAGTTGAGAATAGTTATGGACAATTAAACAAGTCATTGGAGGAGGAGATTCCACGAGTATCCCCATCCTTAATGATTGAAAAGCCCAGCACTTCAGTGTATAAGATAAGGCTGATGCATTCGCAATAATCTTCATTCAGAAGCGCTAAGTGGATGATGCACCTCAGCCTCCTCCAGTGGCCCTCAACAATTCAGTTACCAGCTATCAGCCAATTTGATTCACTCCACACGATATCCAGATTCAGTTGGAGCTACTGGATACCTCAGAGGGTACATACTCTGACAACATTCTGTCAATAGTACTGAAACGTTGTTCTCCAGACCTTGTCACTGCCCTCACAAAGCTGTTCCAATACCGTTACAACAATTACACTTCCCCGATTATGTGGAAAATTACCCCAAGTATCTCCTGTATATAAAAAGCAGAAGAAATCCAATCCGGCCAATTACCAACCCATCAGTCCAGTCTCGATCATCAGTAAAGTGTTGGAAAGTCTGAGTGCTTTCAAGCAGCACCTGCTCAGCAATAACCGGGTCAATGACGCCCAGTTTGGGCTCCTCCAGGGCCACTCAGCTCCTGACCTCATTACCTTGGTTAAACATGGACAAAAGAGCTGAATTCCAGAGGTGGGGTGAGAGTGACAGTCCTTTAAAACAAGGCTGCCTTCGCCCAAGTGTGGCATTAAGGGGCGTAAACAAAACTGGAATCAATGGGTATCAGGGGCAAATTACCCGCTGGTTAGAATCATACCTGACAAGTAGGAAGATGGTCATGGTTGATAAAGGCCAGTCAACTCAGCTCCAGGACAAGTCTATAGGAGTCCCTCGGGCAGTGGCCTAGGCCCAATCATCTTCAGGGCTGCTTGATCAATGACCTTGCCTATATTCTAAGGTCATAAGTGTGGATGTTCGCCAATGATTGCACAATGTTCAGCAACATTTGTGGCTCCTCAGATACTGAAGCAGTCCATGTCCAAATGCGACAAGATCTGGACAGTATCCAGGCTGACAAGTGGAAAGTAATATTCACGTCACACATTTGCCAGACCGTGACCATCACCACTAAAATGCCATGTAAACATTGCCCTTGGCATTCAGTGTTACCATCACTGAATTCACAGTGGACTGCAGCGGTTCAACAAGGCAGCTCACCACCACCTTCTCAAGGGGCAACTAGGGACAGGCAATAAATGCTGGCCCAGCCAGTCACACCCAGATTCACGAAATAAATAAATTGAAAAACCAGATTTTTTTTAACAGAAGAAGGTTGCTGAGGTATCAGAGGGATCGGTGCTCAGGCCCCAGCTGTTCACAATAACCATTAAACATTTGGTTGTGGGAAACTAATACAATATATCCCAACCTGAGACAGAACTAAAGGATGTTGGATTGTGAGTGGGCGGGGAGGTTGTAAAAAAGCTTCAAGGTGACTAAGACAAGTGGAGTGAATGGGCAAATACGTGACAGACGGAGAGCAAGGTGGGTAGAGGTGACTGTGCGCCCTTTGTTGGGAACAAGAGATTGGCAGCTTTTCGTTTGAAAAGGGATTGTTTGAAACATGTTGATCTAAAAAGTGACGTATGGGCCTTTTTGTTGTTTCCTTCTGCGCGGCCCTCCGACGTCCCTGCAGCGCAGTGAGTTCTGAATTCAGAAGTCAATACTGGGAATGGCATTCACACGCTGCCCAGTGTATATAGACCTACCAAGTGGGAAGCTGTAACATTGCAAAGGATCTGGATCTCCCTGTAAACCAGTCACTGAAAGCAAAATTGCAGGAGCAAAAAGCAGTTAGGAAGATCAATGATGTGCTGAACTTCATTTCAGGGGGATTTGAATCCAGGAGTAAGGGTGTCTTACTGCAGCTGTACAGAGGGTTGGTGGGACCCCATCTCAAACACTGTGCAGTATTGTGTGCAGGGTGGTCTCCGTACCTAATAAAGGACAAACCTGACATTGAGGGAGTGCAGTGAAGGATGACCAGACCGGTCTTTGTGATGACTGGCTTGTTGTGGAAGCAGAGTTTGGGGCGACTGGGCCTGTATTCCATGGGGTTTAGGAAAATGGGTGGAGATCTCAGTGAGATCTATAAAGCTCTGACACGGTGAGATGGATTGGAAGCAGGGATAATAATTCCCCAGGCTCTGGTGTCTAAAACAAGGGACCACAGTATTAGGTACAGACAGACCATTCTGCAATGAGATGACAATAAATGTCTGCACTCAGCAACTGGTGAACCTGGGTAATGCGCTCGAACCTGGAAGACAAGACACTGAATATAAATACGGACGTAGAGACAGTAAAGGAATGGTGGGAGAGAAGGAGAACGATATGGAAATAAAGGGTCAGGTGTCATTATGTTGAATTGGGTAGCAAACTCCACAGACCAAACGGACTACTGCACTTCCTACTTTATAGCTTCCCACGGTTAATCACATGAAGGTATGTGTACAGTGTGTGGGAAAAGTGCATTGAGGAGATATTTGAACATGAACTGGAATGGGGAGGGCTCAATGTGTTGTATGACCTACTCCATTCCAGATGTTTCTATGTAGTCTGTAAATGTTGTCACAAGCTCTCAGATGTTAGGAAGGAGGTCTCTGAACAGTTTGATACAATAGAATGTCTTGTTTGGTGGATTCAGAAACCATTGAAAAGTTGATCACATGTCTGTGTGTCTGCAGTCACGTTTAGGCCAGAACAGGAAAGCACGGGAGATTCACTTTCTGAAAGTACATATGTGAAGCAAATTGGTGTGTACAATCGACATTGGCTTGAAGGTCACTGTTTACGGACACCAGATTTTGCATCTTAATATTTTGTCAATTGTGTTTAACTTACATTAGCTGCCAGAGCATTAGCCTGGTCTGGATTAGTAATACAGTGACCTTTCCACAGCAGCACCATCTCTACATGGGGACCTATCTGAAATCAAACTGAGCAGGTTATTTCTGTGCTGTTTGATAACTCTGTCAAAAAGAACTCCCACCAATTTGTCTGTCGTGGTGGGTCTGAGGGGGAGGTAACTGGTCAGATTGTAATTACAATCCTCTTAGGAACTGGACAGAGTTGAGTAATTTTCTACATTGCCAGGGAGATATCAGAGTTGGAGCTGGAATGAAATAGCTTCCCCAGGGACACGGCTTGTTGTGCAGCACAAGTCTTCAGTCCTATTACAGGAATGGTGTCAGGGACCATTGCGTTTTTCGTACGTACTGTGTTCCGTTATTTCGTCATGTCACTACAGCAAATTGAATTGGTTAAAGACTGGCATCTGTGATTCTGTGGGTATCATGGCGAGGGTGAGGTGGATCATCAACTCAACACTTCTGGCTGAATTGGTGCAGCTCCCACATCCTGGTCTTTTATACTGATGTGCAGAGATGTTCGATTACTGAGGATGGGGATATTCTTGGAGCCTTTTGCTCCAGCCATTTGTTTAATCATCCATCACCATTTATGTCAGAATGTGACAGGATTGCGGAGCTTCTATCAGATCTGTTTGTCAAGTGTGGTAGCTTTAATGGGTTCGCGTCAGGTTTAGGTTCACGTGGTTCTGACCCAGTCATGTTCACCCACAGTCATTACTGAAACATAGATCGTATTGATGGTAATGGCAGACTGAGGAAATTATTCGAGGCTAAAAGTTACAGGTTGTGGTTGAATGCTGTTTTGCTTCTCCTGCTGCTGTAGTCTACAGCACTACATAAATACGCAGTTTTGAGCTGCAATATCTGCAATGCAATTCTGCTCTCTGTCCCTTAGTTCACATCGAGACCCATTCATCCATCAGTCATGTAGTCAGTGACCTACTCTGGTATCTGATTTTCATATTCTCATTCTGCTGAGGGTCTCTCCCCGGGTCATGCTTTCAATATGACACATTCTGCAAAACCAATTAACTGATTTTAATTCAGTTTTTTAATTCATCTAAATCTTTTTCTTTGTGTAATACCATCTTCTGTGTTTAAAGTGAATATGTTTCCTTTGTTTTACTCCCTGACCATGATTAAGAGCTCTGCAGTGTCAGTAATGCCAGCCTTATGTCGTTTCATAGCCAATGAATTCTCTGGATTCCCAATCATCTTCACCATATTGTATGTTTCCTCTTTTGGTTTGATGCCTTATTACTCATGGTTGCCTTGTCCTCCCATGAGTATGTTTCATCTCCTTTTGGGAGAATTTCTCATATCCTCTGAAATATCCGAAATATTCCTGTTTTGCTGCTCCATTGTCTTCCCTGCTCGGCTCCCTTTCCAAGTAACTCTGGCCAGCTCCTCCCACATGTCATTGTAGTTACATTGTTCAATTATAATCACATTACATCAAGAAGAGAGCAATAGATATAAACCGAAAGAAGGAGTTTTGAGAGAAGAGACGCAAAGAATAATTAGTAAATTTCTTAACTAGATACAAAGAGAGAAAGAGTGAGACAACAGAGATAAGGAAATGTGAAAAATGAGCAAACTAGATCATCAAAAGAAGTTGATGCACATCCCTCAATGTTTTGGCAATTCCTGTGTGCTGTGGTCGTTTGTATAGTGCATGTACAGCAGAACAATGTGTTCAAATGCTGGCTCTGATGTCAGAATTTTTATCTCCAATAATATGACAGACACTTGCTTTGGAAAGTACCTAACAGGACAATATATTGAATTCTGGTAGAAAGGGGATTAACTGAAATAAGTTGGGACACCAGAAGCAAGAATTTATAAAACACATCTTGATAAGAATGAGAGATTGGAGTGGAGAATTCCAGAAAAGGAGGGAACGCTGAGAGAAGGGGAACATATCATTTTAGATGAGAATCAAATGATGTTTTAATGTTTTATAAATTTTATACAGCATATGCATCACTTTTTGTGAACTGTGTCTCCGTTGTTCATTTAGAATGTGTTGTGTACATATGAAAACTGTTACATATCTGTACACACATTAATTAAACAGTGTATATAAAATCATTCTTCTGCCATTGAATTGGTCCTGTTGTTGTGTTACCAGGATACACGAACACCAGCTGGCCACCAAAAGACATGACCCATTATCACTATGTTCAATACATACAGACAAAGAAGGGCACCACTTTAATTGGGACAACGCACAGACATACTATTCACGCAAGGACATTCTTAGAGGAATAGCATTCTGACTAGAAGTCCGTAAATAAACACAGCAATTTAGATCCTATCCATCTTCTTTTGCAAAGCAAAAGAACTGGAAATGACATCACCCATCTTAAGAACCCAAGACCTATAAATAGAGAGGCGCGACATACCACCAGCACTTCAGCAGAGACTCTCACTGATGATGTTACCTAGTCATAGTGTCGAATCGTCAGAAAACAAACCTTCAAGCACAGCGAGCTAACTTGCATACATACAAACTGTTATTTTTCTTTTGTTAGTGGAATTTGGGATTTCTTTGTCACTCATGTATTAACAAATTATGAGGTGAGGTGAGCTTTTTTGGGTTTGTGTTTTTAATTAACAGAAGTGCTCGACAGAGATGTCTTCACAGTTTGGGGCCCTGCCGTATGGGACTTGGACAGATTTGAACAGATTTCGGGTACAAAATGTCCCAGCAAATTCCAACACGTCGCAATTAGTGACCTAGATCTTCAAATAAAACCGGTCGGAAAATCTGTTTAATTTTGTTTACTTGTGGTTGTTTAAATTAAAAGTGAGGGAACTGGCTGTTAACATTACTAATGAGGTTCCGAAATTTGCCAAGAAAGTTTAGAAAGACAGAAGCAGGACATTTTTTAGAATTAGCAAATAGGTTGGAACTGGGTTTAACCAGGGACAAAAGGGAAGCTGAAATTGTAATGGAGTTGGTCAAGCACATTGATGTATCAAAGAAACAGACAAGTGCAGTCCAGTTAGAAAAAACTTTAATTGCAAATACGGCAAATGAAGTTAGAAGATAAAGAAAGAGATGGAAACAGAGAGAGAAAAAAGAGAAGGAGAGGAAAAAGAAAGAGAGAGCGAATTTGAGATTCAGAAGTTGGGAATTAGACAAGAAAGATAAATTAACAGGATGGAGATGAAGGGAGAACGTCGGGATGTATACAACTATGTTACTACCTTGCCATATTTCGGTGAGACAAATGTCAAAACCTTTTTTATTTCATTTGAACAAAATGACTCGGCTGATTACGTGTCCAGTGAACTTGTGGGTAATGCTCGTTAAGAGTAAGCTGGTGGGCACAGCTGGTGAGGCATGTGCAGCGCTGTCAGATGAGGGGTCAAGAGATTATGCAGATGTCAAATTGGCTATTTTGATTGGCTATGAATTGGTACCAGAAGCATATAGACAGAGATTCATAAAAATAGAGATGGAACAAGGTCAGACTTATGTTAAGTTTGAAAGAATTAACTACAGTCATTTTGATAGATGGGTGCTGGACTTAAAAAATAGATAAGACCTGTGAGGCTAGAAGGGAGATTATTCTGCTGGAGAAGTATAAAGACTCACTTCCAGAGATGCTAAGAATTCATGTGCATGAACAGAAAGTTCAAGAAGCGAGAAGCGCGGCAGAAATGGCAGGTAAATACGCATTGGTGCATGAGATGAAATTTAACTTCCAAGAGAATTTTCATGCTATCACGGATAGAAATTGGGAGAAGGGAAGTTCACACATCACAAAGCAAACAGTAGCGCACAATAGTTTACCACAAGTGAAAAAAAAAGCTCAAAGAGGTTGAAAGGAGGTGAAAGGCCTCAGGTGTTCTCAGTATAAGGGCGTGGAACACATAAACTGACAGTGCCGATGGTTTAAGAAGGGCACTGGGAAAAGGTGTTTTCATTGAAGTAAGCTGGGACACACTGTGACGGTCGTTGAAGGAAGGCACTTTGGGAAAGATGTGGCAGAAGAGGCTATGCCAGTCGCATTAGTGAAACTGGTAAAGGAGACCCCAAGTAGAGCCGACGAGCTGCAGGAGAGTGCACAGCCTAGGCAGGGGCTGGGTATGGAGTCTTACCTGATCTCTGAAAGAAGTCGCCTCTGTGGATAAAGTTTACTCAGAAAGATCAGGGGGAGAAGGACAAGAAGTTATAATTTTGTGAGATGTGGGATCTGCTCAGTCTCTAATAGTTGAGAAGTGAAACGCCAGAAAAGCACAAATGATCTGGCAGCATCCGAAAAGCAGAACAATCGAATATCAGGCATAAACAGATTGTCAGGAATGTGGTGGGGGATAATGGGGCTGAAAGATAAATACGAGTTTAGTAGCTGGGCTGGTGGGAGGGTCACTGGGAAGGCGATAAGAAGATGTAGGTGTGAGTAATAGTGATATGTCGGTTGGGAGGGTGGAGTCGGTAGGTGAGAAGGAAGCTGGCCGGTTTGGGCGGTTCAAGAGGGCAGTGCAAGTTTGGACGGTTGGATCTGGGAAAGGTTGGTGGAGGGGAGATTTGGAATTTGGTGAAGTCAATGTTGAAGATGATTCCAGTTTGAGGGTTCTAGTTGTCCTACCACCTATCCACAACACCCTCCTCTCCGACCTATCACCATCACACCCCACCTACATCTTCCTATCGCCTTCCAAGCTATCTTCCACACAGCTCCACCCCCACCCTCCTATTTATTTCTCGGCCCACTTCTCCCTCCCTTACCCCAGCCCCCACTTTCCTGATGAATGATTTATGCCTGAAACGTCAACTCTTCTGCCCCTCGGATGCTGCCTGTTTGGCTATGCTTTCCTAGCCCCACACTTTTCAACTCTCATCTCCAGCATCTGCAGCCCTCACTTTCTCTCGGCCTCGAATAGTGAGAGATGAAAGTATTTTCACTCTTTCTGACATATTAATCAAGATCGTGACAATTTGTGGAATGGGGTTAGAAATTAAGTATTCCCTTGTGTGACATCAGGATGGAATGCCAAATCAAGGTTGGGGAAGTAACAGTGACAGTGAGTAACAGAGTGTCATTTCCAGGAATACAGTTTATTCTTGTGAACGATTTAACAGGATCCAAGGTGGGAGTGGCACTCCTTGTGTTGGAGAAGGCAAAAGGAAAACTCGGGAATTGGGGAGTTAAAAGAAAAATACCCAGGATTTTTCCAGACAGTATAGTAACAAGGTTCCACTGTCATAAGTTAGAGCAGGAAGGAAAACCGCAATAAAAAGCCAAAGGAGTTGATGTGCAGTGATCTGACACCACGTTTGATATCACGGTGCAGGAAAAACCTGAACAGGCAGAGGATCAGGCAGGGGTGTTTAGTCCAGAAAGGCTAATGGACTTAAAACAGATATAGACACACACAGTCACACACACACATACACATGCACACACACAGAAAAGGAATCAGAATATATTGTCGAACGTTATTAACTGAAAGATGGAATGCTATAATTAAAATGGGGACCCCAATAGGTTAGTGCAGAAGGGAAATGGACCGAAGTGCACCAGATTGTTTTAGAGGTAGCGTACAGTGTTATGGGTAGCATATAAACTAACTGCAGGGAGTCACCTAGATGTACAGAAGACTCAGGCTAAGGTACAGAGGCATTTCTAGTGGCCTGGAATGCACACAGACGTGGTTATTATTTGATGTACAAGTCAAGCATTCTAAATGGTAGGTAAGTCACAGGCAGGAATAAAGCCAGCACCTTTGTTACCAATTCCTGCATTCGATGAACATTTCACGTAGGTTATGATTAGTTGTGTAGTTCCCCTATCTAAAATAAAAGTGGAAACCAATATTTGCTGCCATAATGGATGTGTCTACCAGATTTCCAGAGGCAGTTCTATTATGGAGTGTTAAGTTAAAAAAGGAGGTGGAGGAGTTGGTAGCTTTCTTTACTCACTGTGAGATCCGCAGAGAGATTCAATCAGAACAAGGTCTCATTTTACCGCTCAGCTGTTTAAGGAAGTCATGGATAGCTTAGGCATACAGCAGTTTAAATCAAGGGCCTCCCATCCTGAATCCCAGGGAGCCTTGGAAAGTTAGCATCAGACGGTGAAGACCATATTAACAGCGCACTGTCAGGATTACCGGAATGATTGGAATGAAGGTGTCTCATTAAATTGTTTGCCATTAGACAAAAATTATTTGCCCCAAATAAATCTACTCAGTTTACTTACTTTGAGTTAATATTTGAAGAGAGAGGTCCTTTGGAATTAATTGAATATAAATTGACAGGACCGAAGTCAGAGATCTCACACTCGGATTATGTATGTGAGGTGAGGGAGAGATTAGATGGAGTAGGTGAGTTAGCTAAACAGCACCAGAAGGGCACAGCATAGAATGAAGCACATGGCAGATAAAAAAACTCTGAAATTTTGACAGTTTCATGAAGGGATGATATATTAGTATTGCCACCAGTGATAGGAATTCCCTTCAATGCCAGGTTTAGTGACTCACGAACAGAGTTATGGTGAGATGAACAAATTGTGTAGTTTATCTGTGTGATGTAGAGACTTTTAGCAAGTGATTGAAAGCTCACATGTTACAATTGGAAGAGCATGTTGAACGATTACAAGAAGCAAACTTGGTAATAAACTTAAAGAAAACAGAATTCGCGAAGGCAGAGGTGACCTTCTTGGGACATTACATTGGACATAGAAGGTTGACCCCATGGAACAGAAAGTCAAAGGGCTTTGAGGAATTTCCACAACCATCCTCGAAGAAAGAGTTGCTTCGATTTTTGGAACTGAGTGGATTCTATCGGAAGTTTGTTCCAAACTTCAGCAGCGTATTGGCACCACTGATGGATTTATTAAAGAAGGAAACAGAATTGCGGTGGACAGAACAATGCCAGGTGGCATTTGAGAATTTTAAAGCAGGATTAATCACCGCGCCAGTTTTAGCTACATCAAATATTTTGAAACCCTTTGAAAATTCTATTTGCTTCTAGGGATATAGGGGTTGGAGATGTATTGATACAGAAAGGTTATGATGGATTTGAATGGGTAATTGGCTACTTGTCGAAAAACGCAATATCCACCAGAAAGAAAAATACAACATTCTCCATTATTGAAAAAGAATGATTAAGATTTGCGCTGACCTGACAATATTTTAATGTTTATGTGACAAATAAATTGGCGGAGATGGTTGTGGACAACGACAAAACTCTCACGTATTTTTTGGAATACTTAAAGACCAGAATTTGAGAGTATTTCATTGGAGTCTTATCACACCGACTTTAAACTTACAAAATATACATGCTGTGGGTCCTAAAATATGATAGCACATGTGTTATCGTGGATTTAAAGGAAAAAGTTTAGATAAGATTTGACTTATTCCAGTTTAAATAGGTGTACAAAATTAATATGAATGATATAACTGAGATTAATACTTTTGTATTTCATAATAATGGGATTAAGAATTAGAGGAAAAGAAACGAAGCCATCTTTTCATTCTGATGGTTCTTTTATTTTTCTGAAGGAGAGAGGTCTTATGAAGCCGAAAGTAGGTCAGGTCACTTTAAGATAGAACGGGTTTTGTTGAATAGAAAGTACAGCGCAGAAGCCAGCTAAATGTCAGGCTGTTTTATATGTCACAATTAGCTGGGAAATGGATACCTGAGTTTTGGTTGCTGTTTTGACAACAATTCAAATACAAACAAAGAGTTTAAATAATGGTCAGGATACCAGAAGCCAACGGAATTTGAATATTATTGTTTGGACACCCGGAAAGCAATCAAATTAAGAGAACTATTGTATCACGGGGAGTAGATAAACCCAGCATTTGAACACTAGATGGAGAGCCACTGCCATCCAACAGCAGAGTAACTGCTGTAGAGCAGGAGTGCTAACTGGCCATTTCTAACACTCTCTATCAAAGATACATGTTCATGTCAAACCCACTTGCAATAAAAAAATGACCCAGGGAGATCAGCAGTTGAAAGAGTGAACACAGCGGGGAAGGTAGAGACTGTGTGGTCTTCAGATTGAAATGATTCATGTGTGGGCTGTTGGAACAGAATATTTTTACAGAGTCAGAGTCAGATAGTAAGTAGCTAAGAAAAGAGGGGCTTGTGTTTGTGAATAGTTGTTGTTTAGTGTTCACTATTAAAGTTAATAAACTAACTTGTTAATTTCTGTTTAAATAGTGGAATGTAGGAGATCTGTGTCGTTCATATTTTAACTGATTACAAGGTGAGGCGAGCTTTTCTGGGTGTTTGGGTGTAATTCACAAAGGGGTTCGAGTCCACCTTGTAAATGTCCCTGTAGTTGGCCCATATCCTTCCAGTCCTTTCTTATCCACATATTTATCCAAATGTTTTTCAAATGTTGTTAATGTAACCCCCTCAACCACATCTGCTGGCAACTCATCCAAGTACCAGCCCTCTGTGTAAAGAAGTGGCCCCTCAGGTTCCCTTTTATTCCTTCCCCTCTAACCTTAAACTGATCCTCTCTCGTCTTCGATTCTCTAAACCTTGTAAAAAGACTGAAAGCATGAACCCTACCATCATGATCTTATTCAGCTCTATGAGGACTCCTTCAGTCTCCTACATGCTAAAGAAAAGGTCCTAGCTTGTCGAAACTCTCCCTATAACTCAGACCATTGGGTCCTGGCAATGTCCATGAAAATTCCTTCTGCACTCTTTCTAATTTAATTACATCCTCCCTATAACAATGTGACAAAACTGAACACAATACTCCAAGTGCGGCCTTACCATAGTCCTGTGTAACTGCAACATAAATTTCCAACTTCGATACTCAATGTCCTGCTTGATGAAGGCCAATGTGCCAAAAGCCTTCTTCACTGCCCTGTCGACCTGTGACTCCACTCTCAGAGAACCGTGCACCTGAACACCAAGGTCTCTCTGCCCACTACACCCTTGAAGATCCTTCCATTCACCATGAGACTCCTACCTTAATTTGAGTTCCCAAAATGTATGACATCACGCATCTATATTAAATTCCATTCTCGGCCCACTTCCCCACCTGGTTAAGGTCCTGCTACAATTTCTGATAAACTTCCTCACTGACCATGCTCCCACTTACTTTAGTGTCATCTGCAAACTTACTCATCATAACTTGAACATTCTCAACCAATTCATAGATAACAACCAGCAATGGACCCAGCCTCCAGTCTCACAAGCATCCTTCCACTAAACCCTCTGCTTCCTACCATCAAACCAACTGTGTATCCAATTTGCCAATTCCCCCAGCATTCCACGTGATGTCCCCTTCCAGAGCAGCCTGCCGTGTGTAACATTATCAAAGGCCTATAGAGACTATGTCTACCGCTCTGTCCTCATCAACCTTCCTGGTCACTTCATCAAAGCACTCTAACAAATTTGGGAAGCATGATCTCCCACTCACAAGTCTATGCTGACTGCTCCGAATCAAACCCTGTGTAAGTAATGTATGCAGTCAATAGTATGCTGTCCTTCATTTTATAATGATTCGAGTACATAGTTAAAACCATCTTCCTCCACTTTTAGAGCCTTGCTGAGAGAGCATTTGGGGTACTCTCTACAGAGTTGATCTCCTTTGTAAGGAATGATCTCCTTACCACAGACACGGGTGATGGTAACATGAGGATAGAGTAAAGAAGCTAAGTGTTTAACCTGTAGAGCTGTGAGAGACAAAGAAATGGTGATGCTGAAACACGAGGAGTGGCAGCGATCACTTATTTCCAAAAGACATATTGATAGGGTGCGAAATTCCATACTTTACCCAGGATTGATTGGTTTGATTTATTGTCATGTGTACCTCAGTACAGGGAGACACTTTACTTATGAGCAGTGGGGGCAGGTCATCGTAAGCATGGCCAGACAGATCATAGGGTGGAAATAGTCTTGGACAGAGTAAGGCATACAGGATACACTGAACAGGACGTGCACTGAACAGGTCAACATGAACAAGAGCACCATTATTTGAACTTAGAGAATCCATTCATCAGTCTAACATGGCTTTCCTAATAGTTCATGTGCCTAAGTTAACTCTCCCCATGTTATTTTGCAGTCGGTGTGTGAACCCGTACTGAACATCATGTTGTACACAATCCACAACAGCAACCACAATAACTTCCATCTGAAGCAGGTATCCATTCCCATCAGCTTCCGCCCTACATAGAGAACACCAGACTGGCTTCTCAGAGATGGAAGGTGCCTTCTTGAGACTTCACACAAGACATATGGCTTCCCTCCTCACCATTGTAAAGTTCCACGTGTGTATTATGAGCAACGGAGCCAGGAGAAAAACAACGTGGAGCATTAAATGATGCTCCAATTAATCATCATGTTGGAGCATCAATCTGGAGACACTTAAGACTGCCGATGCTGGAGATCAGAGTAGAGCGTCGATTGCTGGAAAAGCACAGCAGGTCAGGCAGCATCCGAGAAGCAGAAGAATCGACGTTTCGGGAATAAGACATTCATCAAGAATCAGCATCAATTACCACATTTTGCCCCCGTGTAAGTGCATTGAGGTGAGAATGGCCTCCTACTGTTCCTGTATAAGTGACTCAAGGGGCTGACTGGCTTCTTCCTCGTCCGATTGGACAAGGCCAAGGGCCTGACTGATTTACCCCTGGTTCCTGTTTGACAGCTCGATGTACAGACAAATGTGATGATGCTGTAGCTTTTCGAGGTTATTTTGTCCTGGATTCTTTTAAGAGAGAGATTGAACGATCGTTACCAAGCTGGATAGTAAAGACCACTGAGTAAACAGCGAGGGAGGCCTTAGGTTTATTTTAATGCAGCCTGAATGGGTGTGGCCAGCTCTCAAAGACTAGGATCACTGGGTTTTGGTTTCCCAGTAACATCAGAAACTATTGTGATCTCAACAGAGTTGGAAGCTTCAGGGAATGTCCCCTGGCTGCTACTCTCTCTGAATTTTCTCTTGATGCTGTCACATTGCATCTGGAACAGACACTTTAGATTCCCTTTAAAATAAGAAAACATAAGAGTCTATGCTATTGCCTTCAAATATTTTCGAGGGGTTCTGGTGGTCCATCACACTAGACTCCTTCTCTTCCTGAGTAATAGGCCGGAGGTACTGAGTGGGCTGTCCCTGTTCATCTCCAATAAT
This sequence comes from Chiloscyllium punctatum, assembly GCF_047496795.1. NCBI lineage: Eukaryota > Metazoa > Chordata > Chondrichthyes > Orectolobiformes > Hemiscylliidae > Chiloscyllium > Chiloscyllium punctatum. The sequence goes on from NC_092744.1 coordinate 107,064,958, forward strand.
ATCAATGGGCTGAATGGCTTCCTCATATTCCTGGGAAAGCAGCGTGAGGTGCTGAATGAACTCTTATTTTACTGTGGCAATGTGCAGTGTCCAGCAGTGTTGTTACATGAATGTTACCGACACTTTAACAGCAGAAGCCTGAGTGGTGTCTGGGTCTTGCTGAACATGGACACAGACCAGTTCAGGAGCTGAGGGGGGACAAAATGTTCTGAACATTGTGGAATCTTCAGTGACCATCCCCACTTCTGATCTTATGGTGGGGAGGGTGGGGTCGGGGAGACATTGATGAAGCATCTGAAGATGTTTGTGAAGAGGAAGCTACCCTGAGGATCTTGCACAGAGCTAACCCAGGACTGAGATGATGAACATCTTCCCTTGTGCCATGTTTGACCCCAAACACTGGAGAGTTTACTCTGATTCCCATTAAGTTCAGTTTTGTTAATGTCCTTGATGTCAACCGAAGTCAACCATTGCCTTGATATCGGGGCCAGTCATTTTTACCTGAACCCTTGTCTCAACCTCTTTAGTTCGCATCAATAAACCATGATATAAGAGCAGCCAGTTTTTTCTTCAAACAGGTGGGATTGAATGTCAGGATTTCTGTTCTCAAGAGTGTTGGGGAGCAAAATGACTGAAAGTATTTGAAGAGGAGCTAGATGGGTATTGAGCTGTCAGAGAGGTGAAGGGTATGAGGAATTGGGCATTTAAGAGGATTTCAGACCGAGAGCAGATCAGTCATGATCTTAGTGAAGGACAAGGCAGGCTTGGGGAGTGAACGACCTGCCCATTTCAGATGTTCTCGCATTCTGTTATTGGAATGTTAGTGGGTGTTATTTTCATGAATGCTGTGTTGTTGCATATTGCAGTCAGGGAGACCAGAGGATTCTGTGAGCCATCTCGTCCCATTTGCCAGCATTTGGCCATTATCGCTCCTCTTTCAGATACTTTTTAAATGTGCGATTGTAACCGCCTTCACCACTTCCTCTCACAGCACTTTCTGTACACACACCACTCTCTGTGTGAAACATTTATCTTCAGGTCCCTTCTAAATCATTCGCCCTCTCCCCTTCAACCTATGCCCTCTTGTTCTGGACTCCCCTAAACTGGGGAGCAGAACATGGCTGTTTTGAATATCCATGCCATTGCTGGTTTTGTAAACCTCTATAATGTCACCCGTCAGCCTCTGACACTCCAGGGCAAAGCACCTCAACCTAATCAACCTCTCCATGAAGCTCAAACTTCCAGTCCTCGAACATCTGTGTGTCAGACATTCCTGTAGACAACCGAGTTGTACGCAGTATTCTTAAAGTGGCCTCACCAACATCCTGTACAGATACAACATGCCACCGCAACCCCTATACTCAATGCTCCGACTGATTAAGGCAAATGTGCCAAATGTGTTCTGTACCACATTGTCTTCCTGTGACTCCACTTTCAAGGAACAATGTACCTGCAGTCCTATGTCCCTTTGTTCCACAACACTCTCCAGGACCTTAACATCTAGTGTGTAATTTCTCCCATGATTTGTCTTCCCAAACTGTAAAACCTCGTATTTATCTAAATTAAACTTCATCTGTCAGTCCTTGCCCCTTTGTTCCATCTAATTGTGGTCTCGTTATACTCTGAGATAATCTACTACACCACCTTTCTGATGTCATCTGTAAACTTACCAACTATGGCCCCAATATTCACATCTAAATCCTTTCCATAAATGATGAAATGCAGTGAACCCAGTACTGATTCTTGCAGCACACTGCTGCTCACAAATCTCCAGTCTGAAAAAATACCCCTCTTCCTTCAAGCCAATTGTGACTAGATTCCTCTGTATCCCATGTTACCGAACCTTACTAATTTGTCTACCAATCAGAATGAAATACTCGCTATGAAGAGAGGCTGAGTATGTTACGTTTACTTTCACTAGAAAAAAGGACATTGAGGTGGGACCTGATTGAGGTTTGCAAAATCATGAAGGGTATAGACAGGGTGGACAGAATTGAAAACTGTAGTGCTGGAAAAACACAGCAGGCCAGGCAGCATCCGAGGAGCAGGAGAATCGACGTTTCGGGCATAAGCCCTTCTTCAGGAATTAGTGTGGATAGAGATGAGCTTTTTCCCAGGTTGAAGGATTCAATAACGAGAGGTCGTGCTTTCAAAGTGAGAAGTGGAACGTTTAAGGAGGATACACGTGGTAAGTACTTCACACAGAAGGTGGTGGGCGTTTGGAACGCGTTGCTAGCAGAGGTGGTAGAGGCAGGCACGGTAGATTCATTTAAGATGCGTCTGGACAGATGCATGAGTAGGTGGGGAGCAGAGGGACACAGATACTTAGGAATTGGGCGACAGGTTTAGACAGTACATTTGGATCGGCTCAGGCTTGGAGGGCGAAGGGCCTGTTCCTGGGCTGTCAAATTTTCTTTGCTCTTTGTTCTTTAAATGAACACCTTGCTGAAGTCCATATGGACAATGTCTACCAAACTACCTTCATTAATCTTCTTTGTTATCTCTTCAAAAAACTCAACCAAATTATTGAGATAAGATTTCCCATGCAGAAAGCCACGTTGTCTATCCCGATCAGCCCTTGGCTTCCTAAATGTATGTAAATGCTATTCCTCAGAATCCCCACCAATAACTTACCCACCACTGACATCAGGCTCACCGGTCTATAGTTCCCTGGCTTTTTGTGGTCACTGCTTCCTTTTCTAGTCCCACTCCTCCACTGCTCACAACAAATGTTAAATGTGACCAGGTTGGTGAGATGGCCGATGATATCGGTCTCAGACTGGGTCAGGGTCAGTTTTAGGAACAAGTCAGGCTAGTTTCTTTAATCTGCTCAAATAGCACATTTATGATCCAGAGCAATGTTACTCAAACTATGATGGAAAGATGAATGGCAAACTGTTTGGGTATTGCAAGTATATAATCAATATTTCCCTTTGTAAAAACACTGAGACGGACACACTGAGACACACACACTGACACACACACACACACACACACACACACACACACACACACACACACACACACACACACACACACACACACACACACACACACACACACAAACACACACTTTTAACTTGAAAGAACTCTGTCCAGATATTATTGGAACTCATGACAAAAGGAAAAATTGAGAGATTGTCCAAAACGCTATTCTGTTTCTGAATATATTGTACTCACACAGCTGCTAGCAATGGGATTCCATCCTGGGACAGTTGGATTTGGTTTAATTCCCTTTGCTTTAAGCAGAGAGGAGATTCCAGCGAATGCTCGTCAGTGACCACCCAAAGGGTCGCATGGTGGTTAACACTGCTGCCTCACAGCACTAGGGACGTGGGTTCGATTCCAGCCTTGGGTGACTGTCTGTGTGGAGTTCACACATTCTCCACTTTTTCTGTGTGAGCTTCGAATGGGTGATCCAGTTTCCTACCACAAACGGTGGATTGGTCATGCTAAATTGTCTGTAGTGTTCAGGGATTTCTCGGTTAGGTGAATTCGTCAGGGGTAACTGTAAGGGAATGGGTTGGGAAGGTTGGTATAGATTTGTTGGGCCGAAGGGCCTGTGTCAACATTGCAGGGATTCCATAAAAATAAGAATGGTAACGATGACTGTAAAGGGTTTTTTTTTAGCTTGCACACATTGCTGTGATGAGGAACAGTGAAGGAGAGAGAGTGCAATAGGCCGTTCCTTTTCAGGCAGATAATATTTTCTTCCTCTCTGAGTTGAATCACACAGTAATGTCATCCTCTCCCAAACTGGACCATGTGAGGTCTCCTTGAACATTGTCAAAAATATGTCTCCATCACATTCCCTGTTCCATGTAGGTGCATCATTGCTGCTGTCATACACAGAGCTATACCCTGAGCAGAAAATGGTCTCGTTTGATTTGAAGTATGTTTACATGGCCCTGCGTCATTAAAACATAAGATGTTTTATTTATTCAGAATAAATGTGTTAAAATGAATGTATTTTTTAAAGAAATACAGAAATTGCTGGAAAAGCTCGCCAGGTCTGTCAGCATCCAGATGCCTTTTACATGCTGTAGTTGTGCCAGCCTCCATCACTTCCTCTGGCAGGTCATTCCATACACACACCACCCTCTGTGTGAAATGATGCCCTTTAGGCCTCATCAAAACCATGCCCCTCTCACTTTCAACCAATCCTCTATAGTTCTTGACACCCCTAACCTGGGGTAGAAACCCTGACTACTCACCCTATCCATGGCCATTCTGATTTTATAAACCTTTACTGCTGCGAGATGTAACCCCAATCAATACGAATGGCTGTACTTTCAGTCGTCCTGGGCCTAAATTCTGAAATTCAATGCTGACACCTCTTCCTTCTCCATCAAGTCACAATTCTAAATCCATTTTAATTAGTTTGTTCAGATGTATCCTGAGACACTTCTGTGGGCTTTACACCTAGACCTTTGTGCCCGGAGGTAGGGACACTTGCACCACTCAGCAATATCCATAAAGCTGTAACATTATTCTCCTGTGTGTTTGTTCATCAGCCTGTCCTGACATGCTGGGACATACCTCTGCAACAGGTAGGACTTGAATCCAGGCCTTCTAGTCCAGAGCTAGGAACACTACCACACAAGTTCAGGAATTGGAATCAAATCCACAGCACTGACTGAGAGGCAGGGACACTACCCACTACACTACCATACCCAGATTTTGGGACATATTTTAGTGCCCGCTTTAAGCTCGGTGTGGATTTATTATAATCAGAACTGAAAAATGTGTTGCTGGAAAAGCACAGCAGATCAGGCAGCATCCAAGGAGCAGGAGAATCGACGTTTCGGTCATAAGCCCTTCTTCAGGAATGAGGCTGGTGTGCCAAGCAGACTAAGATAAAAAGTAGGGAGGATGGACTGGGGGGAGGGGCGTTGGGAATGTGACAGGTGGAAGGAGGTTAAGGTGAGGGTGATAGTGCGGAAAGGGGGTGGGGGGGAGAGGTCGGGAGGAAGATTGCAGGTCAAGAAGGTGGTGCTGAATCTGAGGGTTGGGACTGAGATAAGGTGGGTGGAGGGGAATTGAGGAAGCTGTAGAAATCCGTATTCATCCCCTGTGGTTGGAGTGTTCCTAGGCGGAAAATGAGGTGCTCTTCCTCCAGGCATCTTGTTGCCATGGTCTGGTGATGGAGGAGTCCAAGGACCTGCATGTCCTTGGTGGAGTGGGAGGGGGAATTAAAGTGTTGAGCCACGGGGCGGTTGGTTTGGTTGGTGCGGGTGTCCCAGAGGTGTTCTCTGAAATGTTTCTCAAGTAGACGGCCTGTCTCTCCAATGTACAGGAGGCCACATCGGATGCAACGGATGCAGTAAATGATGTGTGGGGGGGCGGGGGTGCAGGTGAATTTGTGGCAGATATGGAACGATCCCTTGGGGCCTTGGAGGGAAGTGAGGGGTGTGGTGTGGGCGCAAGGTTTGCATTTCTTGTGGTTGCAGGGGAAGGTGCCAGGAGCGGAGGTTGGTTTGGTGGGGTGTGTGGACCTGACGAGGGAGTGGTGGAGGGAGTGGTTTTTCTGGAATGCTGATTGTGGAGCGGAGGGAAATATATCCTTGGTGTTGTGGTCCATTTGGAGGTGGCGGAAATGATGGAGGATGATTCGATGTATCCGGAGGTTGTTGGGGTGGTAAGTGAGGACCAATGGGGTTCTGTTATGTTGGTGATTGGAGGGTTGGGGTTCAAGGGCGGAGGAGCGGGAAGAGGAGGAAATGTGGTGGACAGCATCGTCAACCATGGCTGAGTGGATTTTGCGGTCTTTGAAGAAGGAGGCCATCTGGGTTGTTTAGTATTGGAATTGGCCCTCCTGGGAGCAGTTACAGCCCAGGCGAAGGAATTGGGAATATGGGGTTTGTACAAGGGGTAAGGTGGGAGGAGGTGTAATCTAGGTAGCTGTGGGAGTCCGTCAGTTTATAGAAAATGTCTGTGTTGAGTCGGTCGGCCGAGATAGAAATGGAGAGGTCTCGGAAGGGGCGAGAGGATTCTGAAACGGTCCAGGTGAATTTGAGGTGGAAGGTGTAAGTAAAGTGGACGAACTGTTCAACCGCCTCGTGGGAGCACGAGGTAGCGCCGATACAGTCATCGATGTAGCGGAGGAAAAGGTGGGGGGTGGTGCCAGTGTAGCTGTAATAGGTCAGTGTCCGGCCGATCACCCTCACCATGACCTCCTTCCATCTATCACATTCCCAATGCCCCTCCCCCAAGTCCCTCCTCCCTACCCTTTTACCTTAGCCGGCTTGGCACACCAGCCTCATTCCTGAAGAAGGGCTTATGCTCGAAACGTCGATTCTCCTGCTCCTTGGATGCTGCCTGACCTGCTGTGCTTTTCCAGCAACACATTTTTCAGCTCTGATCTCAAGCATCTGCCGTCCTCACTTTCTCCTATTTATTATAATCAGGTTACCATTACTGAATTACAAAAAAACACTTTGCATTGTTAACCGAATGCAAGATATTTGTCTCCACTGTAGGATATTGAGTGTATTGCTATGCTATCGAAATTAACTATGAACGGCTTTAATTGCTATTATCTGTTGTCTGCAATATTAGGGAAAGAAATCCTGCAGACACTCTCTGCCCAATGAAGGGTCTCAAATGGATATTTATTACTGAACACCATAGACAAAGAAGAGCTTAATTTCTGGCCCCAAAGCACCGAGCGGTATTACCCACCTCGAACGTGCGACTGCCCACTTCCTAAAGCCATGATATGATACCAGGCCACTGATTACTGTCCAGCCTCTCCTCCCCACTGACTGTATCTGCAATCCGTCCCTCCTCCCCCAACCCACACAATGCTACCCAAGCTCAGGGTCTTTGTGAAACTCAAGGCCTGAGTGTGCAGGCCTCCTGGAGAGGAATGTGCACTGTAAAAATGAAGGGGGAGGGTGACGTGACAGTAATATCACACACTGGGCTGAGGGGTGGCAGATGGAGTTTAGTTTGGATTAATGCGAGGTATTGCATTTGGTAAATCAAACAAGAGCAGGACCTATACAATTAAAAGTAGGGCCTTTGGTAGTGTTGTAGTACAGAAAACTAGGCCGTCAGGTTTAATTCTTTAAAATTTGCTCCTCATATAGATCGTGTGGTTAAGAAAGTGTTTAACACACTTGTCTTCATTGGTCAGACCTTTGAGTATCGGAATTGGGATGTCATGTTGTGGTTGTACAGGACATTGGTGACACCCCTTCTTGAATACTGTATCCAGTCTGGTCACCCTGCCCGCTCATTCCATAGGCACACCACCCTCTGGGTGAAAAAGCTGCTCCTTAGGTCACTTTTAAATGTTTCCCCTCTCATTTAAGCCTATGTTCTCTAGTTTTGAACTCCCCGTACCCTTAGAAAATACCTTGACTATTCACTTTGATATTATTGACCTTGATATTATTAAGCTGGAGAGGGTTCAGAAGAGATTAATTTGGGAATGGCGGGACTGAGCTATAAGGAGAGGCTGGATAGGCTGGGACTTTTTTCACTGGAGAGTATGAGATTAAGATGTAACTTCACAGAAGTTTACAAAATCGTGAGGGATACAGATAAGCAGAAGGGCTGATGTCTTTTCCATAGAGTTGGGGATTCAAAACTGAGGGATATTTTAAGATGTGAGGAAAAATGATTCACAAATGTCATTAGAGGTAATTATTTTAGACAGAGTCTGGCTTGTGTGTGGAATGAACTTCCAGAGGAAGTGGTGAAAGCAGGGACAGTTACAACGTTTAAAGGATATTTAGATCGGTACATGGATAAGACATCAGTTTGGATGGTGCTGTGAGCAGCTGCCCTCTCCCTCCTCCTTTCTGAATGTATCCCTGTTAGTTTTCACCCTCTGCCAATGCCGGTGCAGTGGCGTGGGGAGGCCAGCAGAGGGTGGCATTGCAGAGGGTGGCATTGCATCACTTTTAGCACCACTGAGACTGCCAGATCTGTCCCACACAGAGACACACAGATAAACACACAGTAATTGTTAGGACACTGCATGAAACTCATCTGATAATTTAAACTAAACATAAGTTCGCCTCGTAAACTGTTAAAATATGAGTGACAGATCTACCAAATTCCACTGTTTAAATAATAACATCAATTTATTTTTTCACGCTGAAAGTGAACATTTTACATGAACTATTCACAACTCTGGGACTCTCTTTCTCTTAACTGCTTATTACACTCCAGCTCTATAGCAATATACTGTTTCTGGGTCTACCATCCTCTCATACCACAGATGCTTGTAAGCTCTCAGTTCAAAACAGCATTCACCCTCTCTTAAAGGTACAGTACACAATTTCAACTTCATCACATTAGACCCTGATGAATATCGACAAGTGGAACTTATCCGATTTTTCTTGCTCTGTGGTTTGTCAATATTTCACTACTTTGTCTCGCATATTTCAGGAGTTTTGTTACTCCATTTACAGCACATCATTATTCGACTCTGACCGTGGGAATATATCAGCAGTTCACATGCTCACACTCGTGAGTGTGGCAGGATTTCAGTTGTTTCATGGGGACTGTGACGCTATAACAATCTCAATGTTTGTAGATGGCACCGAACCTGAAAGAACTCTGAAGTCTATGGAGGTCAGTTTGGAACTCTAACAGGACAGTGACACGTTGGAGTAGTGTTCAGGTGTAAGGCAGATGGGGCTCAGTGCAGAGCAGTGTGAGATGATGCACTTTGGCATGAAAGGCAGTTAAAAACATGCTGTGCCATTATAAAGGGGATGCAGGAACAGAGGGCCCTGGGTGTATATGAGCACAGATTGTTGAAGATATCAGGACAGGTGGGGAGAGCAGTAACTATCACAGATTAGTTTCAGTATCTGAGCTGTTTACAGGGGGAGGTGTAGGAGGGAGTCTCCGTGCTCCCTTCCTGGGAGGTGGTGGTGACGATGTGTTGTGAGCCCACCCTCCTGCCCACCGAGACCGTGGGGATTCCATTTGTACCAGCTCGACACAAAAGGGAGATTGCATCAGGGCCACTGCTTCTAGGTTGTGCCGGGGGGAAACAGAGCTGCCAGTGGGTTTAAAGTGAGAATTGCCCTTCACTAAACATTGCTCCTTACTCAGTCGGTGGAACGTGGATGTTTCGGAATCTCCACACGAGGTCTCCTGGTGCTCTCCCACTCGTACCAGGGTCCTCCCCACATGGTGGGGGGAGGGGGGTGAGTGAATAGATATCGGGCACTCCACCACCTGGCTTGGCCCTTTCTGTCCTATTCCAGGCTGTTTCTCTTGGAATGGGAGAAGGGGAGGGAGGGAGTGAGGGTGGCCCTGCTGTTAGTGCTGGAGGAGGTGGGGAACAGGGTCATGGTGAGGGGTCTGGGGGGAATCAGTCCACAGTGTTGTGTCCATGTAATGTTATTAGTGTATGGGGGTAAAGCGGAGGGAGGGAGAGAGAGAGAGAGACAGAGACAGAGACAGAGACCGACAGAGCCAAAGACATAGACAGAGAGAGAGAGAAGGTGCTGTTTGCAGCAGTGAGAGTGGTTGAGCATGAGCCTTGTTCGGGGATCGGTGCTATAACAGATACACAGCGAGTGTGAGGGAGCAGAGACAATACGGTGACCCTTATCCTGACAGAGTGGGGAAGGTAATTGATGTTTGTCCTGTATTGCTGGACATTTCTTCAGACCGGAGATACTGCACTAAGCTGGGTGGGGAGCTCAGACCATGCTCAGTGGGTCTAGTGTTGTGGCCCCCTCTGGGAAGAGAATGATCACCCTCTGTACTAGCCTATCGACCAGGCCCTCCGTGCGCCTGTCGACAAACCGTTGTGTAATTGTCGCTTATCCCCCATGCTTGGGGTAAACTATGCAGGGCAGCTCCAAACTGAGAAAGCTCAACCATGTGCCCCTTGGCCTGTTAAAGATGGCACCAGTGCTAGGGATCACAGAATATCCAGGGGTATCCGGGCGATGGTGAGCACCTCCAGTCATGATGGGTGGGAGAATCGGACTGGTATTGATTGAGAGGGACACCATGGGATGGGGTGGGTAGTTAATGAGGTGAGTTCGATAAGATAACACCAGGAAACTAGCTCGGCCTTGTGTGGATGGTCCGTCTGTCAAAGCCAATGAAAATGGCGCTGAGACAAATTATTGTTAGATTTAGCCCAATGAGTCAAAGAATCTACTGACCCTACACCCAGATACAAAGCTGCAGAACAAATAATCATCCAAAACTCTGCATCATCTGTACACCCACCAATATCATGTTCACCTATCACTAATGGAAACACTGGCTTATGTTACTGGATGCTTTTGAAATGTTTTCATTCCAGCATTCTGAAACCCGGGAACACTTCCTTGCATAACACTGTCTCTCAGTCTCCCCCTCTCTGTCTAATTCCCAAACCACTCCCATTTGTTATTGTTTAAACTGACTCCCCCGCCATCTCTGTCTCTCTCTGGCAGTGAAGTTCACACCCACAGTACCCCCTTATCAGGGCACAATGGAGATATGGAGCTGGAAATGGGTGGGATCTGCACATCCTGTCACTTCCAGCATGGGCTGCAAGTTTCCCCACACTGGGCAGGGATATAACACAGTGTTACAGAGCAATGCACTGGGGTGGTGTACACAGTCCTACATGCTGGGAGGGTAACTGCTCCTGGTTTACAGATCAATGTACTGGAGTGGTGTACACAGTTCTACATGCTGGGAGGGTAACTGTTCCTGGGTTACAGATCAGTGCACTGGGGTGGGGTACACAGTCCTATATGCTGTAAGGGTAACTGCTCGTCTTTTACAGATTAATTCATGGTGATTACTGCACTGTTCCCTGTGCTGGTCAGACTAACTGGTTGAGGTTTATAGATAATGTGAGTGAAGCTCCATATCCCGAATGGATATTTCTTTCAGGTTGCCACATTCGTGCACTGCGGAATTCTGCACAACTTCCAGTGCTGGACAGATATCTAGTCCGGGGTTAGAGATCAATGCACTGCTAAATTCTGCACAGCTCCCCGTCCGGGACAGATATCTAGTCCGGGGTTATAGATCAATGCACTGATGTGGTCTGCACAGCTCCCGGTGCTGGACAGACATCTAGCCCGGGTTTATAGATCAATGCACTGCTGTGGTCTGCACAGCTTCCCGTGCGGGACAGATATCTAGTCCTGGATTATAGATCAATGCACTGCTGTGGTCTGCACAGCTTCCCGTGCGGGACAGATATCTAGTCCTGGATTATAGATCAATGCACTGCTGTGCTCTGCATGGCTCCCCATCCTGGACAGATATCTAGTCCGGTTTATAGATCAATGTATTGCTGTGGTCTGCACAGCTCTCTGTGCTGGACAGATATCTAGTCCTGGGTTATAGATCAATGCAAAGCTGTGGTCTGCAGAGCTCCCCGTGCTGCACAGACATCTAGTCTGGGTTTATAGATCAATGCACTGCTGAATTCTGCACTTCTCCCCATCCTGGACAGATATCTAGTCTGTGTTTATAGATCACTGCACTGCTGTGGTCTGCACAGCTCCCCGTCCTGTACAGATATCTAGTCTGGGTTTATAGATCAATGCACTGATGTGGTCTGCACAGCTCCCGGTGCTGGACAGATATCTAGTCTGGGTTTATAGATCAATGCACTGCTGTGGTCTGCATAGCTCCCGGTGCTGGACAGATATCTAGTCCTAGGTTATAGATCATTGCACTGCTGTGGTCTGCACAGCTCCCCGTGCTGGACAGATATCTGGTCTGGGTTTATAGATCAATGCACTGTTGTGGTCTGCACAGCTCCCCGTCCTGGACAGATATCTATTCTGGGTTTATAGATCAATTCACTGCTTGTGGTCTGCACAGCTCCCGGTGCTGGACAGATATCTTGTCCGGATTTATATATCAATGCACTGCTATGGTCTGCACAGCTCCCCGTCGTGGACAGATATCTAGTCTGGGTTTATAGATCAATGCACTGCTTTGGTCTGCACAGCTCCCCGTATTCCTGTGTAGCAGTTTTGAAATGCTGAATGTTCCCTTCCATTTCCTGTGAAACAGGTATGAGAGATTAAGAGATCTGCTTCAATCGCTCAGTAACAGCCTCCAATGGCTGAATGGCCTCATTCTGTTCCTGTTTCAAACTCTTGATGGGCTGAATAGCCTTCTTCAGTGTCGGTGCATTTGTGAGTGGTGCTGAATATTTTGAAACCATCAGTCAATAGGCCACTTCTGACTTTATGATAGAGGGAAGGCCATTGATTCTGCAGCTGTTACTAGCCCACAGTGCCTCATGGATGGCCAGCTTCCATGTGCTCAGACCTTTAGAATTATGTCCTACTTCACAGGAGGGTGTGCCACATCACACAGTGAGCAATACGCCTAATATGATTTATCTCTCCATCCCGGAGGTTCTCAGCCTCATTAATGATGAAGGTCTGCTGTCCGAAACGGTGATTTTCCTGATCCTGAGATGCTGCCTGACCTGCTGTGCTTTTCCAGCAACACACTAATCTTGAGTATGTAAAATATGAGGCTGAGACTTTCCCTCCACCAGGACTGTGTGCTGGCTGCTCCTACAGATACTGTCAGGGACAGATCCATCTGGGACAAGGAGTTTGGTGAGAATGTTTCCCCCAGTCTGGCTGTTGTGTATTGAAGCCTGTCCCTGCTCAGGCAGCGGTGGGCCTGTGGAGACACTCCTGGTGATGGACATTGAAGTCCCACACCCAGAGGATGGTCTGAGTCCTTGTCACCCTCAGTGCTTCCTTGACTTGTTTCCAAGAGGAGGGGTGGGGGGCAGGAGATAACCAACCTCAGGCGACTTCCTTGACCATGATCTGTTACCATGAGATATCCTGGGTTCCGGAATCAATGTTGGGGATTTGCAGGGTAACTCCTTCCCTGACTGTATCCCAGGGAGTCCCCACCACTGATGGCTCTGTCCTGCTGGTGGGACAGGATATACGTAGGGATGGTGATGGGGCTTCGTGAAACATTATGGGCGGCACGGAGGCACAGTGGTTAGCACTGCTGCCTCATCGCGCCAGACACCCGGGATCAATTCCAGCCTCGGACGACTGGCTGTGTGGAGTTTGCACATTCTCCCCGTGTCTGCGTGGGTTTCGTCTGGGTGCTCTGGTTTCCTCACATAGGTCAGGTTCGGTGAATTGGCCATGGGAAATTGTCCGTAGTGTTAGGTGAAGGGGTAAATGTAGGGGAATGGGTCTGGGTGGGTTGTGCTTCGGAGGTTCGGTGTGGACTTGTTGGGCTGAAGGGCCTGTTTCCACACTGTAAGTAATCTAATCTAATCTAAATTACCCATCAGGCCTGATCCTCGCCGTATGACGGTGTAGGACTGTTTCCTGACTGGGGGTGTGGTGCTGGAAAAGGACAGCAGGTCAGGCAGCATCCGGGGAGCAGGGGAATGAATGTTTCAGGCATAATCCCTTCATCAGGAATGAGGCTTGTGGGCCGGGGAGCTGAGAGATAAATGGGAGGGAGCTGGGGGCTGGGGGCTGGGGGCTAGACAGGAGCTGGGGCTGGGGTATGGGAGCCGGGAATGTGATCGGGAGAAGAAGGTGGGGGATTGTTGATAGGTCAGAGAGGATGGGGGAAGGTCATGGACAGGTCAAGGAGTTCCCCGAACGTTCTGTCCCTGACATTCTATAACCGACATTCCGCGGAACGTTCTGTCCCTGACATTCTATAACCGACATTCCGCGGAACGTTCTGTCCCTGACATTGTTCAATTCACTGATGTCCGGCCATTCACAAACAAACGATAAGATCTCGAGGGAAGTGATCCCGTTCCAGGGAGAAGGAGACACTGTTCCAAAAGCCCCTCAGGCAGTTAAAGGGGTGAATACGTTTTCCATGCGTTTACATTTCTCCACGACACAGCATCGACCACAACTTAGACCAAAATACAGAAATTCCCAAACTCCGTTTGTCTTCAGGAAACTGGGAGAGAATCCTTCAGGACAGCAACGTTTCCACCCTCCGTATTAGGAACTGGGAAGGAGTGACCTGTGTCTGCTCTCGAGTGATGGAGTGTGTGGGAATATTCTAGAAACCATCTGTCCTTATGAATGTGTCTCTATGTGTTTGGGGAGGGATGGTTTCTTGTGGTGTATGTCACATTTTTGTCAGTAATTCCGACCTTCCCATTTGTTATTCCAGCTCCAATTATTTTAATAAATCCCTGAATACAGGACACATTTGAAAATCTCACTGGGTCCCCGGTCAAACGGGTCTCTTTGCCTCCAGGCTGATGGATAATTGTTTTGTTTTCCTTCCTCACAGTTAACATAGTGACCATCTACGTCCTGCTTAATAAAGATTGTGGATTGTCTCCATGTGTCAGACGTTACCTGGGGGCCATGGCAGCGGCGGATCTCCTGGTCATTATCCTCGACCTGATACTGAGACACGTTCCCATTGTTTATTGGGAACAGTTTTATTTCCTGAAGGACTCCGTCCGCGTGTGTAATATCCACGCCGTCCTGCTTTATGCAGCCACTGACTGCTCTGTCTGGTTCACCGTCAATTTCACCTTTGATCGGTTTGTGGCCATTTGTTGCCAGAAGCTGAAAAGTAAATATTGCAGTGAGAAAACGGCGGCTGTGGTTCTGGGAGCAGTGACTGTGCTGAGCTGTTTAAAGAACATTTCCTGGTATTTTATGTTCACGGCTCGGTATTTGATGGGGAACTCCCCCTGGTTTTGTTACGTAACAGAGGCTGTTGGATTCTCCATTGTCTGGGTCACAATCGAGTTCCTCCACAACATTCTAACCCCGTGTGTCCCATTTCTCCTGATTCTGCTGCTCAATGTTCTCACCGTCAGACACATTTTAGTGACCAGCAGAGCCCGCAGGAGACTCCGCGCTCACACCAATGGGGACGCTCAGTCTGACACAGAAATGAGAAACCGAAAAAAATCCATCATTTTACCGTTTGTGATCTCGGCCAATTTCATCCTGTTATGGTCAACGTTAATGCTGTATTCTCTATGGTACCGGATGTTGTGGATTGTGCATACCCCTATGTATCTCGATTGGTTTGTGCAGGAATTGGGCTTCATGCTTCAGCTCCTCAGTTGCTGCACAAACACCGCGATTTATGCCGTGACCCAAACTAAGTTCAGGCAGCAGCTGAAGAATGTGCTGAAATATCCCTTCACCCAAATCCATTCATCCATCAAATTCCCTCATTAATCAATCCATCCGGGATTTTCTCATTTCAGTTCAGTGTTTCAGCGATGGAGCAGCCTGTCGCTATGGTAACAGACTGAGGGTAGCGCTGGTTTGTCCATCCTTATCCCACAGGGGGGTAACAGGGAAACATTTCAATGTTTCTCGCAACTCAGGGGCCAGTGAGAAAAATCACCATCCCACTGACTGTATTCATCAATTCCATTTGTAAACAATAAAAATGTTGAGTAAAGCGTGCCGATCAGCAGAGTGACAGATGTTGTTGTGTGTCTTTGTGTTGGAGAAGCTGAGCTGGAGAGAGACACACTCAGCCCCAAGTCCTAGTCCTCAGGGAAGGGAGGACACCGCACCTTGAGCTCAGGAGCTGGGTTTAATTCCCTCTGTCCCCCCACTCCAACCTGGCCTCCCCATTTCCTCTCCCCCAATTTTCCTTCTCAATTCTCTCCCTCTCTCTCTCTTTCCGCACACTGTCTCTTTCTCACCAGCTCTCCCTTTCATTCTCTCTGGTCCCCTCTCAGAAACCTTACCCCCCCCCCAACCCCGGTTTCTCTACCTGCCTCCACTATTCTTTCTTCCTCACTCTCCCCCCTGTCTCTCACACCCCCAACATGAGTTTATTCACTTGTCTCTATTCTTCTCTCTCCCCCTCACCCTCAAACTCTCTCCTGCCGTCTCTGTCTCCCTCCCGCAATTCCGTCTCCACCCCATTTTCACCACCTTCCACTTCCCACATCTCTCTATTGTTTCACCCCACCCTCCACACGCAGACTCACAAGCAACCCCCAGTCTATGGGTTAGAGGGAGAGGGAAGGCCCAGGGAGATAGAATGTGTCAGAGAGAGAGGGAGGGACAGAAGGAAGAGAGATTCAGTCAGAGAGAAACGGAGGGAGGTGGGTAGAGAGAGACACCGAGTGAGAGAACGGGGAGAGAGTGAAGGAGCAGAGAGGGAGAGCAGGGGGCAAGAGAGAGATAGGGTGAAGTAGGGAGAGAGAGAGACAGGGGAGAACATAATGAGAGACAGAGGCGAGAGAGAGAGAGAGACAGACAGGTGCGAGGGAGAGAACGAGAGAGAAAGGGGGCAAGTCTTAGAGAGAGGGGGAAAAGGAGAGAGAAAGCAGAAGAGAGATGGCGAGGTGAGAGAGAGAGAGAAGAGGAGAGAGGAAAAAGAGAGAGAATGAAGGCTGAGAGAATGAGAGAGAGGCAGGGTTGAGAGAGAGAGAAACGGGGTTCAAGAGAGATGGATGCAAAAGAGAGATAGAGGGAGTGAGAGAGAGGGGCCAGGGAGAGAGAAAGGGGTCGAGAGAGAGAGCGCGAGGGCAAGAAGAGAGTGAGGTCGAGAGAGAGAGAGGATGAGAGAAAGTGTTGTGTTGGGAGAGAGCGAGGGCGAGAGACATGAGAGAGAGAGAGGAAGGTCAAGAAGGAGAGAGGGTTCCGTGAGAAGGGGTTTGACAGAGAGGGGTTGGGAGAGAGAAAGCGTGACAGCGAGAGTGCAGGGGCAAGACAGGGCGAGACAGAAAGAGAGAGAGAGAAACAGAGTGAGAGAGAGGGAGAAACGAAACGGGAGAGAGAGAATAAGGGGACCGAAGAGAGTCAGCGAGAGCAAGGTAGAGAGAGAGAGAGAGAGTTACAGGATAGATAAAGAGACAGGGCGAGTGAGAGAGCGATGGAGCGAGGGTGAGAGAGAGGAAAGAGAGAGGATGAGTGAGAAGGAGAGAACACTGCCAGAGAGTTGTCGAAAGTGTGAGAGAAGGGACGGGGGGCAGCGGAAGAGAGAGGATGAGAGCGAGGGAGCGAAAGAGTGGGGTCAGAGAGAGGGGGTGAGAGAGGGAGATAGCGAGAGAGAGACATGCGAGGAGAGAGAGAGAGAGAAAGAGAGAGACGGCGGTGAGGTTGAGGCTGGGAGCGGTGTGTGGATGGCGGTGATGATCAGGCTGGGTGCGGTGTATGGGCGATGGAGACGGTCAGGCTGAGGATGGTGTGTGGGCAGTTTTGAGGGTTAGGCTGGGGATGGTGTTGAACGGTGGTGAGGCTCAGGCTGTGGGCGGTGTTGTGCAGTGGTGGGGTCAGTCTGGAGGCGGTGAGTGGATGACAGTAAGTGTCAGGGTGGGGGAGAAGTGTGGGCAGCAGTGAGGCTCAGGCTAGAGGCGGTGTGTGGTCATCGGTGAGGGTCAGGCTGGGGTCGGTGTGTGGATGGCAGTAAGGGTCAGGCTGGGGGCGGTGTGTGGGCAGCAGTGAAGGTTAGGGTTGGGGCGATGTTGGACGGCGGTCTGGGTCAGGCTGGGGGCAGTGTGTGGACGGTGGTGAGGATCAGGCAGGGGGCATAGTGTGGACGGCAGTGAGTGACAGGCTGGGGTGGAGTTTCTTGGCGATGAGGGTCAGGCTGGAGGCGGATGCGGACGGCAGTGAGTGTCAGACTGGGGCGCACTGTTGGATGGCGGTGTGGGTCAGTCTGGGGGGCGTTGTGTGGACGGCGTTGAGTATCAGGCTGGGATCCGTGTGTGGGTGGTGGTGAGGGTCAGGCTGGAGATGGTGTGTGGACAGCAGTGAGGGCAAGGCTGGGGGCAGTGTGTGGACAGCGGTGGGGGTCAGATTGTGGGCGGTGTTGGACAGTGGTGAGGGTCAGGCTGAGGCAGATTTGTGCGGTGGTGGTGGTCAGGCTGGGGTCGGTGAGTGGACGACGGTGATGGTCAGGCTGTGGGTGGTGTTAGATGGCGGTGAGGGTCAGGGTGCGGGTAGTGTGAGATGGCGGTGTGGTTCATGCTGGGGCCGGTGTTGTATGGTGGTGAGGGTCTGGCTGGGGTGTTGTGTGGATGGCAGTGAGGGGCTGGCTGGGGTTGTGTGTGGACGGCTGTGAGGGTCAGAGTGGGATGGTGTTGAACGGTGGTGAGGGTCAGGCTCAGGGCGGTGTTATGCGGTTGTGGGGGTCAGGCTGGGGGCGTTGTTGGAAAGTGGTGAGGGTAAGGCTGGGTACAGTGTGTGGGTGGTGGTGAGGGGCAGGCTGGCGACGGTGTTGAACGGGTGGTGAGGGTCAGGCTGTGGGCGGTGTGTGGAGGGGCATTGAGGTTCATTCTGGGGGCGGTGTTGGACAGCGATTAGTGTCAGGGTGTGGGCGGTGTGTGGATGGCAGTGAGGGTCAGGGTGGGGGCAGCATTGTGCGGTGGTGGGGGTCAGTCTGGGGGCGGTGAGTGTGCGTTGGTGAGAGTCAGGCTGAGGACGGTGTGTGGATGGCAGTGAGAGTCAGGATGGGGATCGAGTGTGGTTGGCGGTGAGGGTCAGGCGAGGGGCAATCTTTTGATGACAGTGAGGGACAGGTTGGGGGTGGCATGTGGATGGCGGTAGGAGTCAGACCTGGTGCAGTGTGTGGACGGCAGTGAAGGTCAGGTTTGTGGCAGTGTTCTACGGTGGTGCGAGTCAGGCTGAGGGAGGTTGGTGAATGGAAGTGGGTGTCAGGCTGGGAGTGGTGTGTGGATGGCGGTAAGGGTCAGGCTGTGGACAGAATGTTCAGCATTGGTGAAGGTCAGGCTGGGGGTGGTGTGTGTGCGGTGGTGAGGGTCAGGCTGGGGGCAGTTGTTGGACGGCAGTGAGGGTTAGGCTGGGGGCGGTGCATGGGTGGTGGTGCCTTTCAGGTTGGGGACGGTGTTGGCCAGCGGTGGGGGTCATGTTGGGGGTGGTGTGTGTTCAGAGGGGACGGTCAGGCTGGGGTCTGTGTGTGAATGATGGTGGGGGTCAGGCTCTGGGTAGTGTGTGAACGGTGGTGAAAGTCAGGCTGGGGGCGGTGTTGGATGGCGGTGAGGGTCAATTTAGGGATGGTGTGTGGGCGGCGGTGAGGGTCAGGCTGGGGCAGCGTGTGGTTGGCACAGAGGGTCAGGCTTGGGGTGGTGTGTGGATGGAGGTGGGTGTCAGGCTGGGGGCGGTTGGTGGATGGAGGTGATGGTCAGGCTGGGGTTGTGCTGGACAGCGGTGGGAGTTAGGATATGGATGGTGTGTGGACGGCAATGCGGGTCAGGCTGGGGCAGGTGTGTGGATGGCAGTGAGGGTCAGGCTGGGGGCGGTTGGACGATGGTGGTGAGTGTCAGGCTGGGGGCGGTTGGATGATGGTGGTGAGGGTCAGGCTGGGGGCGGTTGGAAGATGGTCATGAAGGTCAGGCTGGGCGGTTGGACGATGGTGGTGATGGATAGGCTGGGGGCCGTGTGTTCAATGTCAATGAGGTTCAGGCTGGGGGTAGTGTGTGGACGCCGGTGAGAGGCAGGCTAAGAGCGGTATGTAGACGGTGGAGGGGGTCAGGCTGGGGGCAGCGTATGGATGGCGGTGAGGGTCAGGCTTGGGTGCGGCGTGTGATCAGCAGTGAGGGTCAGGCTGGGGGTGGTCGGTGGATGGCAGTGAGAATCAGGATTGGGTCAGTTTTGGATGGTGGTGAGCGTAATGTATGGGTCAGTGTTGGATGACGTTGAGGGTCAGGCTGGGTGCGGTGTGTGGACGGCGATGGGTGTCAGGCTGACAGCGGTGTGTGGATGATGGTGATGGTCAGGCTGTGGGCGTTGGGTGGGCCATGGTGATGGTCAGGCTGGAGGTGGTGTATGGACGGTGGTGAGGGTAGGCTGGAGGTGGTGTATGGACGGTGGTGAGGGTCAAGCTGGCTGCAGTCGGTGGACTGCAGTGAGGGTCAGGCGGAGGCACTGGGTTCACCGTCAATGAGGTTCAGGCTGGAGGTGGTGTGTGGACGGCAGTGAGGTTAGGTCTGGGGACGGTGTGTGGGCGGTGGTGAGCGTCAGGCTGGGAGCAGTGTGTGGACAGCGTTGAGGGGCAGTCTTGGGACCGTGTTTGGATGATGGTGAGGGTCAGGCTATGGGTGGTGTGTGGTCGGTGTTGAGGGTCAGGCTGGGAGAGGTTGCTGACGTATGTGGACAATGGAGGGGGTAAGGCTGGGGGCAGCGTGTTGACAGCGGTGAGGGTCAGGCAGGGTTCAGTGTGTGGACGGCAGTGAGTGTCAAGGCGGTTGCGATGTGCGGATGGCAGTGACAGTCAGGCTGGGTCAATGATGGATGGCGTGAGGGTGAGGCTGGGGGCGGTGTGTGGACGGCGATGGAGTTCAGGATGGGAGGGGTGTATGGATGGTGGTGAGCATCAGGCTGGAAGCGGTGTGTGCACGGCATTGATGGACAGTCTGGGGACGTTGTGTGGATGATGGTGAGGATCAGGCTGGGGGTGGTGTGTGGATGGCAGTGAGGGTCAGGCTATGGGTGTTGTGTCGACAGCAGTGAGGATCAGGTTATGGGTGCTGTGTGGATGTCAGTAAGGGTCATCTGGGACAGTGTGTGGGCGATGGTGAGGGTCAGTCTGGGGATAGTGTGTGGGCAGTGGTGAAGGTCACGCTGTGGGCAGTGTGTGGACAGCTGTGAGGATCAGGTTGGGGGCGTGTGACGATAGCAGTGAGGGACAGGCTGGGGGCGGTATGTGGACGGCGTTAAGGGTCAGTCTGGGGACGGTATGTGGATGATGATGAGGGTCAGGCTGTGGGGGGTGGGTGGGCTGTGGTGATAGACAGGCTGGGCGTGGTGCCTGGGCAGTGGTGAGGCTCAGGCTGGGGGTGGTGTGTGGTCGGCGGTGAGGGTCAGGCTAGGGGCGTTGTGTGGGCGGCAGTGAGGGTCAGACTGGGAGGTATTGGATGGCTGTGAGGGTCAGGCTGGAATGGTATTGGACAGCTGTGAGGGTCAGGCTTGTGGCAGTGTTGGATGGCGATGCGGGTCAGGGTGGGTACAGTTGGTGGACAGCGGTAAGAGTCATGCTGAGGGTGGTGTGTTCGACGTCGATGAGCGTCAGGCTGAAGTGGTGCATGGGCGGAGGTGAGGGTCAGGCTGGCTGTAGTCGGTGGACTGAAGTGAGGGTCAGGCTGGATTCGATGGGTTCACCGTCAATGAGGATCTGGCTGGGTTGTGGAGTGTGGGTGGTGGTGCGGGTCACGCTGTGGGTGGTGTGTGGACGGTGATGAGGGTCAGGCTGGGGGTGGTGTTTGAACGGTGGTGATGGTAAGACTGGGAGTCATGTGTAGACCGTGGTGTGGGTCACGCTGTGGGCGGTGTGTGGACGGTGGTGCGGGTCAGGCTGGGGGTGTTGTATGGTCGGTGGTGAGGTTCAGACTGGGTGTGATACATGGATGGCGGTGACGATCAGGTTGGCAGCGGTGGTGGGCAACGGTGGGGGTCAGGCTGGGGGCGGAGCATGTTTGGAGAGGCCACTCAGGCTGGTGTCTGGGTGTGAACGATGGTGGGGGTCAGGCTCTGGGCGGTGTGCGGACGGTGGTGAGGGTAAGGCTGGGGGCAATGTGTGAGCGGTAATGAGGGTCAGGCTGGGGCGGTGTGTGGACTGTGGTGAGGGTCAGCTTGGGGACGGTTTTGGACGGTGGTGAGGGTCAGGCTGGAAGTGGTGTGTAGATGGTGGTGAGAGTCAGGCTGGAGTGATGTGTAGATGGTGGTGAGGGTCAGACTGGGGCGGTGCTGGATGGCCGTGAGAGTGCCGCTGGGGACGGGTTGTGGACGGCTGTGAGGGTCAGGCTGGGGGCATGTGACGATAGCAGTGAGGGACAGGCTGGGGGCGGCGTAGGACGGCGGTAGAGGTCATTCTTGGTGCAGTTTGTGGACAAAAGTGAGGGACAGGCTGGGGGCAGTGTTGGACGGCGGTAGGGGCCAGGCTGGGGGCGGTGTGTGGACGGCGGTGAGGGTCAGGTTTGTGGTAGTGTTTGACGGCGTTGGGGCCCGGCTGGGGTCAATGGGTGGACGTTGGTGGGGGTCAGTCTGGGGGCAGTTGGTGGGCAGTGGTGAGGGTCACACAGTGAGCAGTGTGTTCAAACGTCGATGTGGATCACGTTGCGGATGGTGCGTGGACGTCAGTGAATGTCAGGCTAGGGGTGGCGTGTGGAGGGAGGTGGGCGTCAGGCTTGAGGCAGTTGGTGGATGGAGGTGGTTGTCAGGCTGGGGGTGGTGTGTGGGCGGTGGTGAGAGTCAGTCTGGGCGCAGTTTCTGGCGGTATGTGGATGACGGAGGGGTTCAGGCTGGGGGCAGCGTGTGGACAGCGGTGAGGGTTAGGCTAGGGGCAGTGTGTAGGCCAAAGTGAGGGTCAGGCAGGATGCAGTGTGTGGACGGCAGTGAGGGTCAGGGCGGCTGCGGTGTGCGGATGGTGGAGAGGGTCTGTCTGGATCAGTGTTGGATAGCGTGAGTGTCAGAGTGGGTCAGTGTTGGATGGCGTGAGGGTCAGGCTGGGGGTGGTGTGTGGGTGGTGTTGAGGGTCAGGCAGGGGTTGGTGTGTGGACGGCAGTGAGGGTCAGGCTGGGTGCGGTGTGTGGACGGCAGTGAGGGCCAGGGTGGGTGTGGTGTGCGAACAATGGTGAGGGACAGGTTGGGTCAGTGTTGGACGGTGGTGAGCGTCAGGTTTCAGTTAGTGTTAGATGACGTTGAGGGTCAGGCGGGGAGTGGTGCGTGGACAGCAGTGGAGTTCAGGTTGGGATTGGTGTGTGGACAGTGGTGAGCATCAGGCTGGGAGCGGCATGCAGACGGCATTGATTTTCAGTCCGGGGATGGTGTATGGATGACGGTGAGGATCAGGCTGGGGGTGGTGTGTGGATGGCAGTGGGGGTCAGGCTGGGCGCAGTGTGTGGGTAGCGATGAGTTTCAGGATATGTGTGGTGTGTGGTCGGCGATGACTGTTAGGCTGGGGTTGGTATGTGGACGGCGTTGAGGGTCAGGTTATGGGTGGTGTGTGGTCAGCAGTGCGGGTCAGGCTTGGGGTGGTGTGTGGATGGCTGTGAGGGTCAGTCTGGGACAGTGAGTGGGCGCTGTTGAGGGTCAGTCTGAGGACGGTGTGTGGGCGGTGGTGAGGGTCATGCTGTGGGCGGTCTGTGGGCGGTGGTGGGGGTTAGGCTGGGGATCATATGTAGAGTTTGGTGAGTGTAAGGCTGCGGGCGATGTGTTGACAGTGGTGAGGATCAGGCTGGGGGTGGTGTGTAGATGGTGGTGAGAGTCAGACTGGGCGGTGCAGGACGGCCGCGAGAGTTAGGCTGGGGATGGGGTTTGGCCGGCTGTGAGGGTCAGGCTGGAGGCATGTGAGGATAGCAGTGAGGGACAAGCAGGGGGCGGCGTGTGGACAGCGTTAGGTGTCAGGCTTGGTTCAGTGTGTGGATGGCAGTGAGGGACAGGCTGTGGGCGGTGTTGGACGGCTGTAGGGGTCAGGCGGGGGCCGTGTACGGACGGCGGTGCGGGTCAGGTTTGTGGTAGTGTTTGATAACGGTGGGGGTCAGGCTGGGGGCGATGGGTGGACAGTGGTGGGAGTCAGCCTGGGGGAAGTTGGTGGACGGCGTTGAGGGTCAGGCTGTGAGCGATGCGTTTGACGTCGATGAGTGCCATGCTGGGTGTGATGCGTGGACTTCAGTGAGTGTCAGGCTGCGGGTGGTGTGTGGGCGGTGGTGAGGGTCAGGCTGGGGGCAGTTGGTGGACGGAGGTGTTTGTCAGGCTGGGGGTGGTGGCGGTGAAGGTCAATCTGTGGACGGTGTGTTTGATGTTGATGAGGGTCAGGATGGGGGCAGTATGTGGACAGCGGTGAGGGTCAGGCTAGAGGAGGTATGTAGACAGCAGTGAGGGTCAGGCAGGATGCAGTGTGTAGATGGCAGTGAAGGTCAGGATGGGTGCAGTGTGCGGATGGCGGTGAGGGTCAGGCTGAGTCAGTGTTGATTGGCGTTGAGGGACAGGATGTGGACGGTGCTTGGACTGCGTTGGCGTTCAGGCTGGGAGTGTGTGTGGACAGTGGTGCATGTCAGGCTGGGAGCGGTGTGTGGATGATGGTGAGGGTCAGGTGGGGAGTGGTGTGTGGACAGCAGTGAGGGTCAGGCTGTTGGCTGTGTGTGGGCAGCCATGAGGTTCAGGCTATGGGTGGCGTGTGGTCGGCAGTGAGGGTCAGGCTGGGGGTAGTTGCTGGCTGCATGTGGAAGATGGAGGGATCAGGCTGGGTGCAGCGTGTGGACAACGCTGAGGGTCAGGCTAGGGGCGGTGTGTAGACAGCAGTGAGGGTCAGCCAGGGTGCAATGTGAGGACGGAAGTGAGGAGCAGGGTGGGTGCGATGTGAGGACGGCGCTGAGGGTCAGGCTGGGTCACTGTTGGATGGCGTGAGGGTCAGACTGGGTCAGTGTTGGATGGCGTGAGGGTCAGGCTGGGGGCGGTGTGTGGACGGCGGTGGAGTTCAGGATGGGATGGTTGTATGGATGGTGGTGAGCATCAGTCTGGAAGCGGTGTGTGCACGGCATTGATGGACAGTCTGGGGACGGTGTGAGGATCAGGCTGGGGGTGGTGTGCGTATGGCAGTGAGGGTCAGGCTATGGGAGGTGTGTGAACGGTGGTGAGGATCAAGTTATGGGTGGTGTGTCGACGGCAGTGAGGATCAGGCTGGGGGTGCTGTGTGGACGTCAGTGAGGGTCGCCTGGGACAGTGTGTGGGCAGTGGTGAGGGTCAGGCTGGGGTGGTGTGTGATCGCGGTGAAGGTCAGGCTGGGGTCGGTGTGTAGATGGCGGTGAGGGTCAGACTGGCGCGGTGCTGGACGTCCGTGAGAGTTAGGCTGGGGACGGGGTGTGTACAGCTGTGAGGGTCAGGCTGGGGGCGTGTGAGGATAGCAGTGAGGGACAGGCTGGGAGCGGTATGTGGATGGCGTTGAGGGTCAATCTGGGGACGGTGTGTCGATGATGGTGAAGGTCAGGCTGTGGGCGGTGGGTAGGCCGTGGTGATGGACAGGCTGGGTGTGGTGCCTGGGCAGTGGTGAGGCTCAGGCTGGGGGTGGTGTCTGGTCGGCGGTGAGGGTCAGGCTAGGGGCGGTGTGTGGGCGGCAGTGAGGGTCAGACTGGGACGGTCTTGGACTGTTGTGAGGGTCAGGCTAGTGGCAGTATTGGATGGCGATGCGGGTCAGGCTGAGGGTGGTGTGTTCGACGTCGATGAAGGTCAGGCTGAAGGTGGTGTATGGGCAGTGGTGAGGGTCAGTCTGGCTGTAGTCGGTGGACTGCAGTGAGGGTCAGGCTGGAGTCGCTGGGTTCACCGTCAATGAGGGTCAGGCTGGGGTTTGGTGTGTGGGCGGTGGTGCGGGTCACGCTGTGGGTGGTGTGTGGACGGTGGTGTGGGTCAGGCTGGAGCTGGTGTGTGGACGGTGGTGAGGGTCAGACTAGGGGTGGAGTGTAGACGGTGGTGAGGGTCAGGCTGGGTATGATACATGGATGGTGCTGACGTTCAGGTTGGCAGCGGTGTTGGGCAGCAGTGGGGGTCAGGCTGGGTGCGGTGCGTGTTTGGAGAGGCCACTCAGGCTGGTGTCTGTGTGTGAACGATGGTGGGGGTCAGGCTCTGGGCGGTGTGGGGACAGTGGTGAGGGTCAGGCTGGGGGCGATGTGTGGGTGGTAATGAGTGTCAGGCAGGGGCAGAGTGTGGATTGTGGTGAAGGTCAGTCTGGGGACGGTGTTGGACGGTGGTGAGGGTCAGACTGGGAGTGGTGTGTAGATGGCGGTGAGAGTCAGGCTGGGGTGGTGTGTAGATGGCGGTGACGGTCAGACTGGGGCGGTGCTGGACGGCCGTGAGAGTGAGGCTGAGGATGGGGTGTGGACGGCTGTGAGGGCCAGGCTAGGGGCATGTGAGGATAGCAGTGAGGGACAGTCTGGGGGCGGCGTGTGGATGGTGGTAGAGGTCAGGCTTGGCGCGTGTGTGGACGGCAGTGAGGGACAGGCTGTGGGCGGTGTTGGACGGCGGTAGGGGTAAGGCTGGGTGCGGTGTGTGGACAGCGGTGAGGGTCAGGTTTGTCCTAGTGTTTGACAGCCTTGGGGGTCCGGCTGGGGGTGATGGGTGGACGGTGGTGGGGGTCAGCCTGAGGGCAGTTGGAAGGCAGCGGTGAGGGTCAGGCTGTGAGCCATGTGTTCGACGTCGATGAGGGTCACGCTGGGGATGGTGTGTGGACGTGAGTGAATGTCAGGCTGGGGTGGTGTGTGGAGGGAGGTGGGTGTCAGGCTGGGGGCAGTTGGTGGACGGAGGTGGTTGTCAGGCTGGGGGTGGTGTGTGGATGGCAGTGAGGGACAGGCTGTCGACAATGTGTTTGACGTAGATGAGGGTCAGGCTGGGGGCAGTGTGTGCACAGTGGTGAGGGTCAGGGCAGCTGCGGTGTGCGGATGGCGGAGATGGTCAGGCTGGGTCAGTGTTGGATGGCGTGAGGATCAGGCTGGGGCGGTGTGTTCAGGGTGGGAGTGGTGTGTGGACAGAGGTGCATGTCAAGCTAGGAGTGGTTTGTGGATGATGGTGAGGGGGTGGTGTGTGCGCAGTGGTGAGGGTCAGGCTGGGGGAAGTTGGTGAAAGGAGGTGTTTTTCAGGCTGGGGGCGGTGGTGGACGGTGGTGAGGGTCACGCTGTGGATGGTGTGTTTGACGTCGATGAGAGTCAGGATGGGGGTAGTATGTGGACAGCGGTGAGGGTCAGGCTGGGGCGGTGTGTAGACAGCAATGATTGTCATGCAGGATGCAGTGTGTGGACGGCAGTGAAGGTCAGGGTGGGTGCGGTGTGCGAATGGCGGTGAGGGTCAGGCTGAGTCAGTGTTGAATGGCGTTGAGGGACAGGATGCGGGCGGTGCTTGGACTGGAGTGGAGTTCAGGCTGGGAGTGTGTGTGGAGGGTGGTGCGCATCAGGCTGGGAGCAGTGTGTGGATGATGGTGAGGGTCAGGTGGGGGGTGGTGTGTGGTCGGCTGTGAGGGTCAGGCTGTTGGCAGTGTGTGGACAGCGATGAAGTTCAGGCTATGGGCGGTGTGTGGTCGGCGGTGAGGGTCAGGCTGGGGGCAGTTGCTGGCGGCATGTGTGGAGGATGGAGGGGGTCAGGCTGGGTGCAGGGTGTGGACAGCGGTGAGGGTCAGGCTAGGGGCGGTGTGTAGACAGCAGTGAGGGTCAGACAGGGTGCAGTGTGTGGACGGCAGTGAGGGTCAGGGTGGGTGCGGTGTGCGGATGGTGGTGAGGGTCAGACTGGGTCAGTGTTGGATGGCGTTCAGGGACAGGCTGAGGATGGTGTGTGGGCTGGAGTGGAGTTCAGGCTGGGAGTGTGTGTGGACGGTGGTGCGCGTCAGGCTGGGAGCGGTGTGTGGATGATGGTGAGGGTCAGGTGCGGGTTGGTGTGTGGACGGTAGTGAGAGTCAGGCTGTTGGCAGTGTGTGGGCAGCGATGAGGTTCAGGCTATAGGTGGTGTGCGCTCGGCGGTGAGGGTCAGGCTGGGGGCAGTTGCTGGCGGCATGTGGAGGATGGAGGTAGTCAGGCTGGGGGCAGCGTGTGGTCAGCGTTGAGGGTCATGCTGAGGGCAATGTATGGGAGGCAGTGTGGGTCAAGTTGGGGGTGGTATGTTTGTTGACGACAGTGAGGGTCAGGCTGGGGCAGTGTGTGGGCGGCAGTGAGGGTCAGGCTGGAGGCAGTGTGTGGGAGGCAGTGAGGGACAAGCTGGGGGTGGTGTGTGGACGACGGTGAGGGTCAGGCTGGGGGCAAAGTGTGGGCGACGGTGAGGGTCAGGCTGGGGGCGGTGTGTAGACAGCGATGAGCATCAGGTTTGGGTCAGTGTTGGAGGGCGGTGAGTGTCAAGAAGGGGCGATGTGTGGGCAGTGGTGAGGGTCAGGCGAGGGGTGGTGTGTGGTTGGCAGTGAGGGTCAAGCTGGTGGTGGTGTGTGGGCGGCAGTGAGTGTCAGACTTGTGGCAATGTTTGACAGTGGTGTGGGTCAGGATTGGGTTGGTTGGTGGACGGTGGTGGGTGTCAGGCTGTGTGCAGTTGGTAGTCGGCGGTGAGGGTCCAGTTGTGGGCGGTGTGTTTGATGTCGATGAGGGTCAGGCTGGAGTTGGTGTGTGGACCGTGTTGAGGGTCAGGCTAGGAGCGGTGTGTGGATGGCAGTGAGGTTTAGGCTTGGGTCAGTGTTGGACGGTGGTGAGCGTCAGGCTGGGTCTGTATTGGATGGTGTTGAAGGTCAGGCTGGGGGCGGTGTGTGGTTGATGGAGGGGTCAGGCTGGAAGTGGTGTGTGAATGATCGTGAGGGTCAGGTTGTGGGCGGTGTGTGGACGGTGGTGAGTGTCAGGCTGGGCACGCTGTGTGGATGGTGTTGAGGGTCAGGCTGAGGGTGTTGAGTGGACAGCGGTGAGGGTTAGGCTAGCGGCGGTGTGTGGGTGGCCGTGAGGGTCAGGCTGTGGGCGGTGTGCAGAGAAAGATGAGGTTCTGGCTTGGGTCCGCGCTGTAGGGCGGCGAGCGTTAGGCTGGGGGCGGTGTGTGGGCAGCGGTGAGGGTCAGGCTGGGGGTGGTGTGTGGACGGCGGTGAGGGTAAGGCTGGGGCGGTATTGGATGGCGGTGAGGGTCAGGCTTGTGGCAGTGTTGGGTAGTGGTGGGGGTCAGGCCGGGGGGAGTTGGTGGACGGCGGTAGGCGTCAGGCTGGGGGTGGCGTATGGACGGTGGTGAGGGTCAGGCTTGTGGTGCTACATTGTTGGCGGTGAGGGACAAGCGAGGGATGGTGTGTGGTGGCAGTGCGGGTCAGGCTAGGGCGGTATTGGACAGTGGTGAGGTTCAGGCTTGTGGCAGTGTTGGACTGCAGTGGGGGTCAGTCTGGGGGCAGGTGGTAGACGACGGTGAGGGTCAGGCTGGTGGCAATGTGTTCGATGTCGATGATGATCAGGCTGGAGGTGGTGTGTTGACGGTGGTGAGGGTCAGGCTGGGACGGCGTGTGGTCGGAGTTGAGTGTCAGGCAGGGGGCAGTTGGTGAATGGAGGTGGGTGTCAGGCTGGGGGAAGTTGATGGATGGAAGTGAGTGTCAGGCTGGGGGCGGTGTGTTCATCATCAATGAGGGTCAGGCTGGAGTTGGTGTGTGGACGGTGGAGGGGGTCAGGCTGAGAGCGTAGTGTGGACGTCGGTGAGGGCCAGTCTGTGGACGGTGTGTGAACGGCGGTGAGGGTCAGTCGAGGGATGGTGCTTGGGCAATGATGAGGATCAGGCTGGAGACGTTGTGAGGAAGGTGGTGAGGGTCACCCTGTGGGTGGTGTGTGCCCGGTGGTGAGGGTCAGGCTGGGAGCAGTGTGTTGACGGTAGTGAGTGTTAGGCTGGGGATGGTGTTGGACGGCGGTGTGAGACAGTCTGGTGGTGGTGTGTGGACGGTGGTGAGGGTCAGACAGAGACGTGGCTGGACGGCCAGGAGAGTCAGGCTGGGGGCATGCGTGGATAGCAGTGAGAGACAGGCTGGGGTGGCGTGTGGATGGTGGTTCGGAGTCAGGCTTGGTACTTTGTGTGGACGGCAGTGAGGCACAGGCTCGGGGCGATGTTGGACGGCGGTAGGGGTCAGTTTTGTTGCAGTTTTGGTGGGTGGTGGGGGTCCGGCTGTGGGCGGTGGGTGTATGGTGGTGAGGGTCAGGCTGTGAGCAGTGTGTTCGACATCAATGAGGGTCAGGCTTGGGGTGGTGTGTGGACGGTGGTGAGGGTCAGGCTGGGGGTGGTGTGTGGACATTGGTGAGGGTCCGGCTGGGATGGCGTTTGGTCGGAGTGGTGGGCCAGTTGGTGAATGGAGGTGTGTGTCAGGCTGGGGGCAGTTGATGGACGGAAGTGAGGGTCAGGCTGGGGGCGGTGTGTTCATCGTCAATGAGGGTCAGGCTGCAGCTGGTATGTGGACGGAGGATGGGGTCAGGCTGGGAGCGACTGGCTGGCGGTGGGGGCTAGACTGTGGATGGTGTGTGAACGGCGGTGAGGGGCAGTCTAGGAATGGTGCTTGGGCGATGATGAGGATCAGGCTGGAGACGTTGTGAGGAAGGTGGTGAGGGTCACCATGTGAGTGGTGTGTGGCCAGTGGTGAGGGTCAGGCTGGGAGCAGTGTGTTGACGGTGGTGAGTGTCAGTTTGGGGATGGTGTTGGACGGCGGTATGAGACAGTCTGGTGGTGGTGTGTGCACGGCGGTGAGGGTCAGACAGAGACGTGGCTGGACGGCAATGAGAGTCAGGCTGGGGACGGTGTGTGGACGCCAGTGACGGTCAGGTTAGGGACGGTGTGTGGACAGCAGTGAGGGTCAGGCTGTGGGCATGTTGAGGATAGCAGTGAGAGACAGGCTAGGGTGGCATGTGGATGGTGGTAGGGTTCAGGCTTGGTACTGTGTGTGGACGGCAGTGAGGGACAGGCTAGGGGCGGTGTTGGACGGCGGTAGGGGTCAGGCGGGGGGCAGCCAGTGGACAGCAGTGAGGGACAGGCTGGGGCGGTATTGGATAGCGATGAGGGTCAGGTTTGGTGGGCAGTGGGGGTCCGGCTGTGGGTGGTGGGTGTACGGTGGTGAGGGTCAGGCTGTGAGCGGTGTGTTCGACGTCGATGAGGGTCAGGCTGGGGGTGGTGTGTGGACGGTGGTGGGGGTCAGGCTGGGGATGGTGTGTAGGCAGTGGTGAGCTTCAGGCTGGGACAGCATGTGGTCGGAGTTGGGTGTCAGTCTGTGTGAGGTTGGTGAACGGAGTTGGGTGTCAGCCTGGGGCGGTATGTGGTCGGAGTTCGGTGTCAGGCTGGGGGCAGTTGGTGGATGGAGGTAAGGGTCAGGCTGGAGGCGGTGTGTTCGATATCAATGAGTGTAAGGCTTGTTGTGGTGTGTGGATGGCGGTGATGGTCAGGCTGGGGTGGTGCTGAATGCCGGTGAGAGACAGGATGGGGACGGTTTGTGGACAGCAGTTAAGGTCAGGTTTGTGGTCGTGTTGGACGACAGTGGGCGTCAGGCTGGGGGCAGTTGGTGGACAAAAATGAGGGTCAGGTTGTAAGTGGTGTGTTCGACATTGATGAGGGTCAGTCTTGGGATGGTGGGTGGGCGATGGTGAGAATCAGGCTGGGTGTGGTGTGTAGACTGTTGTGAGGGTCACGCTGGGGGTGGTGTGTAGATGGCGGTGAATGTCAGGCTGGTGGCAGTGTGTTCAACGTCGATGAGGGTCAGGCTGCAGGTGGTGTGTGGATGGCATTGAGGGTCAGGCTGGGGGCGGTGTGTGGATGGCAGTGATGGTCAGGCTGCGGGTGGTGTGTGCATGGCAGTGAGGGTCAGGCTTGGGGTGGTGTGTTTGATGTAAATGAGCGTCAGGCTGGGGGTGGTGTGTGGACGGTGGTGACGATCAGGCTGGGGTGGTGCTGGTCGTCGGTGAGAGTCAGGCTGCAGGTGGCGTGTGGATGGCAGTGAGGGTCAGGCTGGGGGTGGTGTGTGGATGGCAGTGAGGTTCAGGCTGGGGGTGGTGTGTGGATGGCAGTGAGAGTCAGGCTGCAGGTGGCGTGTGGATGGCAGTGAGGGTCAGGCTGGGGGCGGTGTGTGCATGGCAGTGAGGGTCAGGCTGGGTGCGGTGTGTGGGCGATGGTGAGGGTCAGGCTGGGGGCGGTGTGTTTGATGTCAATGAGCGTGAGGCTGGGGGTGGTGTTTGGGCGGCAGTGACGGTCAGGCTGGGGTGGTGCTGGACGTCGGTGAGAGTCAGGCTGGGGATGGTGTGTGGGCGGCACTGAGGTTCAGTCCGGGGATGGTGTGTGGATGATGGTGAGGGTCACGCTGTGGATGGTATGTTTGACGGCGATGAGGGCCAGGCTGGGGGCAGCATGTGGACAGCGGTGAGGGTCAAGCTAGGGGTGGTGTTTAGGCAGTGGTGAGGGTCAGGCAGGGTGCAGTGTGTGGACGGCAGTGAGGGTCAGGATGGGTCAGTGTTGGGTCGAGATGAGGGTTAGGCTGGGGGCGGTGTGTGGTTGGCAGTGGAGTTCAGGCTGGGCTTGGTGTGTGGACGGTTTTGCGCATCAGGCTGGGAGAGGTGTGTGAATGGCATTGATGGTCAGCATGTAGACGGTGTGTGGATGATGGTGAGGGCCAGGCTGTGGGCGGTGTGTGGGCATTGGTGATGTTCAGGCTGTGGGTGGTGTGTGTGCCGTGGTGCGTCTCAGGCTGGGGGTGGTGTGGGGATAGCGGTGAGTGTCAGGCTAAGGACGGTGTGTGGGCGCCGTTGTGGGTCTGGCTGGGGCGGTATTGGATGGTGGTGAGCGTCAAGGTGGGGGCGGTTGGTGGTCAGCGGTGAGGGTCAGGTTGGTGGCGGCGTGTGGACGGTGGTGATGGTCAGGCTGGCTGCGGTTGGTGGACAGCAGTGAGGGTCAGGTTGGAGGCGCTGTGTTCAACATCAATGAGGGTCTGTTTGGGGGCGATGTGTTGACAGCAATGGGTGTCAGGCTGGTGGCAGTGAGGTTCAGGCTGAGGGTGGTTTTGGACAGCGGTGGGGGTCAGGCTGGGGGTGGTGTGTGGATGGTGGTGACGATCAGGCTGGGGTCGGTGTATGAATGCCGGTGAGGGTCAGGCTGGGGGCTTTTCGTGGACGGTGGTGAGTGTCAGGCTGGGCGTGGAGTGTGGACGGCTGTAAGGGGCAGGCTGAGGGCAGTGTTGGATGGTGGTGAGGGTCAATTTGTGGTCGGTGTGTGGGCGGCAGTGAAGGTCAAGCTGGCGGCGGTGAGGGCCAGGCTGGGGACGGTGTTGGACGGCTGTGTGGGACAGGCTGGTAGCGGTGTGTGGACGGCTGAGAGGATCAGACTGGGGTGGTGCTGGATGACCGTGAGGGACAGGCTGGGGATGGCGTGTGGACAGCTGTGAGGGTCAGGCTGGGTGTGGTGTGTGGATGGTGGTGACGGTCAGGTTTGGGTTTGTGTGTGGTCGGTGGTGAGGGTCAGGTAAGGGGCAGTGTGTGGGTTGGAGGGAGGGACAGGCATGTGCGGTATTGGACGGCGGTGAGGGTCAGGTCTGTGGCAGTGTTGGACGGCAGTTGGTGGATGGCGGTGAGGGTCAGGCTCTGAGTGATGTATTCGACGTGGATGAGGGTCAGTCTGGGGATGGTGTGTGGGTGATGGTGGCGGTCAGGCTGGGGATGCTGAGTGGGCGGTGGTGAGGGTCAGGCTTTGGGTGGTGAGTAGACTACGGTGAGGGCCACGCTGGGGGTGGTGTGTAGATGGCGCTGAAGGTCAGGCTGGGGACAGTGTGTTAACGGCGATGAGGGTCAGGCTGCAGGTGGTGTCTGGATGGCAGTGAGGGTCAGGTTGGGGGTGGTGTGTGGATGGCAGTGAGGGAAAGGATGGGGGTGGTGCGTGGATGGCAGTGAGGGTCAGGCTGGGTGCGGTGTGTGGGCGCTGGTGAGGGTCAGCTAGGAACGGTGTGTGGTCGGTGGTAAGGGGCAGGCTGGGGTTGGTGTGTGGATGGCAGTGAGGATAAGGCTAGGGGCGGTGTGTGGGCGATGGTGAGGGTCAGTCTGGGGGCGGTGTGGTGGCGGTGGTGAGGGTCATTCTGGGGGTGGTGTGTGGACGGCGGTAGAGGTCAGGCTGGGGGCGGCGTATGTACGGTGGTGAGGGTCAGGCTTGTGGTAGTACATTGTTGGCGGTGAGGGACAAGCAAGGGATGGTGTGTGGTGGCAGTGCGGGTCAGGCTGGGGCGGTATTTGACATTGGAGAGGTTCAGGCTTGTGGCAGTGTTGGACGGCAGTGGGGGTCAGGCTGGGGCCGGTTGGTAGACGACAGTGAGGGTCAGGCTGTGGGCAATGTGTTCGACGTCGATGAGAATCAGGCTGGAGGTAGTGGGTGGATGGTGGTGAGGGTCCAGCTGGGACAGCGTGTCGTCGGATTTGAGTGTCAGGCTGGTGGCAGTTGGTGAACGGAGGTGGGTGTCAGGCTGGGGGCAGTTGATGGACGGAGGTGAGGGTCAGGCTGGGGGCGGTGTGTTCGACGTCAATGAGGGTCAGGCGCAGTTGGTGTGTGGACGGCGGCGGGGGTCAGGCTGGGAGCGTAGTGTGGACAGTTTGTGAACGGCGGTGAGGGTCAGTCTAAGGATGGTGCTTGGGCAATGATGAGGGTCAGGATGGAGACGTTGAGAGGAAGTTGGTGAGGGTCACGCTGTGGGTGGTGTGTGGCCGTTGGTGAGGGTCAGGCTGGGAGCAGTGTGTTGACGGTGGTGAGTGTCAGGCTGGGGATGGTATTGGACGGTGGTGTGAGACAGTCTGGTGGTGGTGTGTGGATGGCGGTGAGGGTCAGACAGAGACGTGGCTGGACGGCAATGAGAGTCAGGCTGGTGATGGTGTGTGGATGGCAGTGAGGGTCAGGCTGGGGGACGTGTGAGGACAGCAGTGAGAGACAGGCTGGGGTGGCGTGTGGACGGAGGTGAGGGTCAGGCTGGGGGCAGTGTGTGGGCGGTGGTGCGGGTCAGGCTGGGGCAGTGTGTTGGCGGTGGTGAACTCCAGGCTCTGGGTGATGTGTGGACTGGGGTGAGTATTAGGCTGGTGGCGGTGTGTGGACGGCAGTGAGGGTCAGGCTGGGGGCAGTATATGGACGGCAGTGAGGGAAACGCTGGGGATGGTGTTGGAAGACAGTACGGGTCAGGCTGGTGGCGGTGTGTGGACAGCGGTGAGTTTCAGGCTGGGGGTGGTGTTGGACTGCGGTAGGCATAAGACTGTGGGCGGTGTGTGTTCAGAGGTGTCGGTCAGGCTGGGGTCGGTGCGTGAACAATGGTGGGTTTAGGCTGGGGGCGGTGGGTGGATGATGATGAGGGTTAAGCTGGAAACGGTCTGTGGACTGCGGTGAGGATCAGGCAGGGCATTCTATTGGACGGCGGGGAGGGTCAGTTTTGTAGCAGTGTTGAACGGCAGTGGGGGTCATGCTGGGTGCAGTTGGTGGGCGGCGGTGAGCATCAGGATGCAGGTGGTATGTGTGCACGGTGATGCGGGTCAGGCTGGGGTCATTGGTGGATGGCGGTGAGGGTCAGGCTGGGGTCAGTGTGTGGATGGCAGTGAGGGTCAGGCTGGGGGCGGTGTGTGGATGGCAGTGAGGGTCAGGCTATGGGCAGTGTTTGGATGGCAGTGAAGGTCAGGCTGGGGGCAGTGTGTGGGCAGTGATGAGGGTCAGGCTGGGTGCGGTGTGTGGTTGGCGGTGAGGGGCAGGCTGGGGTCAGTGTGTGGATGGCAGTGATGTTCAGGCTGTGGGCGGTGTGTGGATGGCAGTGAGGGTCAGGCAGGGGTCAGTGTGTGGATGACGGTGAAGGTCAGGCTGGGTAAAGTGTGTACGACGTTGATGAGGGTTAGTCTGGATTGGTGTGTAGATGGTGGTGAGGGTCAGGCTGGGGTCATTGTGGATGGCGGTGAGGGGCAGGCTGGGGGCGGTGTGTGGATGGTAGTGAAGGTCAGGCTGGGGGCAGTGTGTGGGCAGCAGTAAGGGTCAGGCTATAGGCGGTGTGTGGCCGATGGTCAGGGTCAGGCTGGGGATGGTGTGTGGATGGTGGAGAGGGTCAGGCTGGTGTCATTGGTGGATGGCGGTGAGGGTAAGGCTGGGGGGCGGTGTGCGCGACGATGATGAGGTTTAGTATGGGGTGGTGTGTGGATGGTGGTGAGGGTCAGGCTGGCGTCATTGTGGACGGCGGTGAGGATCAGTCTGGGGGCGAGGTGTGGACGGCGATGAGGGTCAGGCTTGGGTCAGTGTTGGACATCCGAGAGCATCAGGTGGGGTGCGGCGTGTGGGCGGAGGGGAGGGTAAGGTTGGGGGCAGTGTGTGGTGCGTGGTGAGGTTCAGACTGCGGACTGTATTGGACGGCAGTGTTTGGAGGAGAGAGTGTGGCTGTGTTTGGTTTGTGAAAGATGGTAGTGGTCAGGCTGCGGGTGGTGTATGGAAGATGATGAGGGTCAGGCTGGGGTCATTGGTGGACGGCGGTGAGGGTCACGCTGGGGTCAGTGTGTGGAAGGCAGTGAGGGTCAGGCTGGGGGCAGTGAGGGTCAGGCTGGGGGTGGTGTGTGGATGGCAGTGAGGGTCAGGCTGGCGGCAGTGTGTGGACGGCGGTGAGGGCCAGGCTGGGTGTAGTGTGTGGGCGATGGTGAGGGTCAGGCTGGGTGCGGAGTGTGGGCGTTGGTGAGGGTCAGGCTGGGTGTGGTGTGTGGGCGATGGTGAGTGTCAAGCTGGGGGTGGTGTGTGGATGGCGGTGATGATAAGGCTGGGGGGTTGTGGGCGGCGGTGAGGGTCAGGCTGTGAAGTTTTTGAACGGCATTGAGGGACCGACTGCTGGCGGTGTGTGGACGGTGGTGAGGGCCATGCTGGTGCAGTGCTGGGTGGAGATAAGAGTCGGTCTGGGGATGGCGTGTGGATGGCAGTGAGGGTCAGGCTGGGGGCGGTGTGCAGATGGCAGTGAGGGTCAGGCTGTGTGTGGCGTGTGGACGGCGGTGAGCGTCAGGCTGGGGTCGGTGTGTGGTCGGCGGTGAGGTTCAGGCTGGGGATGGTATGTGGACGCCGGTGATGGTCAGGCTTGGGGCAGTGTTGGACGATGCCGGGGATCAGGCCAGAGCGGTTGGTGGATGGTGGTGCGGGTCAGGCTGAGTGTCTGTTTGGGGACAGTGTGTGGGCGATGGGGAGTATCAGGCTGGGGGCGGTGTGTTTGACGTCGATGACGTTCAGCCTGGGGGTGGTGTGGTGATGGTGGAGAGGGTCAGTCTGGGGTCATGGCTGGATGGCGGTGAGGGTCAGGCTGGGGGTGGTGTGTTCGACATCAGTGAGGGTTAGTTTGGGGACGGTGTGTGGGCGATGGTGAGGGTCAAGCTGGGGGTGTTGTGTGGGCGGTGGTGAGGGTCAGGCTGGGTGCAGTGTGTGGACGGTGATGGGGGTTAGGCTGGGCAATGATTTTGTGGAGGGCAGGGTCAGGCTGAGGGCGGTGTATGGGCAGTGGTGACCTTCAGGCTGGGGGTAGGGTTGGACCACGGTGGGGGTAAGGCTGTGGGCGGAGTGTGTTCGGAGGGGATGGTCAGGTTGGGGTCGGTGTGTGAACGATGGTGGGGGTCAGGCTAGGTGCGGTATTGGGCGGCGGTGAAAATAAGTTTTGTGGCAGTGTTGGATGGCAGTGGGGGTCAGGCTGGGGGCGATTGGTGGACGGCGGTGAGGGTCCGGCTGCAGGTGGTGTGTGTGCACGGTAATGAGTGTCAGGCTGGGGTTATTGGTGGACAGAGGTGAGGGTCAGGCTGGGGTCGGTGTGTAGATGGTAGTGAAGGTCAGGCTCGGGGCGGTGTGTGGATGGCAGTGAGGGTCAGGGTGGGGGCAGTGTGTGGGCGCTAGTGAGGATGAGCTAGGGACGGTGTGTCGTCGGCAGTGAGGGCAATCTGAGGGTGGTGTGTGGATGGCAATGAGGGTCAGGCTGGGAAGATGTTGTTTGGCGGTGAGGGACAGGCTTGTGGGTGTGTGTAAACAGCGTTGAGGTTCATGCTGGGGGTGGTGTGCGGACGCAGGTGAGGCTCAGGCCTGTGGCAGTGTTGGATGATCGTGGGGTTCAAGCCGGGGCGGTTGGCGGACGGTGGTGCGGGTCAGGCTGAGGGTAGTTGGTGGACAGCGCTGAGGGTCAGTTTGGGGACGGTGTGAGGGCGATGGTGAGTGTCAGTCTGGGGGTGGTGTGTTTGACGTCGATGATGTCCAGGCTGGGGGTGGTGTGGTGACGGTGGAGAGGGTCAGGCTGGGGTCATTGCTGGACAGCGGTAAGGGTCAGACAGGGGGTGGTGTGTTCGACATCAATGAGGGTCAGTTTGGGGACGGTGTGTGGACGGCTGTGAGGGTCAGGCTGGGGGCAGTGTGTGGATGTTGGTGGGGGTTAGGGTGGGTGATGATTTCGCGGAGGGCAGGGTCAGGCTGAGGGCGGTGTGTGGGTGGTGGTGAGGATGAGCTAGGGACGGTGTGTCGTCGGCGGTGAGGGCAAGCTGAGGGTGGTGTGTGGATGGCAATGAGGTTCAGGCTGGGAGGGTGTTGGACGGCAGTGAGGGACAGGCTTGTGGGTGTGTGTGAATGGCGGTGAGGGTCAGGATGGGGGCGGTGTGCAGATGGCAGTGAGGGTCAGGCTGTGGGTGGTGTGTGGACGGCGGTGAGCGTCAGGATCTGGGCGGTGTGTGATCAGCGGTGAGGTTAAGGTTGGGTTTGATGTGTGGGCTCCAGTGAGGATCAGGCTGGGAAGGTGTTGGAAGATGGTGAGGGACAGGCTGTTGATGGTGTGTGGACGGCAGTGAGGGTCAGGCTGGGTACGGTGTGTGGGCGGTGGTGAGAATCAGCTGGGGATGGTGTGTGGACAGCGGTGAGGGGCAGGATGGGTGTGGTGTGTGGATGGCGGTGAGGATAAGGCTTGGGACGGTGTGTCGGTGGCGGTGAGGGTCAGGCTGGGAAGGTGTTGGACGGTGGTGAGGTACAGGCTGGGGCGGTGCTGGACGGCAGTGACAGTCAGTCTGGGGACGGGTGTGTGTGTGGCACTGTGGGTCAGGATGGGGAGGGTGTGCAGATGGCAGTGAGGATCAGGCTGTGGGTAGTGTGTGGACGGCAGCGAGGGTCAGGCTGGGGGCGTTGTGTGGGCGGTAGTGTGGGTCAGTCTGGGGTGGTAATGGGTGGTGGTGAGGGTTAGCCTTGTGGCAGTGTTGGACGGTGGTGGGGTTCAGGCTGGGGCAGTTGGTGGATGGCGGTGTGGGTGAGGCTGCGGGCGGTTGTTGGATGGCGGTTAGGGTCAGGCAGTGGGCAGTGTGTTTCATTTCGATGACGGTCAGGCTGTGGTTGGTGTGTGGAGGGTGATGAGTGTCAGGCTGGGGTCATTGGTGGACAGCGGTGAGGGTCAGGCTGGGGGCTGTGTGTTCGACGTCAATGAGGGTCAGTCTGGGGATGGTGTGTGGGCGATGGTGAGGGTCAGGCCGGGGTCTGTGTGTGGGCAGTGGTGAGGGTCAGGCTGGGGATGGTGTGTGGATGGTGGGGAGTATCAGTCTGGGGGTGGTGTGTGGATGGTGATGAGTGTCAGGCCGGTGGTGGTGTGTTTGACGTCGATATTGGTCAGGCTGGGGGTGGTGTGTGGACGGTGGTGAGGGTCAGGCTGGGGTCATTGGTGGACAGCGGTGAGGGTCAGGTTGGGAGCAGTGTGTTTGACATCAATGAGCGTCAGTCTAGGGACGCTGTGTGGGCGATGGTGAGGGTCAAGCTGGGGGCGGTGTGTGGATGGTAGTGAGTGTCAGTGTGGGGGTGGTGTGTGGACGGCGGTGAGGGTCAGGCTGGGGCGGTGCTGGACAGCAGTGAGAGTCAGTCTGGGGAGAGTGTGTGGACGGCATTGAGGGGCAGGCTGGGGGCGGTGTGTGGACGGTGGTGAGTGTCAGGCTGGGGTCATTGGTGGACAGTGGTGAGGATCAGGCTGGGTAAGGTGTGTGGGCGGTGGTGATAATCAGCTAGGGACGGTGTGTGCTTGGTGGTGAGGGGCAGGCTGGGAAGATGTTGGATGGCGGTGTGGGATAGGCTGATGGCAGTGTGTGGCGGGTGTCGAGGGACACGCTGTGGCGGTGCTGGATGGCGGTGAGGGACAGGCTTGGGCAGTGCTGGACGGCGGTGAGAGTCAGTCTGGCGACGCTGTGTGGATGGCACTGAGGGCCAGGATGGGGGCAGTGTGCGGATGGCAGTGAGGATCATGCTGTGGATGGCATGTGGATGGCGGTGAGGATCAGGCTGGTGGTGGTCTGTGGGTCGCAGTGTGGGTCAGGCTGGGGGTGGTATTGGGCAGTGGTGAGGGTTAGCATTGTGGCAGTGTTGGAAGGTGGTGGGGTTCAGGCCGGGGAGGTTGGTGAAAGGCTGAGGCTCGGGGCGGTTGTTGGACTGCGGTTAGGGTCAGGCAGTGTGTTTGATGTTGATGACGGTCAGACTGGCCTTGGTGTGTGGACGGTGGTGAGTGTCAGGCTGGGGTCATTGGTGGACGGCAGTGAAGATCAGGCTGGAGTGGTGTTTGGACGATGCTGAGTGTCAGGCTGGAGTCATTAGTGGACGGCGGTGAGGGACAGGCTGGGTGCCGTGTGCGGTCAGTGGTGAGGGTCAGCTAGGGACGGTGTGTGGTTTGCGGTGACGGGCAGCTGGGGTTGGTGGGTGGATGGAGGTGAGGATAAGGGTAGGGGCGGTGTGTAGGCATTGGTGAGGGTCAGGCTCGGAAGGTGTTGGATGGTGGTGAGGGTCAGGCAGGTGGTGGGGTGTGGACGGTGGTGAGGGTCAGGCTGAGGTGGTGATGGACCGCAGTGAGAGTCAGTCTGGGGACGGTAGTGAGGGTCAGGCTTGGGACAGTGTGCAGTTGGCAGTGAGGATCAGGCTGTGGGCGGCATGTGCATGGCGGTGAGCGTCAGGCTGGGGACGGAGTGTGGGCGGCAGTGAGGGTCAGACATTTGGCGGTGTGTGGTCGACGGTGTGGGTCAGGCTGGGGGTGGTGTGTGAACGATGGTGAGGGTCAGGCTGGGGCAGTATTGAGCGGCAGTGAGGGTCAGGCTTGTGGCAGTGTTGGACGGCGGTGGGGTTCAGGCCCGGGCAGTATTGGGGGTATTGGTGGACAGTGGTGGGGATCAGGCTGGCGGTGGTTGGTGGATGGTGGTGAGGGTCAGGCTGAGGGCTGTGTTTCGTTATCGGTGTGGGTCAGGCCGGGGTGGTGTGTGGACAGTGGTGAGGGTCTAGCCAGGGGCGGAGTGTGCGCGGCAGTGGGTGTCAGGCTGGGGTGGTATTGGGAGACGGTGAGGGTCAGGCTGGACCAGTATTGGGTGGCAGTGAAGGTCAGCCTCGGGCATTATTGGACGACAGTGAGTGTCAGGCTGGGGCCGTATTGGGCGGTGGTGAGTGTCAAGCTGCAGGTGGTGTGTATGCACGGTGATGTGGGTGAGGCTGGGGTCATTGGTGGACAGTGATGAAGGTCAGGCTGGGGTCGGTGTGTGGATGGCAGTGAGGGTCAGTCTGGGAGCGGTTGGTGGACGGCAGTGAGGGTCAGGCTGTGGGCGGTGTGTTTGAGTAGATGATGGAAAGTTTCGGGATGGTGTGTTGGCGATGGTGAGGGTCAGGCTATGGGCGGTGTGTTTGACGTTGATGATGGTCAGTTTGGGAACAGTGTGTGGGCGGTGGTGATGTTCAGGCTGGGTGCGGTGTCTGGGCGGTGGTGAGGGTCAGGCTGGGTGCGGTGTGTGGGCGGTGGTGAGGGTCAGGTCGGGATGGTGTGTGGTCGGCGGTGGGGGGCATGCTGGGGGTCGTGTTTGGATGGCAGTGAGGATAAGGCTACGTGTGGTTTGGGGGCGGCAGTGTGGGTCAGGCTGGGATGTTGTTGGACGGCGTTGAGGGACAGGTGTGTGGCGGTGTGTGGTTTGCAGTGAGGGCCAGGCTGGGGCGGTGCTGGATGGCGGTGGTGTGCGGATGGCAGTGAGGGACACGCTGGGGGCGGCGTGTAGACGGCAGTGAGGGTCAGGCTGGGGGCAGTGGGGGGTGGTGGGTGGATGGAGGTGAGGATAAGGGTAGGGGCGGTGTGTAGGCGTTGGTGAGGGTCAGGCAGGTAGTGTTGGATGGTGGTGAGGGACAGGCAGGTGGTAGGGTGTGGACGGTGGTGAGGGTCAGGCTGAGGCGGTGCTGGACCGCAGAGAGAGTCAGTCTGGGAACGGCTTGTGGACGGCAGTGATGGTCAGGCTTGGGACGGTTTGCGGATGGCGGTGAGGATCAAGCTGTGGGCGGCATGTGGATGGCGGTGAGCGTCAGGCTGAGGGCGGAGTGTGGGCGGCAGTGAGGGTCAGGCTTTAGGTGGTGTGTGGTCAACGGCGTGGGTCAGGCTGGGGATGGTGGGTGAACGGTGGTGGTGAGTGAAATTGTGAGTTGTATGTGGGCGGTGGAGATATTTCAGCTGGGGGACTTGTGTAGGCAGTGTTGAGGGTCAGGCTGGG
This sequence comes from Chiloscyllium punctatum, assembly GCF_047496795.1. Taxonomy (NCBI): domain Eukaryota; kingdom Metazoa; phylum Chordata; class Chondrichthyes; order Orectolobiformes; family Hemiscylliidae; genus Chiloscyllium; species Chiloscyllium punctatum. The sequence goes on from NC_092744.1 coordinate 107,106,851, forward strand.
GGCGGTGTGTAGACGGATGTGAGGATCAGGCTAGGAGTGGTTTGCAGTTGGCGGTGAGAGTCAGGCTGGGGAAGTGTGTGGAGAGCAGTGTGGGTCAGTCTGGGTGCGGTGTGCAGACAGCAGTGAGGGTCAGTATGGGTGCGGTGTGTGGACGGCAGTGAGGGTCAGACTGGGTGCGATGTGTGGACGGCAGTGAGGGTCAGTATGGGTGCAGTGAGGGCACGGCAGTGAGGGTCAGGCTGGGGTCGGTGTGAGGTCGTCGGTGGGGGTCAGTCTGGTTGCGGTGTGTGGACGGCAGTAAGGCTCAGGCTGGTGGCGATGTGTGGATGGTGGTGAGGGTCAGCTAGCGATGGTGTGTGGTCGGTGGTGGGGGGCAGGCTGGGGATGGTGTGTGGATGGTGGTGAGGATAAGGTTAGGGGCGGTGTGTGGGCGGCGCTGTGGGTCAGGCTGGGCAGGTGTTGGACAGCGGTGAGGGACAGGCTGGTGGCGGTGTTTGGTCGGCGGTGAGGGCCAGGTTGGGGCGGTGCTGTACGATGGTGAGAGCCAGCATAGCGACGGTGTGTTGACGGCATTGAGGGACAGGCTGGGGGCGGCGTGTAGATGGCAGTGAAGGACAGGGTGGGGGCAGTGTGAAGGTGGCAGTGAGGGTCAGGCTTGCTGTGGTGTGTGGATGGCAGTGAAGGTCAGGCTGGGTGTGGTAAGTGGACGGCAGTGAGGGTTAGTCTGGGTGCTGTGTGCGGATGGCAGTGAGGGTCAGGCTGGGGTTGGTGTGTGGACGGGAATGAGGGTCAGTCTTGGTGCAGTGTGTGGACGACGATAATTGTCAGGCTGGGGGTGGTGTGTGATCGGTGGTTAGGGTCAGGCTTGTTGCGGTTTTGGACGGTGGTGGGTGTCAGGCTGGGGGAGGTTGGTGGATGCCGGTGGGGGTCAAGCTGGGTGCAGTTGGTGGACGGCAGTGAGGGTCAGGCTGGGCGTGGTGTGTTCGAAGGCGATGAGGGACATGATGGTGGTGGTGTATTGATGGTAGTAAGGGTCCGGCTGGAGGTGGTGTGTTGATGGTTGTGAGGGTCAGTCTGGGGCCAGTGTGTGGACGGCCGTGAGGGTCGTTCTGGGGGCAGTGCATGGGCGGCAGTGAGAGTCAGTCTGGGGACATTGTGTACGCGGTGGTGAATGGTCAGGCTGCACCTTGTGTGTGGATGGTGTAGAGCGACAGGCTGGGGGCAGTATCTGGGCGGTGGGGAGGGTGAGGACTGGGGTGTTGTGTTCAGGCTGGGGGTGATGTTGGACGGCGGTGTGGGACAGGCTGGAGGCGGAGTGTGGATGGCAGTGAGGATCAGGCTGGCGGCGGCGTGTGGATGGTGGTGAGGGTCAGGCTTGGTGCGGTGTGTGGTCGGCAGTGAGGTTCAGGCTGGGGGTAGTGTGTGGACGATGATGAGGACCAGGCATGGGTCAGTGTTGGACAGCAGTGAGCATCAGGCTGTGGCCTGAGTGTGGGCGGCGGTGAAGGTCAGGCTGGGGATTGTGTGAATATCGCGCCAAGGATAAGGCTAGGGGCGGTGTGTGGGCGGTGGAGACGGTCAGTCTGGGTGTGGTTTGAGGACAGCGCTGAGGATAGAACTAGGGGCAGTGTGTGGGCGGCAGTGAGGTTCAGGCTGGGGGCGGTGTGCGGACGGAGGTGAGGGTAAGGCTGGGGCAGTAATGGAGGGCAGTGAGGGTCAGGTTTGTTGCAGTGTTGGATGGCAGTGGGGATCAGTATGGGGGCGGTTGGGGCTCGGCGGTGGGGGTCAGGCTGGGGCGGTTGGTGGATGGCATGAGCGTCAGGCTGGGGGGGATGTGTACGGCATCGATGAGGGTCAGGTTTGCAGTGGTGCGTGGATACTGGTGAGGGTCAGGCTGGGGTCATTCAAGGACAGCAGTGAGCATCAGGCTTTGTGCGGTGTCTGGACGGCAGTGAGGGACAGGCTGGGGGCGGTGTGTGGATGGTGAAGAGGGTCAGGTTTGAGTCAGTGTTGGACGGCCGAGAGCGTCAGGCTAGGTGCGGTGTGTGGGCAGAGGGGAGGTTCAGGCTGATGGCAGTGTTTGGGGGAGAGGAGGGTCAGGCTGGGGGTGGTGTGCGGGCGGCGGTGAGGTTCAGGCTGTGAGCTGTGTTGGACAGCGGTGGGTTTCAGGCTGGGGCGGAGTGTGCTTGGAAGGGAGAGTCAGGCTTTGTTCAGTGTGTGAACGACAGTGGGGGGTCAGGCTGGTGTCAGTGTGTTTACGACGGTGTAGGTTAAGGTTGAGGGCTTTGTGTGGATGGCAGTGAGGTTCAGGCTGGGGCGGTGTATGGATGACAGTCAGAGTCACGCTGGGTGTGGTGTGTGGATGGCAGTGAGGGTCAGGCTGGGGGCGGTGTGTGGACGGCAGTGAGGGTCAGGATTGGGGCGGAGTGTGGAAGGCAATGAGGGTCAGGCTTGTGTCATTGTTGGACGGCGGTGAGCATCAGTCTGGGTGCGGTGTGTGGTCAGCAGTGAGGGTCAGGCTAGGGGCGGTGTGTGGTTGGAGGTAACGGTCAGTCTGGGTGCGGTGAGAGGATGGCAGTGAGGGTCAGTCTGGGTGCGGTGTGTGCATGGCAGTGAGGGTCAGTCTGGGTGCGGTGTGTGCATGGCAGTGAGGGTCAGTCTGGGTGCGGTGTGCGAATGGCAGTGAGGGTCAGTCTGGGTGTGGTGAGCGGACGGTAATGAGGGTCAATTTGGGTGCGGTGTGTGGACGCCGATGATTGTCAGGCTGGGGGTGGTGTGTGATCGGCGGTTAGGGTCAGGCTATTGCAGCTTTGGACGGTGGTGGGGGTCAGGCTGGGGGAGGTTGGTGGATGGCGGTGGGGGTCAAGCTGGGTGCGGTTGGTGGACGGCAGTGAGGGTCAGGCTGGGCGTGGTGTGTTCGAAGTTGATGAGGGACATGATGGTGGTGGTGTGTTGACGGTGGTGAGGGTCAGGCTGGAGGTAGTGTATTGACGGTGGTGAGGGTCCGGCTGGAGGTGGTGTATTGATGGTGGTGAGGGTCAGGCTGGAGGTAGTGTATTGACGGTGGTGAGGGTCCGGCTGGAGGTGGTGTATTGATGGTGGTGAGGGTCCGGCTGGAGGTGGTGTGTTGATGGTTGTGAGGGTCAGTCTGGGGCCAGTGTGTGGATGGCCGTGAGGGTCGCTCTGGGGGCAGTGCATGGGCGGTAGTGAGGGTCAGGCTGGGGGCATTGTGTACGTGGTGGTGAAGGGTCAGGCTTAGCATGGTGTGTGGATTGTGTAGATCGACAGGCATTGGTGCAGTGTGTGAGCGGACGGGAGGGTGAGGCCTGGGCCGGTGTGTGGGCAACGGTGCGTTTCTGGCTGGGGGTGATGTTGGACGGTGGTGTGGGTCAGGCTGGAGGCGGAGTGTGGATGGCAGTGAGGATCAGGCTGGGGGCAGCGTGTGGATGGCGGTGAGGGTCAGACTTGGTGCGGTGTGTGGTCGGCAGTGAGGGTCATGCTGGGTGTGGTGTGTGATGATGATGAGGGCCAGGCATGGGTCAGTGTTAGACAGAGGTGAGCATCAGGCTGTGGCTGGAGTGTGGGCGGTGGTGAAGGTCAGGCTGGGGATTCTGTGAGTATCGCGCCAAGGATAAGGCGAGGGGCGGCGTGTGGGCGGCAGAGAGGGTCAGGCTGGGTGTGGTTTGAGGACAGCGCTGAGGATAAGACTAGGGGCAGTGTGTGGGCAGCAGTGAGGGTCAGGCTGGGGGCGCTGTGCGGATGGCGGTGAGGCTAAGGCTGGGGCAGTAATGGAGGGCAGTGAGGGTCAGGCTTGTTGCAGTGTTGGATGGCAGTGGGGATCAGTATGGGGGCGGTTGGTGCTCGGCGGTGGGGGTCAGGCTTGGGGCGGTTGGTGGATGGTATGAGCATCAGGCTGGGGGGTGATGTGTACGGCATCGATGAGGATCAGTCTTGCAGTGGTGTGTGGATGCTGGTGAGGGTCAGGCTGGGGTCATTCAAGGACGGCAGTGAGCATCAGGATTTGTGCGGTGTCTGGACGGCAGTGAGGGACAGGTTGGGGGCGGTGTGAGGAGGGTGCAGAAGGTCAGACTTGAGTCAGTGTTGGACGTCCAAGAGCGTCAGGCTAGGTGCTGTGTGTGGGCAGAGGGGAGTGTCAGGCTGATGGCGGTGTGTGGGGGAGAGAAGTGTCAGGCTGGGGGCGGTATGCGGGCGGCGGTGAGGTTCAGGATGTGAGCAGTGGGGTTCAGGCTGGGGCGGAGTGTGTTTGGAAGGAAGGGTCCGGCTTTGTTCAGTGTGTGAACGACAGTGGGGGGTCAGGCTCGGGTCAGTTTGTTTACGACGGTGTAGGTTAAGGTTGAGGGCTTTGTGTGGATGGCAGTGAGGTTCAGGCTAGGGGCAGTGCGTGTATGACAGTCAGGGTCAGGCTGCGAACGGTGTGTGGATGGCAGTGAGGGTCAGGCTGGGTGTGTTGTGTGGATGGCAGTGAGGGTCAGGCTGGGGGCAGTATGTTGTCGGCAGTGAGGGTCAGGCTGGGTGTGGTGTGTGGACGGCAGTGAGGGTCAGGATTGTGTCATTGTTGAACGGTGGTGAGCGTCAGTCTGGGGGCGGTGTGTGGTCAGCAATTATGGTCAGGCTAGGGGCGCTGTGTGGACGGCAGAGAGGGTCAATCTGGGTGTGGTGTGCGGATGGCAGTGAGGGTCAGTCTGGGTGTGGTGAGTGGACGGCAGTGAGGGTCAGTCTGGGTGCGGTGTGCGGATGGCAGTGAGGGTGAGTCTGGGTGTGGTGAGTGGACGGCGATGATTGTCAGGCTTGGGCTGGTGTGTGATCGGCGGTTAGGGTCAGGCTTGTTGCAGCTTTGGACGGTGGTGGGGGTCTGGCTGGGGGAGGTTGGTGGATGGCGGATGGGGTCAAGCTGGGTGCGGTTGGTGGACGGCAGTGAGGGTCAGGCTGGGCGTGGTGTGTTCGAAGGCGATGAGGGACATGATGGTGGTGGTGTGTTGACGGTGGTGAGGGTCAGGCTGGTGGTGGTGTATTGATGGTGGTGAGGGTCAGGCTGGAGGTAGTGTATTGACGGTGGTGAGGGTCCGGCTGGAGGTGGTGTATTGATGGTGGTGAGGGTCAGGCTGGAGGTAGTGTATTGACGGTGGTGAGGGTCCGGCTGGAGGTGGTGTATTGATGGTGGTGAGGGTCCGGCTGGAGGTGGTGTGTTGATGGTTGTGAGGGTCAGTCTGGGGCCAGTGTGTGGATGGCCGTGAGGGTCGCTCTGGGGGCAGTGCATGGGCGGCAGTGAGAGTCAGTCTGGGGGCATTGTGTACGCGGTGGTGAAGGGTCAGGCTGCGCCTTGTGTGTGGATGGTGTAGAGCGACAGACTGGGGGCAGTTTGTGGGCGGAGGGGAGGGTGAGGCCTAGGCCGGTGTGTGGGCAGCGGTGCGGTTCAGGCTGGGGGTGATATTTGACGGTGGTGTGAGTCAGGCTGGAGGCGGAGTGTGGATGGCAGTGAGGATTAGGCTGGGGGTGGCGTGTGGATGGCGGTGAGGGTCAGGCTTGGTGCGGTGTGTGGTCGGCAGTGAGCGTCAGGCTTGGGGTGGTGCGTGGACGATGATGAGGGCCAGGCATGGGTCAGTGTTAGACAGAGGTGAGCATCAGGCTGTGGCTGGAGTGTGGGCGGCGGTGAATGTCAGGATGGGGATTGTGTGAGTATCGCTCCAAGGATAAGGCTAGGGGTGGTGTGTGGGCGGCGGAGAAGGTCAGGCTGGGTGTGGTTTGAGGAAAGCGCTGAGGATAAGACTAGGGGCAGTGTGTGGGCGGCAGTGAGGGTCAGGCTGGGTGCTGTGTGCGAATGGTGGTGAGGTTAAGGCTGGAGAAGTAATGGAGGGCAGTGAGGGTCAGGCTTGTTGCAGTGTTGGATGGCAGTGGGGATCAGTATGGGGGCGGTTGGGGCTTGGCGGTGGGGGTCAGGCTGGGGCGGTTAGTGGATGGCATGAGCGTCAGGCTGGGGTGTGATGTGTTCGGCATCGATGAGGGTCATGCTTCCAGTGGTGTGTGGATGCAGGTGAGGGTCAGGCTGGGGTCATTCAAGGACGGCAGTGAGCATCAGGCCTGGTGTGGTGTCTGGACGGCAGTGAGTGACAGGCTGGCGGCGGTTTGTGGATGGTGAAGAGGGTCAGGTTTGAGTCAGTGTTGGACGGCCGAGAGCGTCAGGCTAGGTGCGGTGTGTGGGCAGAGGGGAGGGTCAGGCTGATGGCGGTGTGTGGGCATCGGTGAGTTTCAGGCTGGGGGCTGTGTTTGTCGGTGATGGGGTTCAGGCTGGGGCGGAGTGTGTTTGGAAGGGAGGGCCAGGCTTTGTTTAGTCTGTGAACGACAGTGGGGTGTCAGGCTGGGGTCAGTGTGTGTACGACGGTGTAGGTTAAGGTTGAGGGCTTTGTGTGGATGGCAGTGAGGTTCAGGCTAGGGGCGGTGTGTGGATGACAGTCAGGGTCAGGCTGGGTACAGTGTGTGGATGACAGTGAGGTTCAGGCTGGGGGCGGTTTGTTGTCAGCAGTGAGGGTCAGGCTGGGTGTGGTGTGTGGACGGCAGTGAGAGTCAGGCTTGGGGCGGAGTGGGGCAGGCAATGAGGTTCAAGCTTGTGTCATTTTTGAACTGTGGTGAGCGTCAGTCTGGTTGCGGTGTGTGGTCAGCAGTGAGGGTCAGGCTGGTAGCGGTGTGTGGACCGCAGAAGGGGTCAGGCTAGGGAAGGTGTGTGGATAGTGGTAAGCGTCAGGCTGGGAGTGGTTCGTGGACGGCGGTGGGAGTCAGTCTGATGACAGTGTGTCAGCGATGGTGATGGTCAGGCTCGGGTTGCTGGTTAGGGTCAGGATGGAGGTGTTGAGTGTCAGGCTGTGGCGGTATGGACGGCGGTGAGGGTCGGTTTGTGGCAGTATTGGACGGTAGCGCTGGTCAGGCTGGGGGAGGTTGGTGGGCGACAGTGGGGGTCAGGCTGGGCCAGTTGGTGAATGGCGGTGATTGTCAGGCTGGAGGCGGTGTGTTCGAAGTTGATGAGGGTCAGGTTGGGGATGGTGTGTGGGCTAGGGTGACCGTCAGGTGGTCATGAGGTTCAGGATAGGGGTGATGTGTGGGCAGCAGTGAGGATAGGATCGGGCGGAATGTACATCGGTGAGGGTCAGGCTTGATGCAGTGTTGGCTGGGAGAGGTTGGTGGATGGCGGTGGGGGTCAAGCTCGGGGCTGCTGATGGACGGCAGTGAAGGTCAGGCTGGGGGCGGTGTGATCGATGTCGATGAGGGACAGGCTGGTGGTGATGTGTTGGTGGTGGTGAGGGTCAGGCTGGGGGCAGTGTGTGGACGGTAGTGAGGGTCATTCCGTAGGCAGTGTATAGGCAGCAGTGAGGGTCAGGCTGGGGTGTTGTGTACGCGTTGGTGAGGGTCAGGTTGGACGTGGTGTGTGGACGATGTAGAGGGACAGGCTGGGGGCGGTTTGTGGGCGGAGGAGAGGGTAAGTCCTGGGGCGGTGTGTGGGCAGTGGTAAGGTTCAGGCTGGAGGTGATGTTGGATAGCAGTATGGGTCAGGCTGGGGGCGGAGTGTGTTCAGAGCAGAGGGTCAGGTTGTGGTTAGTGTGAGAACGATGGTGGGGGACAGGCTGGGGTGGAGTGTGGATATTGGTGAGAGTTAGGCAGGGGGCGATGTATCAACAGTGGTGACAGTCAGGCAGGGGGCGGTGTGTGGACGGTAGTGAGGGTCATTCTGCGGGCAGTGTGTGGGTCGCGGTGAGGGTCAGGCTGCGAGTGGTGTGTGGACGGTGGAGAGTGTCAAGGTGGGGGGCGGTGAGTGGACAGGGGTGAGGGTCAGTGTGGGTTTGGTGAGTAGATGGTGGTGAGGTTCAGGCTGGGGGCAGTGTGTGTGCGGCGGTGAGGTTCAGGCTGGGGGTAGTGTGTGGACGATGATGAGGACCAGGCATGGGTCAGTGTTGGACAGCAGTGAGCATCAGGCTGTGGCCGGAGTGTGGGCGGCGGTGAAGGTCAGGCTGGGGATTGTGTGAATATCGCACCAAGGATAAGGCTAGGGGCGGTGTGTGGGCGGCGGAGACGGTCAGTCTGGGTGAGGTTTGAGGACAGCGCTGAGGATAGAACTAGGGGCAGTGTGTGGGCGGCAGTGAGGTTCAGGCTGGGGGCGGTGTGCGGACGGAGGTGAGGGTAAGGCTGGGGCAGTAATGGAGGGCAGTGAGGGTCAGGCTTGTTGCAGTGTTGGATGGCAGTGTGGATCAGTATGGGGGCGGTTAGGGCTCAGCGGTGGGGGTCAGGCTGGGGCGGTTGGTGGATGGCATGAGCGTCAGGCTGGGGGGGATGTGTACGGCATCGATGAGGGTCAGGCTTGCAGTGGTGTGTGGATGCTGGTGAGGGTCAAGCTGGGGTCATTCAAGGACAGCAGTGAGCATCAGACTTTGTGCGGTGTCTGGACGGCAGTGAGGGACAGGCTGGGGGCGGTGTGTGGATGGTGAAGAGGGTCAGGTTTGAGTCAGTGTTGGACGGCCGAGAGCGTCAGGCTAGGTGCGGTGTGCGGTGAGGTTCAGGCTGTGAGCTGTGTTAGACAGCGGTGGGTTTCAGGCTGGGGCGGAGTGTGTTTGGAAGGGAGAGTCAGGCTTTGTTCAGTGTGTGAACGACAGTGGGGGGTCAGGCTGGTGTCAGTGTGTTTACGACGGTGTAGGTCAAGGTTGAGGGCTTTGTGTGGATGGCAGTGAGGTTCAGGCTGGGGGCGGTGTGTTGTCAGCAGTGAGGGTCAGGCTGGGTGTGTTGTGTGGACGGCAGTGAGAGTCAGGCTTGGGGCGGAGTGGGGCAGGCAATGAGGTTCAGGCTTGTGTCATTTTTGGACTGTGGTGAGCGTCAGTCTGGGGGCGGTGTGTGGTCAGCGGTGAGGGTCAGGCTGGGAGCGGTGTGTGGACCGCAGTCGTGGTCAGGCTAGGGAAGGTGTGTGGATGGTGGTAAGCGTCAGGCTGGGAGTGGTGCGTGGACGGCGGTGGGTGTCAGTCTGATGACAGTGTGTCAGCGATGGTGATGGTCAGGCTCGGGTTGCTGGTTAGGATCAGGATGGAGGTGGTGAGTGTCAGGCTGTGGCGGTATGGACGGCGGTGAGGGTCGGTTTGTGGCAGTGTTGGACGGTAGCGCTGGTCAGGCTGGGGGAGGTTGGTGGGCGACAGTGGAGGCAGGCTGGGGCAGTTGGTGGATGGCGGTGATTGTCAGGCTGGGGGCGGTGTGTTCGAATTTGATGAGGGTCAGGCTGGGGATTGTGTGTGGATGGTGGTGAGGCGCTGGCTGGAGGTGGTGTGTAGGTGGCACTGAGGGGCAGGCTGGGGGTCGTGTGTGGACGGCAGTGAGAGTCAAGTTGGGGGCGGTGTGTGGACTGCGATGAGGGTCAGGCTTGGTCAGTGTTGTACAGCGGTGAGCGTCAGGACTGGGGCGGTGTGTGAGCGGCGTTAAGAGTCAGGTTGGGGCGGTGTGTGGATGGTGGTAAGCGTCAGGATGGTGGTGGTCTGTGGATGGTGGTGAGGGTCAGTCGGGGGATGGTGTGTGGGAGAGGGTGACCGTCAGGTGGTCGTGAGGTTCAGGATAGGGGTGATGTGTGGGCGGCAGTGAGGGACAGGATCGGGCGGAATGGACGGCGGTGAGGGTCAGGCTTGATGCAGTGTTGGCTGGGAGAGGTTGGTGGACGGCGGTGGGGGTCAAGCTCGGGGCTGCTGATGGACGGCAGTGAAGGTCAGGCTGGGGGCGGTGTGATCGAAGTCGATGAGGGACAGGCTGGTGGTGGTGTGTTGGTGGTGGTGAGGGACAGGCTGGAGGTGGTGTGTTGATGGCTGTGAGGGTCAGGCTGGGGGCAGTGTGTGGACGGTAGTGAGGGTCATTCCGTAGGCAGTGCATAGGCGCAGTGAGGGTCAGGCTGGGGGCGTTGTGTACGCGGTGGTGAGGGTCAGGTTGGACGTGGTGTTTGGACGATGTAGAGGGACAGGCTGGGGGCGGTTTGTGGGCGGAGGGGAGGGTGAGTCCTGGGGCGGTGTGTGGGCAGTGGTGAGGTTCAGGCTGGAGGTGATGTTGGATAGCAGTATGGGTCAGGCTGGGGGCGGAGTGTGTTCAGAGCAGAGGGTCAGGTTGTGGTTAGTGTGAGAACGATGGTGGGGGACAGGCTGGGGTGGTGTGTGGATTGTGGTGAGAGTTAGGCAGGGGGCGATGTATCAACAGCGGTGACAGTCAGGCAGGGGGCGGTGTGTGGACGGTAGTGAGGGTCATTCTGTGGGCAGTGTGATGGTGGCGGTGAGGGTCAGGCTGCGAGTGGTGTGTGGACGGTGGAGAGTGTCAAGCTGGGGGGCGGTGAGTAGGCAGGGGTGAGGGTCAGTCTGGGTGTGGTGAGTGGACGGTGGTGAGGTTCAGGCTGGGGGCGGTGTGTGGGCGGCAGTGAGGTTCAGGCTGGGGGTGGTGTTGGGTGGCGTTGGATGCTGTGTGTTCGGAGGGGACGGTCAGCTTGAGGACAATGCATGAATGACGGTGGGGGTTAGGCTGGGGTCGGTGTGTGAACGGTGGTGAGGGACAGGCTGGTGACAGTGTGGGTGGTGGTGAGGGTCACGCTGGTGGCGGTGTGTGGATGGTGGTGAGGGACAGTCTGGTGATGGTGTTGGATGGTAGTGAGGTTCAGGTTGGTGGCGGTGTGTTGACGGCAGTGTGGGTCAGGCTGGGGTGGTGTGTGGATGGCATTTAGGGTCAGGCTGGGAGCGATGTTTGGACGGCAGTGAGGGAAAGGCTGGGGATGGTGTGTGGGTGTGTGTGAGATTCAGGCTGGGTGTGGTGTTGGGTGGTGGTGAGGGAAAGGCTGGAGGCGGCATGTGGACGGTGGAGAGGGTCAGGCTTGGGTCAGTGTTGGACAGCGGTGAGTGTCAGGCTGGGGGTGGCGTGTGTGCGATGGTGAGGGTCTGGCTCAGGGTGTTGTGTGTTCTTGGTGAGGGCCATGCTGTGGGTGGTGTGTGGGGCCACAGCATGAGGATAACGCTAGGGTCGGTGTGTGGGCGGCCGTGAGGGTCAGGCTTGTGGCAGTGTTGGACGACAGAGGTGTCAGGCTGGGGGTGGTTAGTGACAGTTGTGAGGGAAAGGCTGGAGGCAGCGTGTAGACGGCAGTGAAGGTCAGGCTGGGGGTGGTGTGTAGAAGGCATTCCGGGTCAGGCTGGGTGCAGTGTGTGAACGGTGTTGATGTCAGGCTGGGAACGGTGTCTCGATGATGGTGAGGGTCATTCTGAGGGTGGTTTGTGGGCGGCGGTGAGGGTCACGCTGGGGGTGGTATGTGGGTGGCTGGGTAGCTGTGAGGTTTAGGCTAAGGGCGGTAATGGGTGGTGGTGGGTGTCAGACTGGGGGCAGGGTTGTGTGACAGTGGGTGTCAGGCAGGTGTTGGCGTGTGTTCAGAGGGGAGAATTGGGCTGGTGTCGGCGTGTGAATGATGCTGGGGGTCAGGCTGCAGGCGGTGAGTGAATGGTGGTGAGGGTCAGGCTGGGGGTGGTGTGTGTGCGATGGTGCGGGTCAGGCTGGGGCACCGTGTGGACAGTGGTCAGGATCAGGCTGGGGGCGTTGTGTGGACGGCGGTGAGGTTCAAGCTGGGGACGGTTGGTGGACTGTGGTGAGGGTGAGGTTGGGGGCGGTTTGTAGACAGTGGTGAGGGTCAAGCTGGGGGTGGTGAGTTGATGGCAGTGAGGGTTAGGCTAGGGGCGGTGTGTGGACGGTGGTGAGGGTCTGGCTGGTTGTGGTGTGGACAGCAGCAGGGATCAGGTTTGGCGCAGAGAGTGGACAGCGGTGGTGGTTAGGCTGGGGGTGGTGTGTGGATGATGGTGAGGTTTAGGCTGGGGCGGTGTTGGATGGCAGTGAGGGTTAATTTGGGGTCGCTGTGTAGGAGGTGTTGAGGGTCAGGCTGGGGGCGGTGTGTCGGCGTCAATGTGGGTCAGCCTGGGGATGGTGTGTGGGCGATGTTGAAGGTCCAGCTGGGGTCAGTGTGTGGACAGTGGTGAAGGTCAGGCTGGGGGTGGTGTGTGTACGGTGGAGAGTGCCAGGCTGGGGGCAGTGTGTAGACAGCAGTGAGGGTCAGGATGGCGGTGGTGTGTAGACAGCGGTGAGAGTGAGGCTGGGGGTGGTGTGTGGACGCCAGTGGGGTTCAGGCTGGGAGCAGTGTGTGGGCGGCAATGAGTGTCATGCTGGAGATGGTGTGTGGGTGGTGGTGAGGGTCAGGCTGGTGGCGGTGTGTGGACGGTAGTGAGGGTCAGGCTAGGAGCAGTGTATTGTCGGCAGTGTGGGTCAGGTTGTGGCAGTGTTGTACGGCGGTGGGGGTCAGGCTGGAGGCGGTTGGTGTACAGCAGTGGAGTCAGGCTGGGGGGGGTTGGTGGATGGTGGTGTGGTTCAGGCTGGAGCAGTGCGGGATGGCGGTGAGGGTCAGGCTGTGAGCGGTGTATAGACGGCAGTGAGGGTCAGGTTGGGGGAAGTGGGTAGATGTCGGTGAGTGTCAGGCTGGGGGCGGTATGTAGACGGCAGTGAGGGTCAGGCAGGCGATGGTGTGTGGCTGGCGATGACACACTGTGACACTCTCTGACAGACGGTGACACACTCTGTCTCTCTCTGACACTCTGTGACTCTCTCTGAGACGCACTGTGACATTCGCAGGCCCTCACTGACACTCTCTGAGACACACTGTGACACTCTCTGACTCTTTCTGACACACACCGAAACACAATGTGACACTCTCTGACAGATGGTGACAGATTGTGACACTCCCTGATACACTGTAACACTCTCTGACCGGCTGTGACGCACTCTAATACATGGTGAAATTCTCTGTGACACTGTGACACTCTCTGAGACACACTGTGATACTCTCTGTCTCTCTCTGACACTCTGAGACATGCTGTGACACTATGTGCCTCTCTCTGACACTCTTTGAGACGCACTGTGACACTCTGCGACTCTCTCTGTCACTCTCTGAAACACTATGTGGCACTCTCTGACAGACTGTAACAGACTGTGACACTCCCGGACACACAGTAACACTCTCTGACCGAATGTGACTCACTCTAACACATGGTGAAATACTCTGTGACATTCTCTAAGACACACTGTGGCACTCTCTGAGAGACACTGAGACAGTTTCTGTCTCTCTCTGACTCTCTGAGACACACTGTAATACTCTCTGAGACACACTGTGACCCTCTATGTCTCTCTCTGTGACACTCAGTCACTCTCTGAGACAAACTGTGACTTTTTTTACTCTCTCTCACACTCTCTGAGAAACACTGTGTCACTCTCTGGCTCTCTCGGAGACACAATGTGACTCTCTCAGACAGACTGTGACAGACTGTGACAATTTCTGAGACACACGATAACACTCTCTGACCTACTGTGACACTCTCTGATACACGGTGACCTTTTCTGCAACACGGAGACACTCTTTGAGACACACTGTGACACTTTCCGTCTCTCTCTGACTCCCTGAGACGCACTGTGATACTCTCTGAGATAGACTGTGACAATCTCCGACTCTCTCTGAGACACACTGTGATACAGTCTCACTCTCTATGACAGTCTCTGAGGCACAGTATGACATACTGTGACACGCTTTAACTCACTCTGACATTCTCTGAGACACACTGTGACACTCTCTGACACTCTCTGAGACACACTGTGAGACAGTCTCACTCTCTTTGACACTCTCTGAGACACAGTATGACACACTGTGATACTTTCTGACTCTCTCTGACACACTCTGAAATACAATGTAACGTTCTCTGACAGACTGTCACAATGTGACACTCTCTGAGACAAACTGTGACTCTTTCTGACTCTCTCTGACTCTCTGAGACACACTGTCATCCACTCTTAGACACACTGAGACACTCTCTGACTCTCTCTGACACTCTCTGAAGCACACTGTGACACTGTCTGACAGACTGTGTCACACTGAGACACTCTCAAACCCAGATTGTGACGCTTTCTGACTCTCTCTCTCTCTGACTCTATGAGACACACTGTGCCACTCACTGAGACACAATCTGACACTCTCTGAGGCACACTGTGACACTCTCTGACAGAGTGTGACACACTGAAACACTCTCTTAGAGACTGTGACAGACTGTGACACTCTGAGACACACTATGACACTCTCTGACATTCTCTGAAACACACTGTGACACTCGCTGACAGACTGTGACTCAATGTGACACTCTCTGAGACACACTGTGACACTCTTTGACACTCTCCAACACACTGTGACAATCTCTGAAACACACTGTGACACTCTCTGAAACACTCTGTGACACTCTCTGACAGACAATGACACACTGTGACTAACTCTGAGACCTACTGTGACACTTTCGGACTCTCTGAGACACACTGTGACACCCTCTGACTCTCTCTGAGACATACTGTGACACCCTCTGACTGTCTTTGAAACACACTGTTACATTCTCTGAGAGATTATGATACACAGTGCTGCTCTCTGAGACACACTGTGACACTCTGACGCTCTCTGACACTCTCTGAGGCACAGTATGACATACTTTGAAACTCTCTTAGACACACTGTGACACTGTCTGACTCTCTCTAAAACTCTCTTAGACACACTGTGACACTCTATGACTCTCTCTGACACCATCTGACACTCTCTGAGTCACACTGTGATACTCTCTGACTTTCTATCACATTCTCTCAGACACACTGTGACACTTCCTGACTCTCTCCCACACACTCTAAAATACAATAGACCATTCTCTGACAGACTGTGACCCTCTCTGAGCCAAATGCTGACACTCTCTGACACTCTCTGAGACATACTATGACACACTGTGACACTTTCTGACACACTCTGAAATACAATGTAACATTCTCTGACAGATTGTCACAATGTGACACTCTCTGAGACAAACTGTGACACTTTCTGACTCTCTCTGACTCTCTGAGACACACTGTGACACTCTCTGACTCTATCTGACACTGTCTGAGACATACTGTGACACTCTCTGACTCTCTGTGAGACAGACAGTGTGATACTCTGATTCTATCACACTGACACACTGTGACACTCTCTGACTCTATCTGCAATACTGAAACACACTGTGACACTCACTGAGACACAATCTGACAGTCTCTGACTCTCTCTGAAACTCTCAGACACGCTGTGACACTCTGACTCTCTGAAACTCTCTCAGACACACCGTGACACTCTCTGACTTTTTCTGACACTTTGAGACGCACTGTGCCACTCTCTGATCCTATCTGACACTCTCTGAGACACACTGTAACACGCTGACTCTCTCTGAAACATACTGTGACACTCGCTGACAGATTGTGACACTTTCTGACTCTCCCTGAATCTCTGAGATACACTGTGACACTCTCTGACTCACTCTGTGGCAGTCTCTGACACACGCTGAGACACACTGTGACACTCTCTGATCCTATCTGACACTCTGAGACACACTGTGACACTCTCTGACTCTCTCTGAAACTCTCTGTGACACTCTCTGACACACGCTGAGACACACTGTGCCACTCTCTGGCACTTCTCCAACACGCTGCGTCACTCTCTGATCTTATCTGACACTCTCTGAGACAGACTGTGACAGTTTCTGACTCTCTGACACACTGAGATACACTGTGACGCTCTCTGACACTCTCTGAGAAACACTGTTACACTCTCTGAGATAGACTGTGACAATCCCTGACTATCTGAGACACACTGTGACGATCACTGACTCTCTCTGAGGCATAGTATGACATACTGTGACACTCTCAGACTCACTCTGACATTCTCTGAGACTCACTGTAACAATCTCGCACAGACTGTGATCCTCTCTGAGCCAAATGCTGACACTCTCTGACACTCACCGAGACACAGTATGACACACTGTGACACTTCCTGACTCTCTCACACACACTCTGAAATACAATATAACATTCTCTGACAGATTGGCACAATGTGACACTCTCTGAGACAAACTGTGACACTTTCTGACTCTCTCTGACTCTCTGAGACACACTATCATCCTCTCTTAGACACACTGTGACACTCTCTGACTCTCTCTGAGACACACTGTGACACACAGTGACACTGTGTGACTCTATCTGCCACACTGGAAAACACTATGACACTCTCTGTCCCTCTCTGAGACACACTGTGACACACTCTGACCAACTGGGACACACTGAGACACTCTCTAACAAACTGTGACACACTCATACAGATGGTGACATTTTCTGAGACACTGTGACACTCTCTGAGACACACTGTGGGACTTGATGTCTCTCTCTCTGACTCTCTGAAACACTCGGTCACTCTCTGAGACACACTGTGACATTTTTTTTACTCTCTCACACACTCTCTGAAACACACTGTGTCACTCTCTGACTCTCTCTGAGACACAATGTGACTCTCTCTGACACACTGAGACACACTGTGACGCTCTCCGACACTCTCTGATAAACACTGTGACACTCTCTGACAGACAGTGACAATTTCTGAGACACACGATGACACTCTCTGACCTACTGTGACACTCTCTGACACACGGTGACATTTTCTGCAACATGCGACACGTCTCTGAGACACACTGTGACACTTTCCGTCACTCTCTGACTCCCTGAGACACACTGTGTCACTCTGACTCACGCTAAAACTATCTGTGACACACTCTGACACATGCTGTGACACACTGTGACACTCTCTGAAACACGCTGAGACACACTGTGACACTCTCTGACTATCTCTGAAACTCTCTGTGACACACGCTGAGACACACTGTGACACTCTCTGAAACACGCTGAGACACACTGTGACACTCTCTGACACATGCTGAGACTCACTGTGACACTCTCTGACACAGGCTGTGACACACTGTGACACTCTCCGACTCTCTCTGAAACTCTCTGTGGCACTCTCTGACACACGCTGAGACACACTGTGACACTCTCTGAGAAACTGTGACAACCTGTGACACTCTCTGAGACTCTCTGAGGCACACTGGGATACCCTCTGAGATTTTGAGATGCACTGTGACAGTCTCTGACAGAAAGTGCCACACTCTGACACTCTATAAGACACACTGTGACACTCTCTGACATTCTTTGAAACACACTGTGACAGTCTCTGACAGTTTGTGACACACTCGGACCACTCTGCGACACAGCGGAACCCTCTCTGACAATTTGACATGCACTAGGACACTCTCTGATCCTATCCAACACACTCTGAGACACACTATGGCACTCTCTGACACTCTCTGAAAAGCCCTGTAACACTCTCTGTCTGAAACACACTGTGAGACTCTCTGACAGAATGTGACACACTGTGACACGCTCTGAGACACAAGGTGACACTCTCTGACAGACTGTGACACCTTGACTCTCTCTAAAACTCTCTTAGACACAGTTAGACTCTCTCTGGGACGCACTGTGACACTGTCTGATCTTATCTGACACTCTCTGAGACACACTGTCTCACTCTTTGACTCTCTCTGAGACACACTGTGACACTCTCTGAGACACACTGTGACACTCTCTGAGACACACTGTGACACTCGCTGACTCTCTCTGAAAGACACTGTGACACTCTCTGAAACACACTGTGACATTCTCTGAGACACACTGTGACACTTGCTGACTCCCCCTGAAACATACACTTACACTCTCTGACAGACTGTGATACTCTCAGAGACAGACTGTGACACATTCTGACACTGCCTGTCTCTCTGACACACACTGTGAAACTCTCTGATCCTATCGGACTCTCTCTGAGACACACTGTGACACACCCTGACAGACTGTGACACACTGTGACCCTCTGTGACACTTTCGTAGACACACTGTGACACTTTCGGATTCTCTCTGACTCTCTGAGACACACTGTGATACTCAGTTAGACAGTTTGTGACACTTTTTGACTCTCTCTGAGGGAGGCTGTGATACTCTATGACAGACTATGACACACTGAGACAGTCTCAAAGTCAGACTGCGACACAATCTCTCTGACTCAATCTAAAATATAATGTAAACTTCTCTGACAGACTGTGACACACTGTGACGCTCTCTGAGAGAGACTGTGACTCTCTCTGACACTCTCTTAGACACACTATGACTCTCTCTGACTCTCTCTGCCACTCTCTGAGACACACTGTGACACTCTCTCATAGACTGTGGCCCTCTCTGAGCCAAATGCTGACACTCTCTGAGACACAGTATGACACACTGTGAAACTTTCTGACTCTCTGACAAACTCAGAAATACAACGTAACATTCTCTGACAGACTGTCACAACATGACACTCTCTGAGACAAACTGTGACACTTTCTGACTCTCTCTAACTCTCTGAGACACACTGTTATCCTCTCTTAGACACACTGTGACACTCTCTGACTCTGACACTCTCTGAAGCACACTGTGACACTCTCTGACAAACGGTGTCACACTGAGACACTCTCAAAGACAGATTGATACACTTTCTGAATCTCTCTCTGACTCTCTGAGGCACATTCTGACACTCACTGAGACACAATGTGACACTCTCTGACACTGGCTGAAACTCTCAGACACACTGTGACACTCTTTCTCTCTTTGACACTCTCTCAGACACACCGTGACACTCTCTGACTTTCTCTGACACTTTAAGACGCACTGTGAAACTCTTAATCCTATCTGACACTCTCTGAGACACACTGTGACACTCTCTGACTCTGAAACACACTGTGACACTCGCTGAGAGATTGTGACACTTTCTGACTCTCCCTGAATCTCTGATACACACTGTGACACTCTCTGACTCACTCTGAAACTCTCTGTGGCAAACTCTGACAAACGCTGAGACACATTTTGACACTCTCTGAAACTCTATGTCACACTCTCTGACACACTCTGAGACACACTGACATTCTCTGATTCTCTCTGAAACTCACTGTGGCACTCTCTGACATACTCTGAGACACACTGTGACACTCTCTGAAACACGCTGAGACACACTGTGACACTTTCTGACTCTATCTGAAACTCTCTGACACACGCTGAGACACACTGTGACACTCTCTGACTCTCCCTGAAACTCTCTGTGACACTCTCTGACACACGCTAAGACAAACTGTGACACTCTCTGACACATGCTGTGACACACTGTGACACTCTCCGACTCTCTCTGAAACTGTCTTTGGCACTCTCTGACACACGCAGAGACACACTGTGACACTCTCTGACTCTCTATGAAACTCTCTGTGACACTCTCTGACTGTTTCTGTCACTCTCTGAAACACACTGTAACACTCTCTGACTCTCTCTGACACTCTCTGAAACACACTGACACTCTCTGAGAAACTGTGACAACCTGTGACACTCTCTGAGAGTCTCTGAGGCACGCAGGGACACTCTCTGAGATTTTGAGATGCACTGTGACACTCTCTGACAGAAAGTGACACACAGTGACACGTTCTGACACTCTATAAGACACACTGTGACAGTCTGTGACAGTTTGTGACACACTCGGACTCACACTGCGACACAGGGGGACCCTCTCTGACAATTTGACATGCACTAGGACAATCTCTGATCCTATCCAACAAACTCTGAGACACACTATGACACTCTCTGACACTCTCTGAAAGGCACTGTGACACTCTGACAGACCGTGACACACTGTGACACTCTCTAACTATCTCTGAAACACACTGTGACACTCTGACAGAATGTGACACACTGTGAGACGCTCTGAGACACAATGTGACTTTCTCTGACAGACTGTGACACCCTGACTCTCTCTAAAACTCTCTTAGACACAGTCAGACACTTTCTGAGACGCACTGTGACATTGTCTGATCTTATCTAACACTCTCTGAGACACACTGTGACACTTGTTGACTCTCTCTGAAAGACACAGTGACACTCTCTGAAACACATTGTGACATTCTCTGAGACACACTGAGACACTCGCTGACTCTCTCTGAAATATACTGTTACACTCTCGGACAGACTGTGATACTCTCAGAGACAGACTGTGACACTTTCTGACACTCCCTGTCTCTCTGACAAACACTGTGAAACTCTGATCATATCGGAATTTCTCTGAGACACACTGTGACACTCCCTGACAGACTGTGACACACTGTGAAACTCTCTGACACTTTCGTAGACACACTGTGACAATTTCGGACTCTCGCTGACTCTCTGAGACACACTGTGAAACTCTCGTAGACAGTTTGTGACACTTTTTGACTCTCTCTGACTCTCTCTGAGGCAGGCGGTGACACTCTATGACAGACTGTGACACACTGAGACAGTCTCAAAGGCAGACTGCGAAACACTCTCTCTGACTCACTCTAAAATATACTGTAAACGTCTCTGACAGACTGTGACACAGTGTGACACTCTCTGAGAGAGACTGTGACTCTCTCTGACACTCTCTTAGACACACCGTGACACTATCTGACACTCTCTGACACTCTCTGAGACACACTGTTTTACTCTGAATCTGTCTGAAACATACTGTTACACTCTCTGAAAGACTGTGACAAACTGTGACACTCTGTGAGACTCTCAGAGAAATGCTGGGACACTCTGAGATTTTGAGATGACTGTGACACTCTCTGACAGAAAGTGACACACTGTGACACACTCTGACTCTCTATAAGACACACTGCGACACTCTCTGACATTCTTTGAAACACACTGTGACACTCTCTGACAGACTGTTAAACACTCGGACACACTCTGCGACACAGCGGGACCCTCTCTGACAATTTTACACGCACTGGGACATTCTCTGATCCTATCCAACACACTCTGAGACACAATGTAACACTCTCTGACACTCTCTGAAAAGCACTGTGACACTCTCTGACACACTGTGACAAACTGTGACACTCTCTGAGACACAATGTGACACTCTCTGACAGACTGTAGCACTCTGACCCTCTCAGAGACTCTCTTAGACACACTATGACATTCTCTGAGACACACTGTGACATTCGCTGACTCTCTCTGAAAGACACTGTGACACTCTCTGAGACACACTTTGACACACTCTGACACTCTATAAGACACACAGTGACACCCTCTGACACTCTTTGAAACACACTGTGACTAGCTCTGACACACTCTGCGACACAGCGGGATGCTCTCTGACAATTTGACACGCACTGTGACATTCTCTGATTCTATTCAATGCACTCAGAGGAACACTCTAACACTCTCTCACACTCACTGAAAAGCGCTGTGACACTCTCTGACTCTCGCAGACAATTTGAAACGCACTATGACACTCGCTGATCCTATCTGACACTCCCTGAGACACACTGTGACACTCTCTTACTCTCTCTGACACTCTCTGGGACACACTGTGACACTCTCTGAGTCTCTCTGAAACTCTCTGTGACACTCTCTGACACACGCTGAGACACACTGTGACACTCTCTGAAACACGCTGAGACACACTGTAACACTCTCTGATTCTCTCTGAAACTCTCTGTGACAATCTCTGACACATGCTGAGACACACTGTGACACTCTCTGACACATGCTGTGACACACTGTGACACTCTCGGACTCTCTCTGAAACTCTCTGTGACACTCTCTGACATACGCTGAGACACACTGTGACACTCTGCCACTTTCTCCAACACACTGCGACACTCCTGATCTTATCTGACACTCTCTGAGGCACACTCTGACACTTTCTGACTCTCACTGACTCTCTCTGACTCTCTGAGACACACTGTGACACTCACTGAGACACATTGAGACACTCTCTGGCTCTCTCTAAGATGCACTGTGACACTCTCTGGCATACTGCAACACTTTGAGATTTTCTCTGACTCTCTGAGACACACTGTGACACTCACTGAGACACACTGAGACACTCTCTGGCTCTCTCTGAGACAGACTGTGACACTCTCTGACAGACTGTGACACTCCCTGACACTTTCGTAGATACACTTTCGGTCTCTCTCTGACACTTTCGGTCTCTCTCTGACTCTCTGAGACACACTGTGATACTCTCTTAGACGGTTTGTGGCACTTTTTGACACGCTCTGACACTCTCTGAGGCACGCTGTGGCACTCTATGACAGACTGTGACGCACTGAGACAGTCTCACAGGCAGACTGCGACACACTATCTCTGACTCACTCTAAAATATACTGTAAACTTCACTGACAGACTGTGACACACTGTGACACTCTCTGAGAGAGACTGTGACACTCTCTGAATCTATCTGAGGCACAATGTGACACTCTCTGACAGACTGTGACACACTGAAACACGCTCTGACTCTCTCTGACACTCTCTTAGACACACTGTGACTCTCTCTGACTCTCTCTGACACTCTCTTAGACACACTGTGACTCTCTCTGACTCTCTCTGACACTCTGTGAGACACACTGTGACACTCTCTGACTCTCTCTGAAACACACCGTTACACTCTCTGAAAGACTGTGATACACTGTGACATTCTCTGAGACTCTCTGAGACACGCTGGGACACTCTCAGAGATTTTGAGATGCACTGTGACACTCTCTGACAGAAAGTGACACACTCAGACACGCTCTGCGACACAGCGGGACCCTCTCTGACAATCTGACATGCTCTGGGACACTCTCTGATCCTATCCAACACATTCTGAGACACACTCTGACACTCTCTGACACTCTCATAAAAACACTGTGATACTCTCTCACAGACTAGGACAAACTGTGACACTGTCTGAGACACTATGTGACACTCTCTGACAGACTGTGATACTCTGACTCTCTCTGAGACTCTCTTAGACACACTGTGACATTCTCTGAGACACACTGTGACACTCGCTGACTCTTTCTGAAAGACACTTTGACACTTTCTGAGACACACTGTGACACACTCTGACACTCTATAAGACACACAGTGACAAACTCTGACACTCTTTGAAACACACTGTGACTAGCTCTGACACACTCTGCGACACAGCAGGATGCTCTTTGACAATTTGACATGCACTGTGACACTCGCTGATTCTATTCAATACACTCAGAGACACACTCTAGAACTCTCTGAAAAGAACTGTGACACTATTTGAGACACACTGTGACACTCGCCGTCTCTCGCTGACACTTTGAGACGCACTATGACGCTCGCTGATCCAATCTGACACTCTCAGAGACACATTGTGACACTCTCTGACTCTCTCTGACACTATCTGAGACACACTGTGACATTCGCTGACTCTCTCTGAAAGACACTGTGACACTCTCTGAGACACACAGTGACACCCTCTGACACTCTTTGAAACACACTGTGACAAACTCTGACACACTCTGCGACACAGCGGGATGCTCTCTGACAATTTGACACGCACTGTGACATTCTCTGATTCTATTCAATGCACTCAGAGAAACACTCTAACACTCTCTCACACTCACTGAAAAGCGCTGTGACACTCTCTGACTCTCGCAGACAATTTGAAACGCACTATGACACTCGCTGATCCTATCTGACACTCTCTGAGACACACTGTGACACTCTCTTACTCTCTCTGACACTCTCTGGGACACACTGTGACACTCTCTGAGTCTCTCTGAAACTCTCTGTGACACTCTCTGACACACGCTGAGACACACTGTGACACTCTCTGAAACACGCTGAGACACACTGTAACACTCTCTGATTCTCTCTGAAACTCTCTGTGACACTCTCTGACACATGCTGAGACACACTGTGACACTCTCTGACACATGCTGTGACACACTGTGACACTCTCGGACTCTCTCTGAAACTCTCTGTGACACTCTCTGACATACGCTGAGACACACTGTGACACTCACCACTTTCTCCAACACACTGCGACACTCCTGATCTTATCTGACACTCTCTGAGACACACTCTGACACTTTCTGACTCTCACTGACTCTGTCTGACTCTCTGAGACACACTGTGACACTCACTGAGACACACTGAGACACTCTCTGGCTCTCTCTGAGATGCACTGTGACACTCTCTGGCATACTGCAACACTTTGAGATTTTCTCTGAATCTCTGACACACACTGTGATACTGTCTGTCACTCTCTGAGACACAGTATGGCCCTCTCTGACAGACTGTGACACACTGAGACACTCTCTCAGACGCACTGTGACATTCTCTGACAGACTGTGAAACACTGTGACACTCTCTCACAGACTGTGACCATCTCTGAGCCAAATGGTGACACTCTCTAACACTCTCTTAAACACAGTATGACACACTATGACACACTGACAGACTGTGACACACTGAAACACGCTCTGACTCTCTCTGACACTCTCTTAGACACACTGTGACACTCTCTGACTCTCGCTGACAGTGTGAGACGCACTATGACACTCTGTGATCCTATCTGACACTCTCTGAGACACACTGTGACACACTCTGACACTCTTTAAGACACACAGTGACACCCTCTGACACTCTTTAAAACACACTGTGACAAACACTGACACACTCTGCGACACAGCGGGATGCTCTCTGACAATTTGACACGCACTGTGACACTCTGATTCTATTCAGTACACTCAGAGACACTCTCTGACACTCTCTGTCACTCACTGAAAATCACTGTGACACTCTATGAGACGCACTGTGAAACTCTGACTCTCGCTGACACTTTGAAAGGCACTATGACACGCGCTGAACATATCTGACACTCTCTAAGACACACTATGACACTCTCTGACTCTCTGTGACACTCTCTGAGACACACTGTGACACTTTCTGACTCTCTCTAACACTGTCTGAAACACACTGTGACACTCGCTGTCTCTCTCTGACACTATCTGAGACACACTGTGACACTCTCTGCATCTCTCTGAAACTCTCTGTGACACACTCTGACACATGCTGAGACACAATGTGACAGCCTCAGAAAAACGCTGAGACACACTGTGACACTCTCTGACACTCTCTGAAACTCTCTGTGACACACTCTGACACATGCTGAGACACACTGTGACACTCTCTGAAACACGCTGAGACACACTGTGACATTCTCTGACTCTCTGAAATTCTCTGTGGCACTCTCTGACACACGCTGAGAAACACTGTGACACTCTCTGACACACGCTGAGACACACTGTGACACTCTCTGACACATGCTGTGACACACTGTGACACTCTCCGACTCTCTCTGAAACTCTCTGTGACACTCTCTGACACACGCTGAGACACATTATGACACTCTGGCAATTTCTCCAACACACTGCGACACTCCTGATCTTATCTGACACTTTCTGAGACACACTGTGACACTTTCTGAGACACACTGTGACACTGTGAGACTCTCACTGACTCTCTCTGACTCTCTGAGCCACACTGTGACACTCACTGAGACACACTGTGACACTCTCTGACACTTTCTGAAACACACTGTGACACTCTCTGAGAAACTGTGACACTCTCTGAGACTCTCTGAGACACGCTGGTGCTCTCCCTGAGATTTTGAGATGCACTGTGACAGTCTCTGACAGAATGTGACACACTCTGACACTCTATAAGACACACTGTGACACTATCTGATATTCTTTGAAACACACTGTGACATTCTCTGACAGTTTGTGACACACTCGGACCCATTGGGTCCGACACAGTGGGACCCTCTCTGACAATTGGACCCGCACTGGGACACTCTCTGATCCAATCCAACACACTCTGAGACACACTCTGACACTCCTGACACTCTCTGAAAAGCACTGTGATACTCTCTCACAGACTGTGACAAACTGTGACACTCTCTGAGACACACTGTGAAATTCGCTGACTCTCTCTGACACTCTCTGAAACACACTGTGACAGTCTCTGAAAAAATGTGACAAACTGTGACACTCTCTGAGACTCTCTAAGACACGCTGAGACTAGCTCTGAGATTTTGAGATGCACTGTGACAGTCTCTGACAGAAAGTGACACACTCAGACAATCTATAAGACACACTTTGACACTCTCTGACATTCTTTGAAACACACTGTGACAGTCTCTGACAGTTTGTGACACACTCGGACCCATTGGGTCCGACACAGTGGGACCCTCTCTGACAATTGGACCCGCACTGGGACACTCTCTGATCCTATCCAACGCATTCTGAGACACAATGTGACACTCTCTGACACTCTCTGAAAAGCACTGTGAAACTCTCTGACAGAATATGACACACTGTGACACGCTCTGAGACACAATGTGACACTCTCTCACAGACTGTGACAATCTGACTCTCTCTAAGACTCTCTTAGACACAGTCAGACACTCTCTGAGACGCACTGCGGCACTGTCTGATCTTATCTGACACTCTCTGAGACACACTGTCACACTCTTTGACTCTCTCTGAAAGCACTGTGACACTCTCTGAGACACACTGTGACATTCTCAGAGACACACTGTGACACTCTTTGACTCTCTCTGAAAACACTGTGACACTCTCTGAGACAAACTGTGACACTCTCTGACTCTCTCTGAAAGACACTGTGACACTCTCTGAAACACACTGTGACATTCTCTGAGACACACTGTGACACTCGCTGACTCTCTCTCAAACATACTGTTACACTCTCTGGCAGACTGTGATACTCTCAGAAACGGACTGTGACACTTTCCCTGACACTCTGACACACACTATGAAACTTCCTGATCCTATTGGACTCTCTATGAGACACACTGTGACACTCTCTGACTCTCTCTGAAACTCACTGTGACACACACTGCCACATGCTGAGACACACTGTGACACTCTCTGAAACACGCTGAGACACACTGTGACACTCTCTGACTCTCTCTTAAACTCTCTGTGGCACTCTCTGACACACGCTGCAACACACTGTGACATTCTCTGACTCTCTCTGAAACTCTCTGTGACACACAATGACACTTGCTGAGACACTTTGTGACACTCTCTGAAACAGGCTGAGACACACTGTGACACTTTCTGACTCTCTCGGAAATTCTCGGTGGCACTCTCTGACACACGCTGAGACGCACTGTGATACTCTCTGAGACACACTGTGACACTCGCTGACTCTCTCTGAAAGACACTGTGACACTCTCTGAAACACACTGTGACATTCTCTGAGAACCTATGACAACCTGTGACACTCTCTGAGACACGCTGGGACACTCTCTGAGATTTTGAGACGCACTGTTTCAGTCTCTGACAGAAAGTGACACACTCGGACAATCTAGAAGACACGCTTTGACACGCTCTGACATTCTTTGAAACACACTGTGACAGTCTCTGACAGTTTGTGACACACTCGGACCCATTGGGTCCGACACAGTGGGACCTTCTCTGACAATTAGACACGCACTGGGACACTCTCTGATCCTATCCAACACACTCTGAGACACACTCTGACACTCCTGACACTCTCTGTAAAGCACTGTGACACTCTCTCACAGACTGTGACAAACTGTGACACTCTCTGAGACACACTGTGAAACTCGCTGACTCTCTCTGACACTCTCTGAAACACACTGTGACACTCTCTGAAAAAATGTGACAAACTGTGACACTCTCTGAGACTCTCTGAGACACGCTGACATTCGCTCTGAGATTTTGAGATGCACTGTGACAGTCTCTGACAGAAAGTGACACACTCTGACACTCTATAAGACACAGTGTGACACTCTCTGACATTCTTTGAAACACACTGTGACAGTCTCTGATAGTGGTCAGTCTGCTCTTCCCTGGGTCTGTCATATTGACAGAGTGGGGTCAGTCTGCTCTTTCCTGCATGTGTTACATCGACAGAGTGGGGTCAGTCTGATATTCCCTAGGTGTGTTACAATGACAGAGTGGGGTTTGTCTGTTCTTCCCTGGGTGGGTTACATTGACGG
Organism: Chiloscyllium punctatum; assembly: GCF_047496795.1. NCBI lineage: Eukaryota > Metazoa > Chordata > Chondrichthyes > Orectolobiformes > Hemiscylliidae > Chiloscyllium > Chiloscyllium punctatum. The sequence continues at coordinate 107,134,716 of NC_092744.1, forward strand.
AGTGGGTCAGTCTTCTCTTCCCTGAGTGTGTCACATTGACAGAGTGGGGTCAGTCTGCGCTTCCCTGCGTGTGTTACATTGACAGAGTGGTGTCTGTCTGCTCTATCCTGGGTTTGTTACATTGACAGAGTGGGGTCAGTCTGCTCTTTCCTGGGTGTGTTACAATGACAGAGTGGGGACAGTTTGCTCATTCCTGGGTGTGTTACATTGACTGGGAGGGATCAGTCGGCTGTTCCCTGGGTGTGTTGCAATGATAGAGTGGGTTCAGTCTGAAAATATCTTCCTGTGTTACATTGTCAGAGTGGGGTCAGTCTGCTCTTCCCTGGGTGTGTTACATTGACAGAGTGGGGTCAGTCTGATCTTCCCTGGGTGTGTTACATTGATAGAGTCGGGTCAGTCTGCTCTTCCCTGGGTGGGTTACAATGACAGAGTGGGGTCAGTCTGCTCTTCGCTGGGTGTGTTACAATGACAGAGTGGGGTGAATCTGCTCTTCCCTGGGTGTGTTACGATGACAGAGTGGGGTCAGTCTGCTCTCCCTGGGTGTGTTTCTATGACAGAGTGGTTTCAGTCTTCTCTTCCCTGGGTGTGTTACATTGAAAGGTAGTGGTCAGTCTGCTCTTCCCTGGGTCTGTTACATTGACAGAGTGGGGTCAGTCTGCTCTTCCCTGCGTGTGTTACATTGACAGAGTGGGGTCAGTCTGATATTCCCTGGGTGTGTTACATTGACAGAGTGAGGTCAGTCTGCGCTTCCCTGCGTGTGTTACATTGACAGAGTGGTGTCTGTCTGCTCTATCCTGGGTTTGTTACATTGGCAGAGTGGGGTCAGTCTGCTCTTTCCTGGGTGTGTTACAATGACAGAGTGGGGTCAGTTTACTCATTCCTGGGTGTGTTACATTGACTGGGAGGGATCAGTCTGCTCTTCCCTGGGTGTGTTGCAACGATAGAGTGGGTTCAGTCTGAAATTAACTTCCTGTGTTACATTGTCAGAGTGGGGTCAGTCTGTTCTTCCCTGGGTGTGTTACATTGACAGAGTGGGGTCAGTCTGATCTTCCCTGGGTGTGTTACATTGATAGAGTCGGGTCAGTCTGCTCTTCCCTGGGTGTGTTACGATGACAGAGTGGGGTCAGTCTGCTCTCCCTGGGTGTGTTACTATGACAGAGTGGTTTCAGTCTTCTCTTCCCTGGGTGTGTTACATTGAAAGGTAGTGGTCAGTCTGCTCTTCCCTGGGTCTGTTACATTGACAGAGTGGGGTCAGTCTGCTCTTCCCCGCGTGTGTTACATTGATAGAGTGGGGTCAGTCTGATATTCTCTGGGTGTGTTACATTGACAGAGGGAGGTCAGTCATCTCTTCCCTGAGTGTGTCACATTGACTGAGTGGGGTCAGTCTTTTCTTCCCTGGGTGTGTTACAATGACAGAGTGGTGTCAGTCTGCTCCTCCTGGGTGTGTAACATTGACAGGGAGGGGTCAGTCTGCTCTTCCCTGCGAGTGTTACATTGACAGAGTGGGGTCCGTCTGCTCTATCCTTGGTGTGTTACATTGTCAGAGTGGGGTCAGTCTGCTCTTCCCTGGGTGTGTTACATTGACAGGGAGGGATCACTCTGTTCTTCACTGGGTGTGTTGCATTGACAGAGTGGGGTCAGTCTGATATTCCCTGCCTGTGTTACATTGACAGAGTGGGGTCAGTCTGCTCTTTCCTGGCAGTGTGACATTGATAGAGTGGGGTCAGTCTGCTCTTCCCTGGGTGTGTTACATTGACAGAGTGGGGTCAGTCTGCTCGTCCCTGGGTCGGTTACATTGACAGAGTGGGGTCAGTCTGCTCGTCCCTGGGTGTGTTACATTGACAGAGTGGGGTCAGTCTGATCTTCCCTGGGTGTGTTACATTGACAGAGTGGGGTCAGTCTGCTCTTCCCTGGGTGAGTTACAATGATAGAGTGGGATCAGTCTGCTCTTCTCTGGGTGTGTTACATTGACAGAGTGGGGTCAGTCTGCTCTTCCCGGGTGTGCTCCATTCACAGAGTGGGGTCAGTCTGCTCAGCCCTGGGTCTGTTACACTGACAGAGTGAGGTCAGTCTGATCTTCCCTGTGTGTGTTACATTGACAGAGTGGGGTCAGTCTGCTCGTCCCTGGGTGTGTTACATTGACAGAGTGGGGTCAGTCTGATCTTCACTGGGTGTGTCACATTGACAGAGTGGGGTCAGTCTGCTCTTCCCTTGGTGTGTTCCATTGACAGAGTGGGGTCAGTCTGCTCTTCCCTGGGTGTGTTACATTGACAGAGTGAGGTCAGTCGGCTCTTCACTGGGTGTGTTCCATTGACAGAGTGGGTTCTGTCTGCTCTTCCCTGGGTGGGTTCCATTGACAGAGTGGGGTAAGTCTGCTCTTCCCTGGGTGTGTTACATTGACAGAGTGTGTTCAGTCTGCTCTTCCCTGGGTGTGTTACATTGACAGAGTGGGGTCAGTCTACTCTTCCCTGGGTGTGTTACATTGAAAGAGTGGGTTCTGTCTGCTCTTCCCTGGGTGTGTTGCACTGACAGAGTGGGGTCAGTCTACTCTTCCCTGTGTGTGTTTCATTGACACCGTGGGGTCAGTCTGTTCTTCCCTGGCTGTGTTACATTGACAGAGTGGGGTCAGTCTGCTCTTCCGTGGGTGTGTTACATTGACAGGGAGGGGTCAGTCTGCTCTTCCTGGGTGTGTTACATTGACAGAATGGTGTCAGTGTGCTCTTCCCTGGGTGTGTTACATTGACAGAGTGGGGCCAGTCTGCTATTCCCTGAGTGTGTTACATTGACAGAATGGGGTCTGTCTGTTTTTCCCTGGGTGTGTTACATTGACAGAGTGGGATCAGTCTGCTCTTCCCTGGGCGTGTTACAAAGACAGAGTGGGGTCAGTCTGCTGTTTCCTGGGTGTGTTACATTGATAGAGTGGGGTCAGTCTGCTCTTCCCTGGGTGTGTTACATTGACAGAGTGGGGTCAGTCTGCTCTTCACTGGGTGTGTTATAATGACAGAGTAGGGTCAGTCTACTCTTCCCTGGGTGTGTTAGATTGACAGAGTGGGGTCAGTCTGCGCGTCCCTGGGTGGGTTACATTGACAGAGTGAGGTCAGTCTGATCTTCCCTTGGTGTGTTACAATGACAGAGTGGGGTGAATCTGCTCTTCCCTGGGTGTGTTACGATGACAGAGTGTGGTCAGTCTGCTCTCCCTGGGTGTGTTACTATGACAGAGTGGTTTCAGTCTTCTCTTCCCTGTGTGTGTTACATTGAAAGGTAGTGGTCAGTCTGCTCTTCCCTGGGTCTGTTACATTGACAGAGTGGGGTCAGTCTGCTCTTCCATGCGTGTGTTACATTGACAGAGTGGGGTCAGTCTGATATTCCCTGGGTGTGTTACATTGACAGAGTGAGGTCAGTCTGCGCTTCCCTGCGTGTGTTACATTGACAGAGTGGTGTCTGTCTGCTCTATCCTGGGTTTGTTACATTGACAGAGTGGGGTCAGTCTGCTCTTTCCTGGGTGTGTTACAATGACAGAGTGGGGTCAGTTTACTCATTCCTGGGTGTGTTACATTGACTGGGAGGGATCAGTCTGCTCTTCCCTGGGTGTGTTGCAATGATAGAGTGGGTTCAGTCTGAAAATATCTTCCTGTGTTTCATTGTCAGAGTGGGGTCAGTCTGCTCTTCCCTGTGTGTGTTACATTGACAGAGTGGGGTCAGTCTGATCTTCCCTGGGTGTGTTACATTGATAGAGTCGGGTCAGTCTGCTCTTCCCTGGGTGTGTTACGATGACAGAGTGGGGTCAGTCTGCTCTCCCTGGGCGTGTTAATATGACAGAGTGGTTTCAGTCTTCTCTTCCCTGGGTGTGTTACATTGAAAGGTAGTGGTCAGTCTGCTCTTCCCTGGGTCTGTTACATTGACAGAGTGGGGTCAGTCTGATATTCCCTGGGTGTGTTACATTGACAGAGTGAGGTCAGTCTTCTCTTCCCTGAGTGTGTCACATTGACTGAGTGGGGTCAGTCTTTTCTTCCCTGGGTGTGTTACAATGACAGAGTGGTGTCAGTCTGCTCCTCCTGGGTGTGTAACATTGACAGGGAGGGGTCAGTCTGCTCTTCCCTGCGTGTGTTACATTGACAGAGTGGGGTCCGTCTGCTCTATCCTGGGTGTGTTACATTGACAGAGTGGGGTCAGTCTGCTCTTCCCTGGGTGTGTTACATTGACAGGGAGGGATCACTCTGTTGTTCACTGGGTGTGTTGCATTGACAGAGTGGGGTCAGTCTGATATTCCCTGCCTGTGTTACATTGACAGAGTAGGGTCAGTCTGCTCTTTCCTGGGTGTGTGACATTGATAGAGTGGGGTCAGTCTGTTCTTCCCTGGGTGTGTTGCATTGACAGAGAGGGGTCAGTCTGTTCGTCCCTGGGTCGGTTACATTGACAGAGTGGGGTCAGTCTGCTCGTCCCTGGGTGTGTTACATTGACAGAGTGGGGTCAGTCTGATCTTCCCTGGGTGTGTTACATTGACAGAGCGGGGTCAGTCAGATCTTCCCTGGGTGTGTTACATTGACAGAGTGGGGTCAGTCTGCTCTTCCCTGGGTGAGTTACAATGATAGTGTGGGATCAGTCTGCTCTTCTCTGGGTGTGTTACATTGACAGGCTGGGGTCAGTCTGCTCTTCCCGGGAGTGCTCCATTCACAGAGTGGGGTCAGTCTGCTCATCCCTGTGTCTGTTACACTGACAGAGTGAGGTCAGTCTGATCTTCCCTGCGTGTGTTACATTGACAGAGTGGGGTCAGTCTGCTCGTACCTGGGTGTGTTACATTCACAGAGTGGGGTCAGTCTGATCTTCACTGGGTGTGTTACATTGACAGAGTGGGGTCAGTCTGCTCTTCCCTTGGTGTGTTCCATTGACAGAGTTGGGTCAGTCTGCTCTTCCCTGGGTGTGTTACATTGACAGAGTGAGGTCAGTCGGCTCTTCCCTGGGTGTGTTCCATTGACAGAGTGGGTTCTGTCTGCTCTTCCCTGGGTGGGTTCCATTGACAGAGTGGGGTAAGTCTGCTCTTCCCTGGGTGTGTTACATTGACAGAGTGGGGTCAGTCTACTCTTCCCTGGGTGTGTTACATTGAAAGAGTGGGTTCTGTATGCTCTTCCCTGGGTGTGTTGCACTGACAGAGTGGGGTCAGTCTACTCTTCCCTGTGTGTGTTTCATTGACACAGTGGGGTCAGTCTGATATTCCCTGCCTGTGTTACATTGACAGAGTGGGGTCAGCCTGTTCTTCCCTGGCTGTGTTACATTGACAGAGTGGGGTCAGTCTGCTCCTCCCTGGGCTTGTTAGAATGACAGAGTGGGGTCAGTCTGCTCTTCCCTGGGTGTGTTACATTGACAGTGAGGGGTCAGTCTGCTCTTCCTGGGTGTGTTACATTGACAGAATGGTGTCAGTGTGCTCTTCCCTGGGTGTGTTACATTGACAGAGTGGGGCCAGTCTGCTATTCCCTGAGTGTGTTACATTGACAGAATGGGGTCTGTCTGTTTTTCCCTGGGTGTGTTACATTGACAGAGTGGGATCAGTCTGCTCTTCCCTGGGCGTGTTACAAAGACAGAGTGGGGTCAGTCTGCTCTTTCCTGGGTGTGTTACATTGATAGAGTGGGGTCAGTCTGCTCTTCCCTGGGTGTGTTACATTGACAGAGTGGGGTCAGTCTGCTCTTCACTGGGTGTGTTATAATGACAGAGTAGGGTCAGTCTACTCTTCCCTGGGTGTGTTAGATTGACAGAGTGGGGTCAGTCTGCGCGTCCCTGGGTGGGTTACATTGACTGAGTGAGGTCAGTCTGATCTTCCCTGGATGTGTTACATTGACAGATTGGGGTCAGTCTACTCTTCCCTGGGTGTGTTACATTGACAGAGTGGGTTCTGTCTGCTCTTCCCTGGGTGTGTTGCATCGACAGAGTGGGGTCAGACTGCTCTTGCTTGGGTGTGTTGCACTGACAGAGTGGGGTCAGTCTACTCTTCCCTGTGTGTGTTTCATTGACACAGTGGGGTCAGTCTGATACTCCCTGCCTGTGTTACATTGACAGAGTGGGGTCAGTCTGTTCTTCCCTGGCTGTGTTACATTGACTGAGTGGGGTCAGTCTGCTCTTCCCTGGGCTTGTTACAATGACAGAGTGGGGTCAGTCTGCTCTTCCCTGGGTGTCTTACATTGACAGGGAGGGGTCAGTCTGCTCTTCCTGGGTGTGTTACATTGACAGAATGGTGTCGGTGTGCTCTTCCCTGTGTGTGTTACATTGACAGAGTGGGGCCAGTCTGCTATTCCCTGGGTGTGTTACATCGACAGAATGGGGTCTGTCTGTTTTTCCCTGGGTGTGTTAAATTGACAGAGTGGGATCAGTCTGCTCTTCCCTGGGCGTGTTACAATGACAGAGTGGGGTCAGTCTGCTCTTCTTTGGGTGTGTCACATTGACAGGGAGGTGTCCGTCTGCTGTCCCTGGGGGTGTTACATTGACAGAATGGGGTCAGTCTGCTATTCCCTGGGTGTGTTACATTGACAGAGTGGGGTCAGTCTGCTCTTCCCTGGGTGTTTATAATGACAGAGTGGGGTCAGTCTGCTCTTCCCTGGGTGTGTTACATTGACATGGAGGGATCAGCCTGCTCTTCCCTGGGTGTGTTACATTGACAAATTGGGGTCACTCTGATATTCCCTGGGTGTGTTACATTGACAGAGTGTGGTCAGTCTGCTCTTTGCTGGGTGTGTTACATTGATAGAGTGTGGTCAGTCTGCTCTTCCATGGGTGTGTTACATTGACAGAGTGGGGTCAGTCTGCTCTTCACTGGGTGTGTTGCAATGACAGAGTAGGGTCAGTCTACTCTTCCCTGGGTGTGTTAGATTGACAGAGTGGGGTCAGTCTGCGCGTTCCTGGGTGGGTTACATTGACAGAGTGAGGTCTGTCTGATCTTCCCAGGGTGTGTTACATTGACAGAGTGGAGTCAGTCTGATCTTCCCTGGGTGAGTTACATTGACATAGTGGAGTCAGTCTGATCTTCCCTGGGTGTGTTACATTGACTGAGTGGATTCAGTCTGATCTTTCCTGAGTGGGTTACATTGACAGATTGGGGTCAGTCTGATCTTCCCTGGGTGTGTTACATTGACAGAGTGGGGTCAGTCTGCTCATCCCTGGGTGTGTTACATTGACAGATTGTGGTCTGTCTGCTCTTCCCTTGGTGGGTTACATTGACAGAGTGGAGTCAGTCTGCTCTTCCCTGCGTGTGTTACAATGATAGAGTGTTGTCAGTCTGCACTTCCCTGGGTGTGTTACATTGAAAGGGAGGTGTCAGTCTGCTCTTCCTTGGGTCTGTGACATTGACAGAGTGGGGTCAGTCTGCTCTTCCCTGCGTGTGTTACATTGTCAGATTGGGGTCAGTCTGCTCTTCCCTGGGTGTGTTACATTGACAGAGTGGGGTCAGTCTTATATTCCCTGGGTGTGTTACATTGACAGAGTGGGGTCAGTCTGCTCTTCCCTGCGTGGGTTACATTCACAGAGTGGGATCAGTCTGATCTTGGCTGGGTGTGTAACATTGACTTTGTGGGGTCAGTCTGCTCTTCCCTGTCTGTGTTACATTGACAGAGTGGGGTCAGTCTGCTCTTCACTGGGTGTGTTATATTGACAGAGTGGGGTCAGTCTGCTCTTCCCTGGGTGTTTATAATGACAGAGTGGAGTCAGTCTGCTCATCCCTGGGTGTGTTACATTGACATGGAGGCAACAGCCTGCTCTTCCCTGGGTGTGTTACATTGACAAATTGGGGTCAGTCTGATATTCCCTGGGTGTGTTACATTGACAGAGTGTGGTCAGTCTGCTCTTTCCTGGGTGTGTTACATTGATAGAGTGGGGTCAGTCTGCTCTTCCCTGGCTGTGTTACATTGACAGAGTGGGGTCAGTCTGCTCTTCACTGGGTGTGTTATAACGACAGAGTAGGGTCAGTCTACTCTTCCCTGGGTGTGTTAGATTGACAGAGTGGGGTCAGTCTGCGCGTCCCTGGGTGGGATACATTGACAGAGTAGGTCAGTCTGATCTTCCCTGGGTGTGTTACATTGACAGAGTGGGGTCAGTCTACTCTTCCCTGGGTGTGTTACATTGAAAGAGTGGGGTCAGTCTGCTCTTGCTTGGGTGTGTTGCACTGACAGAGTGGGGTCAGTCTACTCTTCCCTGTGTGTGTTTCATTGACACAGTGGGGTCAGTCTGATATTCCCTGCCTGTGTTACATTGACTGAGTGGGGTCAGTCTGTTCTTCCCTGGCTGTGTTACATTGACAGAGTGGGGTCAGTCTGCTCTTCCCTGGGCTTGTTACAATGACAGAGTGGGGTCAGTCTGCTCTTCCCTGGGTGTCTTACATTGACAGGGAGGGGTCAGTCTGCTCTTCCTGGGTGTGTTACATTGACAGAATGGTGTCAGTGTGCTCTTCCCTGGGTGTGTTACATTGACAGAGTGGGGCCAGTCTGCTATTCCCTGGGTGTGTTACATTGACAGAATGGGGTCTGTCTGTTTTTCCCTGGGTGTGTTACATTGACAGAGTGGGATCAGTCTGCTCTTCCCTGGGCGTGTTACAATGACAGAGTGGGGTCAGTCTGCTCTTCCCTGGGTGTGTCACATTGACAGGGAGGGGTCCGTCTGCTGTTCCCTGGGTGTGTTACATTGACAGAATGGGGTCAGTCTGCTCTTCCCTGGGTGTGTCACATTGAAAGGGAGGGGTCCGTCTGCTGTTCCCTGGGTGTGTTACATTGACAGAATGGGGTCAGTCTGCTCTTCCCTGGCTGTGTTACATTGACAGAGTGGGGTCAGTCTGCTCTTCCCTGCGTGTTTATAATGACAGAGTGGGGTCAGTCTGCTCTTCCCTGGGTGTGTTACATTGACATGGAGGGATCAGCCTGCTCTTCCCTGGGTGTGTTACATTGACAAATTGGGGTCAGTCTGATATTCCCTGGGTGTGTTACATTGACAGAGTGTGGTCAGTCTGCTCTTTCCTGGGTGTGTTACATTGATAGAGTGGGGTCAGTCTGCTCTTCCCTGGCTGTGTTACATTGACAGAGTGGGGTCAGTCTGCTCTTCACTGGGTGTGTTATAATGACAGAGTAGGGTCAGTCTACTCTTCCCTGGGTGTGTTAGATTGACAGAGTGGGGTCAGTCTGCTCTTTCCTGGGTGTGTTACAATGACAGAGTGGGGTCAGTTTACTCATTCCTGGGTGTGTTACATTGACTGGGAGGGATCAGTCTGCTCTTCCCTGGGTGTGTTGCAATGATAGAGTGGGTTCAGTCTGAAAATATCTTCCTGTGTTACATTGTCAGAGTGGGGTCAGTCTGCTCTTCCCTGGGTGTGTTACATTGACAGAGTGGGGTCAGTCTGATCTTCCCTGGGTGTGTTACATTGATAGAGTCGGGTCAGTCTGCTCTTCCCTGGGTGTGTTACGATGACAGAGTGGGGTCAGTCTGCTCTCCCTGGGTGTGTTAATATGACAGAGTGGTTTCAGTCTTCTCTTCCCTGGGTGTGTTACATTGAAAGGTAGTGGTCAGTCTGCTCTTCCCTGGGTCTGTTACATTGACAGAGTGGGGTCAGTCTGATATTCCCTGGGTGTGTTACATTGACAGAGTGAGGTCAGTCTTCTCTTCCCTGAGTGTGTCACATTGACTGAGTGGGGTCAGTCTTTTCTTCCCTGGGTGTGTTACAATGACAGAGTGGTGTCAGTCTGCTCCTCCTGGGTGTGTAACATTGACAGGGAGGGGTCAGTCTGCTCTTCCCTGCGTGTGTTACATTGACAGAGTGGGGTCCGTCTGCTCTATCCTGGGTGTGTTACATTGACAGAGTGGGGTCAGTCTGCTCTTCCCTGGGTGTGTTACATTGACAGGGAGGGATCACTCTGTTGTTCACTGGGTGTGTTGCATTGACAGAGTGGGGTCAGTCTGATATTCCCTGCCTGTGTTACATTGACAGAGTGGGGTCAGTCTGCTCTTTCCTGGCTGTGTGACATTGATAGAGTGGGGTCAGTCTGCTCTTCCCTGGGTGTGTTACATTGACAGAGAGGGGTCAGTCTGTTCGTCCCTGGGTCGGTTACATTGACAGAGTGGGGTCAGTCTGCTCGTCCCTGGGTGTGTTACATTGACAGAGTGGGGTCAGTCTGATCTTCCCTGGGTGTGTTACATTGACAGAGTGGGGTCAGTCTGATCTTCCCTGGGTGTGTTACATTGACAGAGTGGGGTCAGTCTGCTCTTCCCTGGGTGAGTTACAATGATAGAGTGGGATCAGTCTGCTCTTCTCTGGGTGTGTTACATTGACAGAGTGGGGTCAGTCTGCTCTTCCCGGGTGTGCTCCATTCACAGAGTGGGGTCAGTCTGCTCATCCCTGTGTCTGTTACACTGACAGAGTGAGGTCAGTCTGATCTTCCCTGTGTGTGTTGCATTGACAGAGTGGGGTCAGTCTGCTCGTCCCTGGGTGTGTTACATTGACAGAGTGGGGTCAGTCTGATCTTCACTGGGTGTGTTACATTGACAGAGTGGGGTCAGTCTGCTCTTCCCTTGGTGTGTTCCATTGACAGAGTTGGGTCAGTCTGCTCTTCCCTGGGTGTGTTACATTGACAGAGTGAGGTCGGTCGGCTCTTCCCTGGGTGTGTTCCATTGACAGAGTGGGTTCTGTCTGCTCTTCCCTGGGTGGGTTCCATTGACAGAGTGGGGTAAGTCTGCTCTTCCCTGGGTGTGTTACATTGACAGAGTGGGGTAAGTCTGCTCTTCCCTGGGTGTGTTACATTGACAGAGTGGGGTCAGTCTACTCTTCCCTGGGTGTGTTACATTGATAAGAGTGGGTTCTGTCTGCTCTTCCCTGGGTGTGTTGCACTGACAGAGTGGGGTCAGTCTGATCTTCACTGGGTGTGTTACATTGACAGAGTGGGGTCAGTCTGCTCTTCCCTTGGTGTGTTCCATTGACAGAGTTGGGTCAGTCTGCTCTTCCCTGGGTGTGTTACATTGACAGAGTGAGGTCAGTCGGCTCTTCCCTGGGTGTGTTCCATTGACAGAGTGGGTTCTGTCTGCTCTTCCCTGGGTGGGTTCCATTGACAGAGTGGGGTAAGTCTGCTCTTCCCTGGGTGTGTTACATTGACAGAGTGGGGTCAGTCTACTCTTCCCTGGGTGTGTTACATTGAAAGAGTGGGTTCTGTCTGCTCTTCCCTGGGTGTGTTGCACTGACAGAGTGGGGTCAGTCTACTCTTCCCTGTGTGTGTTTCATTGACACAGTGGGGTCAGTCTGATATTCCCTGCCTGTGTTACATTGACAGAGTGGGGTCAGTCTGTTCTTCCCTGGCTGTGTTACATTGACAGAGTGGGGTCAGTCTGCTCCTCCCTGGGCTTGTTAGAATGACAGAGTGGGGTCAGTCTGCTCTTCCCTGGGTGTGTTTCATTGACAGTGAGGGGTCAGTCTGCTCTTCCTGGGTGTGTTACATTGACAGAATGGTGTCAGTGTGCTCTTCCCTGGGTGTGTTACATTGACAGAGTGGGGCCAGTCTGCTATTCCCTGAGTGTGTTACATTGACAGAATGGGGTCTGTCTGTTTTTCCCTGGGTGTGTTACATTGACAGAGTGGGATCAGTCTGCTCTTCCCTGGGCGTGTTACAAAGACAGAGTGGGGTCAGTCTGCTCTTTCCTGGGTGTGTTACATTGATAGAGTGGGGTCAGTCTGCTCTTCCCTGGGTGTGTTACAATGACAGAGTGGGGTCAGTCTGCTCTTCACTGGGTGTGTTATAATGACAGAGTAGGGTCAGTCTACTCTTCCCTGGGTGTGTTAGATTGACAGAGTGGGGTCAGTCTGCGCGTCCCTGGGTGGGATACATTGACAGAGTGAGGTCAGTCTGATCTTCCCTGGGTGTGTTACATTGACAGAGTGGGGTCAGTCTACTCTTCCCTGGGTGTGTTACATTGACAGAGTGGGTTCTGTCTGCTCTTCCCTGGGTGTGTTGCATCGACAGAGTGGGGTCAGACTGCTTTTGCTTGGGTGTGTTGCACTGACAGAGTGGGGTCAGTCTACTCTTCCCTGTGTGTGTTTCATTGACACAGTGGGGTCAGTCTGATACTCCCTGCCTGTGTTACATTGACAGAGTGGGGTCAGTCTGTTCTTCCCTGGCTGTGTTACATTGACAGAGTGGGGTCAGTCTGCTCTTCCCTGGGCTTGTTACAATGACAGAGTGGGGTCAGTCTGCTCTTCCCTGGGTGTCTTACATTGACAGGGAAGGGTCAGTCTGCTCTTCCTGGGTGTGTTACATTGACAGAATGGTGTCAGTGTGCTCTTCCCTGGGTGTGTTACATTGACAGAGTTGGGCCAGTCTGCAATTCCCTGGGTGTGTTACATTGACAGAATGGGTTGTGTCTGTTTTTCCCTGTGTGTGTTAAATTGACAGAGTGGGATCAGTCTGCTCTTCCCTGGGCGTGTTACAATGACAGAGTGGGGTCAGTCTGCTCTTACCTGGGTGTGTCACATTGACAGGGAGGGGTCCGTCCGCTGTCCCTGGGGGTGTTACATTGACAGAATGGGGTCAGTCTGCTATTCCCTGGGTGTGTTACATTGACAGAGTGGGGTCAGTCTGCTCTTCCCTGGGTGTTTATAATGACAGATTGGGATCAGCCTGCTCTTCCCTGGGTGTGTTACATTGACAAATTGGGGTCACTCTGATATTCCCTGGGTGTGTTACATTGACAGAGTGTGGTCAGTCTGCTCTTTGCTGCGTGTGTTACATTGATAGAGTGTGGTCAGTCTGCTCTTCCATGGGTGTGTTACATTGACAGAGTGGGGTCAGTCTGCTCTTCACTGGGTGTGTTACAATGACAGAGTAGGGTCAGTCTACTCTTCCCTGGGTGTGTTAGATTGACAGAGTGGGGTCAGTCTGCGCGTTCCTGGGTGGGTTACATTGACAGAGTGAGGTCAGTCTGATCTTTCCAGGGTGTGTTACATTGACAGAGTGGAGTCAGTCTGATCTTCCCTGGGTGAGTTACATTGACAGAGTGGGGTCAGTCTGATCTTCCCTGGGTGTGTTACATTGACTGAGTGCATTCAGTCTGATCTTTCCTGGGTGGGTTACATTGACAGATTGGGGTCAGTCTGATCTTCCCTGGGTGTGTTACATTGACAGAGTGGGGTCAGTCTGCTCATCCCTGGGTGTGTTACATTGACAGATTGTGGTCTGTCTGCTCTTCCCTTGGTGGGTTACATTGACAGAGTGGAGTCAGTCTGCTCTTCCCTGCGTGTGTTACAATGATAGAGTGTTGTCAGTCTGCACTTCCCTGGGTGTGTTACATTGAAAGGGAGGTGTCAGTCTGCTCTTCCTTGGGTCTGTGACATTGACAGAGTGGGGTCAGTCTGCTCTTCCCTGCGTGTGTTACATTGTCAGATTGGGGTCAGTCTGCTCTTCCCTGGGTGTGTTACATTGACAGAGTGGGGTCAGTCTTATATTCCCTGGGTGTGTTACATTGACAGAGTGGGGTCAGTCTGCTCTTCCCTGCGTGGGTTACATTCACAGAGTGGTATCAGTCTGATCTTGGCTGGGTGTGTTACATTGACTGAGTGGGGTCAGTCTGCTCTTCCCTGTCTGTGTTACATTGACAGAGTGGGGTCAGTCTGCTCTTCACTGGGTGTGTTACATTGACAGAGTGGGGTCAGTCTGCTCTTCCCTGGGTGTTTATAATGACAGAGTGGGGTCAGTCTGCTCATCCCTGGGTGTATTACATTGACATGGAGGGATCAGCCTGCTCTTCCCTGGGTGTGTTACATTGACAAATTGGGGTCAGTCTGATATTCCCTGGGTGTGTTACATTGACAGAGTGTGGTCAGTCTGCTCTTTCCTGGGTGTGTTACATTGATAGAGTGGGGTCAGTCTGCTCTTCCCTGGCTGTGTTACATTGACAGAGTGGGGTCAGTCTGCTCTTCACTGGGTGTGTTATAATGACAGCGTAGGGTCAGTCTACTCTTCCCTGGGTGTGTTAGATTGACAGAGTGGGGTCAGTCTGCGCGTCCCTGGGTGGGATACATTGACAGAGTAGGTCAGTCTGATCTTCCCTGGGTGTATTACATTGACAGAGTGGGGTCAGTCTACTCTTCCCTGGGTGTGTTACATTGACAGAGTGGGTTCTGTCTGCTCTTCCCTGGGTGTGTTGCATTGACAGAGTGGGGTCAGTCTGCTCATGCTTGGGTGTGTTGCACTGACAGAGTGGGGTCAGTCTACTCTTCCCTGTGTGTGTTTCATTGACACAGTGGGGTCAGTCTGATATTCCCTGCCTGTGTTACATTGACAGAGTGGGGTCAGTCTGTTCTTCCCTGGCTGTGTTACATTGACAGAGTGGGGTCAGTCTGCTCTTCCCTGGGCTTGTTACAATGACAGAGTGGGTTCAGTCTGCTCTTCCCTGGGTGTGTTACATTGACAGGGAGGGGTCAGTCTGCTCTTCCTGGGTGTGTTACATTGACAGAATGGTGTCAGTGTGCTCTTCCCTGGGTGTGTTACATTGAGAGAGTGGGGCCAGTCTGCTATTCCCTGGGTGTGTTACTTTGACAGAATGGGGTCTGTCTGTTTTTCCCTGGGTGTGTTACATTGACAGAGTGGGATCAGTCTGCTCTTCCCTGGGCGTGTTACAATGACAGAGTGGGGTCAGTCTGCTCTTCCCTGGGTGTGTCACATTGACAGGGAGGGGTCCGTCTGCTGTTCCCTGGGTGTGTTACATTGACAGAATGGGGTCAGTCTGCTCTTCCCTGGGTGTGTCACATTGAAAGGGAGGGGTCCGTCTGCTGTTCCCTGGGTGTGTTACATTGACAGAATGGGGTCAGTCTGCTCTTCCCTGGCTGTGTTACATTGACAGAGTGGGGTCAGTCTGCTCTTCCCTGCGTGTTTATAATGACAGAGTGGGGTCAGTCTGCTCTTCCCTGGGTGTGTTACATTGACATGGAGGGATCAGCCTGCTCTTCCCTGGGTGTGTTACATTGACAAATTGGGGTCAGTCTGATATTCCCTGGGTGTGTTACATTGACAGAGTGTGGTCAGTCTGCTCTTTCCTGGGTGTGTTACATTGATAGAGTGGGGTCAGTCTGCTCTTCCCTGGCTGTGTTACATTGACAGAGTGGGGTCAGTCTGCTCTTCACTGGGTGTGTTATAATGACAGAGTAGGGTCAGTCTACTCTTCCCTGGGTGTGTTAGATTGACAGAGTGGGGTCAGTCTGCGCGTCCCTGGGTGGGTTACATTGACAGAGTGAGGTCAGTCTGATCTTCCCTGGGTGTGTTACATTGACAGAGTGGGGTCAGTCTACTCTTCCCTGGGTGTGTTACATTGACAGAGTGGGTTCTGTCTGCTCTTCCCTGGCTGTGTTACATTGACAGAGTGGGGTCAGTCTGCTCTTCCCTGGGCTTGTTACAATGACAGAGTGGGGTCAGTCTGCTCTTCCCTGGGTGTCTTACATTGACAGGGAGGGGTCAGTCTGCTCTTCCTGGGTGTGTTACATTGACAGAATTGTGTCAGTGTGCTCTTCCCTGGGTGTGTTACATTGACACAGTGGGGCCAGTCTGCTATCCCCTGGGTGTGTTACATTGACAGAATGGGGTCTGTCTGTTTTTCCCTGGGTGTGTTACATTGACAGAGTGGGATCAGTCTGCTCTTCCCTGGGCGTGTTACAATGACAGAGTGGGGTCAGTCTGCTCTTCCCTGGGTGTGTCACATTGACAGGGAGGGGTCCGTCTGCTGTTCCCTGGGTGTGTTACATTGACAGAATGGGGTCAGTCTGCTCTTCCCTGGCTGTGTCACATTGACAGGGAGGTGTCCGTCTGCTGTTCCCTGGGTGTGTTGCATTGACAGAATGGGGTCAGTCTGCTCTTCCGTGGGTGTGTTACATTGACAGAGTGGGGTCAGTCTGCTTTTCCCTGCGTGTTTATAATGGCAGAGTGGGGTCAGTCTGGTCTTCCCTGGGTGTGTTACATTGACATGGAGGGATCAGCCTGCTCTTCCCTGGGTGTGTTACATTGACAAATTGGGGTCAGTCTGATATTCCCTGGGTGTGTTACATTGACAGAGTGTGGTCAGTCTGCTCTTTCCTGGGTGTGTTACATTGATAGAGTGGGGTCAGTCTGCTCTTCCCTGGCTGTGTTACATTGACAGAGTGGGGTCAGTCTGCTCTTCACTGGGTGTGTTATAATGACAGAGTAGGGTCAGTCTACTCTTCCCTGGGCGTGTTAGATTGACAGAGTGGGGTCAGTCTGCGCGTTCCTGGATGGGTTACATTGACAGAGTGAGGTCAGTCTGATCTTCCCTGGGTGTGTTACATTGACTGAGTGTTGTCAGTCTGCACTTCCCTGGGTGTGTTACATTGAAAGGGAGGTGTCAGTCTGCTCTTCCTTGGGTCTGTGACATTGACAGAGTGGGGTCAGTCTGCTCTTCCCTGCGTGTGTTACATTGTCAGATTGGGGTCAGTCTGCTCTTCCCTGTGTGTGTTACATTGAAAGAGTGGGGTCAGTCTTATATTCCGTGGGTGTGTTACATTGACAGAGTGGGGTCAGTCTGCTCTTCCCTGCGTGGGTTACATTCACAGAGTGGGATCAGTCAGATCTTGGCTGGGTGTGTTACATTGACTGAGTGGGGTCAGTCTGCTCTTCCCTGTCTGTGTTACATTGACAGAGTGGGGTTAGTCTGCTCTTCACTGGGTGTGTTACATTGACAGAGTGTGGTCAGTCTGCTCTTCACTGGCTGTGTCACATTGACAGAGTGGGGTCAGTCTGCTCTTCCCTGGGTGTTTTACATTGCCTGAGTGGGGTCAGTCTGCCCTTCCCTGAGTGTGATACATTGACAGAGTGGAGTCAGTCTGATCTTCCCTGGGTGTGTTACAGTGACTGAGTGGGGTCAGTCTGCTCTTGGCTGGGTAGGTTACATTGACAGAGTGAGGTCAGACTCCTCTTCCTTGGGTGTGTTACATTAACACAGTGGGGTCAGTCTGCTCTTCCCTGGGTGTATTACATTCACAGAGTGGGGTCAGTCTGCTCTTCCCTGGGTGTATTACATTCATTGAGTGGGGTCTGTCTGCTCTTCCCTGGGTGTGATACATTGACAGAGTGGGGTCCGTCTGCTCTTCGCTGGGTGTTTTACATTGACAGAGTGGGGTCAGACTGATCTTCCCTGGGTGTGTGACATTCACAGAGTGGGGTCAGTCTGCTCTTCCCTGGGTGTGTTAGATTGACTGAGTGGGGTCAGTCTGCTCTTGGCTGGGTGGGATACATTGACAGAGTAGCGTCAGTCTGATCTTCCCTGGGTATGTGACATTGACAGAGTGGGGTCCGTCTGAACTTCACTGAGCGTGTTACATTGACAGAGTGGGGTCAGTCTGCTCTTCCCTGGGTGGGTTACATTGACAGTGTGTGGTCAGTCTGCTCTTCCCTGTGTGTGTTACATTGACAGAGTTGGGTCAGACTGCTTTTCCCTAGGTATGTTACTTTGACATAGTGGGGTAAGTCTGCTCTTTCCTGGGTGTGTTACATTGACAGATTGTGGTCCATCTGCTCTTCCCTGGGTATGTTACTTTGACATAGCGGGATCAGTCTGCTCTTCCCTGGGTGTGTTACGTTGACAGATTGCGGTCCGTCTGCTCTTCCCTGTGTGTGTTACATTGACAGAGTGTGGTCAGTCTGCTCTTCCCTGGGTGTGTTACATTG
The DNA here is from genome assembly GCF_047496795.1 of Chiloscyllium punctatum. Taxonomy (NCBI): domain Eukaryota; kingdom Metazoa; phylum Chordata; class Chondrichthyes; order Orectolobiformes; family Hemiscylliidae; genus Chiloscyllium; species Chiloscyllium punctatum. The sequence continues at coordinate 107,152,398 of NC_092744.1, forward strand.
ACAGAGTGAGCTAAGTTTGCTCCTCGCTGGGCGTATTGCATTGACAGAGTGGGGTCAGTCTGACCTTCCCTGGGTGTGTTACATTGACAGAGTGGGGTCAGTCTGCTCTTCTCTGTGTGGATTACATTGACTGAGTGGGGTCAGTCTGCTCTTCCCTGAGTGTGTTACATTGTCAGACTGGGGTCAGTCTGCTCTTCCCTGGGTGTAGGTAAAAACAATGACTGCAGATGCTGAAAATCAAATACTGGATTTGTGGTGCTGGAAGAGCACAGCAGTTCAGGCAGCATCCAACGAGCAGCGAAGTTGGGTCAGTCTTCTCTTCCCTGGGTGTGTTACATTAACAGAGGGGGTCAGACTGCTCTTCGGTGGGCGTGTTAAATTGTCAGAGTGGGGTCAGTCTGCTCATCCTTGGGTTTGTTACATTGACAGAGTGAGGTCATTCTGCGATTCCCTGGATGTGTTACATTGACAGAATGGGGTCTGTGTGCTCTTCCCTCGGGTGGTTACATTGAGAGAGTGGGGTCAGTCTGCTCCACCCTGGGTGGGTAACATTGAGAGATTGGAGTCAGTCTGCTCTTCCCTGGGTGGGTTACATTGACAGAATGGGGTCAGTCTGCTCTTCTCTGAGTGGGTTACATTGAGAGATTGGGGTCTGTCTGCTCTTCCCTGGGTGTGTTTCATTGACAGAGTGGGGTCAGTCTGCTCTTCCCTGGGTGTATAACATTGACAGAGTGGGGTCAGTCTGCTCTTCCCTGGGTGTATTACATTGACAGAGTGAGGTCATTTGACTCTTCCCTGGGTGTGTTACATTGACAGAGTGGGTTCTGTCTGCTCTTCCCTGGGTGGGTCCCATTGACAGAGTGGGATCAGTCTGCTCTTCCCTGGGTGTGTTACATTGACAGAGTGGGGTCAGTCTACTCTTCCCTGGGTGTGTTACATTGACAGAGTGGGTTCTGTCTGCTCTTCCCTGGGTGTGTTGCATTGACAGAGTGGGGTCAGTCTGCTCTTCTTTGGGTGTGTTGCACTGACAGAGTGGGGTCAGTCTACTCTTCCCTGGGAGTATTACATTGACAGAGTGGCGTCGGTCTGCTCTTCCCTGGGTGTGTTATTTTGACAGAGTGGGGTCAGTCTACTCTTCCCTGGGTGTGTTACTTTGACAGAGTGCGGTCAGTCTGCTCTTCGCAGGGTAGGTTACATTGACAGAGTGGGGTCAGTCTACTCTTCCCTGTGTGTGTTACATTGACAGAGTGGGGTCAGTCTGCTCTTCCCTGCGTGTGTTACATTGACAGTTTGTGGTCCGTCTGCTCTTCCCTGGATGTGTTACATTGACAGAGTGGGGTCAGTCTGTTCTTCCCTGGGTGTGTTACATTGACAGAGTGGGATCAGTCTGTTCTTGCCTGGGTGTGTAACATTAACAGAGTGGTGTCAGTCTGCTCTTCCCTGCGTGTGTTACATTGATAGTTTGTGGTCCGTCTGCTCTTCCCTGGGTGTGTCACATTGACAGAGTGGGGTCAGTCTGTTCTTCCCTGGGTGTGTTACATTGACAGATGGGGGTCAGTCTGCTCTTCCCTGCGTGTGTTACATTAACAGAGTGCGTTCAGTCTGCACTTCCCTGTTTGTCACATATTGACAGAGTGGGGTCAGTCTGCTCTTCCCTGGGTGTGTTACATTGACAGATTGTGGTCCGTCTGCTCTTCCCTGGGTGTCACACATCGACAGAGTGGGATCAGTCTGCTCTTCCCTGGGTGTGTTACATTGAAAGAGTGGGGTCAGTCTGCTCTTACCTGAGTGGGTTACATTGACAGATTGGGGTCAGTCTGCTCTTCCCTGGGTGTATTACAATGACATAGTGTAGTCAGTCTGCTCTTCCCTGAATGTGATACATTGACAGAGAGGGGTCAGTTTGCTCTTCCCTGGGTGTTTTACATTGACAGAGTGGGATCTGTCTGATCTTGGCTGGGTGTGTTACATTGACTGAGTGGCGTCAGTCTGCTCTTCCTTGTCTGTGTTACATTGAGAGACTGGCGTCAGTCTCCTCTTCACTGGGTGTGTTACATTGACTGAGTGGGGTCAGTCTGCTCTTTCCTGTCTGTGTTACATTGAGAGAGTGTGGTCAGTCTGCTCTTCACTGGGTGTGTTACATTGACAGAGTGGGGTCAGTCTGCTCTTCCCTGGGTGTTTTACATTGCCTGAGTGGGGTCAGTCTGCTCTTCCCTGAGTGTGATACATTGACAGAGTTGGGTCAGTCTGATCTTCCCTGGGTGTGCTACAGTGACTGAGTGGGGTCAGTCTGCTCTTGGCTGGGTAGGTTACATTGACAGAGTGAGGTCAGACTCCTCTTCCTTGTGTGTGTTACATTAACATAGTGGGATCAGTCTGCTCTTCCCTTGGTGTATTACATTCACAGTGTGGGGTCAGTCTGCTCTTCCCTGCGTGTGTTACACTAACAGAGTGAGGTCAGTCCGCTCTTCCCTGGGGGGGCTCCATTGACAGAGTGATGTCAGTCGGCTCTTCCCTGGGTATGTTACATTGACAGAGTGAGGTCTGTCGGCTCTTCCCTGGGTGTGTTACGTTGACAGAGTGGGTTCTGTCTGCTCTTCCCTGGGTGGGTTACATTGACAGAGTGGGGTCAGTCGACTCTTCCCTGGGAGTATTACTTGACAGAGTGGGGTCTGTCTGCTCTTCCCTGGGTGTGTTACATTGACAGAGTGGGGTCAGTCTGCTCTTCCTTGGGTGTGTTACATTGACAGAGTGGGGTCAGTCTACTCTTCCCTGGGTGTGTTACATTGACAGAGTGGGGTCAGTCTGCTCTTCGCAGGGTATGTTACATTGACAGAGTGGGGTCAGTCTACTCTTCACTGTGTGTGTTACATTGACAGAGTGGGGTCAGTCTGCTCTTCCCTGCGTGTGTTACATTGACAGTTTGTGCTCCATCTGCTCTTCCTTGGGTGTGTTACATTGACAGAGTGGGGTCAGTCTGTTCTTCCCTGGGTGTGTTACATTGACAGAGTGGGGTCAGTCTGCTCTTCGCAGGGTATGTTACATTGACAGAGTGGGGTCAGTCTACTCTTCACTGTGTGTGTTACATTGACAGAGTGGGGTCAGTCTGCTCTTCCCTGCGTATGTTACATTGACAGTTTGTGCTCCGTCTGCTCTTCCCTGGGTGTGTTACAATGATAGAGTCGGGTCAGTCTGCTCTTCCCTGTGTGTGTTACAATGACAGAGTGAGTTCAGTCTGCTCTTCCCTGCGTGTGTTATATTGACAGAGTGGGGTCAGTCTGATATTCCCTGGGTGTGTTACATTGACAGAGTGAGGTCAGTCTTCTCTTCCCTGAGTGTGTCACATTGACAGGGAGGGGTCAGTCGCCTCTTCCCTGCGTGTGTTACATTGACAGAGTGGGGTCCGTCTGCTCTATCCTGGGTGTGTTACATTGACAGAGTGGGGTCAGTCTGCTCTTCCCTGGGAGTGTTCCATGGACAGGGAGGGATCGCTCTGTTCTTCACTGGGTGTGTTGCATAGACAGAGTGGTGTCAGTCTGCTCCTCCTGGGTGTGTAACATTGACAGGGAGGGGTCAGTCTGCTCTTCCCTGCGTGTGTTACATTGACAGAGTGGGGTCCGTCTGCTCTATCCTGGGTGTGTTACATTGACAGAGTGGGGTCAGTCTGCTCTTCCCTGGGAGTATTCCATGGACAGGGAGGGATCACTCTGTTCTTCACTGGGTGTGTTGCATTGACAGAGTGGGGTCAGTCTGATATTCCCTGGCTGTGTGACATTGATAGAGTGGGGTCAGTCTGCTCTTCCCTGGGTGTGTTACATTGACAGAGTGGGGTCAGTCTGCCCGTGCCTGGGTCGGTTACATTGACAGAGTGACGTCAGTCTGATCTTCCCTGGGTGTGTTACATTGACAGAGTGGGGTCAGTCTGCTCGTCCCTGGGTGTGTTACATTGACAGAGTGGGGTCAGTCTGCTCGTCCCTGGGTGTGTTATATTGACAGAGTGGGGTCAGTCTGATCTTCCCTGGGTGTGTTACATTGACAGAGTGGGGTCAGTCTGCTCTTCCCTGGGTGAGTTACAATGATAGAGTGGGATTAGTCTGCTCTTCCCTGGGTGTGTTACATTGACAGAGTGGGGTCAGTCTGCTCTTCCCGGGTGGGCTCCATTCACAGAGTGGGGTCAGTCTGCTCATCCCTGGGTCTGTTACACTGACAGAGTGAGGTCAGTCTGACCTTCCCTGGGTGTGTTACAATGACAGAGTGGGGTCAGTCTGCTCGTCCCTGGGTGTGTTACATTGACAGAGTGGGGTCAGTCTACTCTTCCCTGGGTGTGTTACATTGACAGAGTGGGTTCTGTCTGCTCTTCCCTGGGTATGTTACATTGACAGAGTGGGGTCAGTCTGCTCTTCCCTGGGTGTTTATAATGACAGAGTGGCGTCAGTCTGCTCTTCCATGGGTGTGTTACATTGACATGGAGGGATCAGCCTGCTCTTCCCTGGGTGTGTTACATTGACAAATTAGGGTCAGTCTGCTCTTTCCTGGGTGTGTTACATTGAAAGAGTGGGGTCAGTCTGCTCTTCCCTGGCTGTGTTACATTGACAGAGTGGGGTCAGTCTACTCTTCCCTGGGTGTGTTAGATTGACAGAGTGGGGTCAGTCTGCGCGTCCCTGGTTGGGTTACATTGACAGAGTGAGGTCAGTCTGATCTTCCCTGGGTGTGTTACATTGACAGAGTGGGGTTAGTCTACTCTTCCCTGGGTGTGTTACATTGACAGAGTGGGTTCTGTCTGCTCTTCCCTGGGTGTGTTGCATTGACAGAGTGGGGTCAGTCTGCTCTTCCCTGGGTGTGTTGCACTGACAGAGTGGGGTCAGTCTACTCTTCCCTGTGTGTGTTTCATTGACACAGTGGGGTCAGTCTGATATTCCCTGCCTGTGTTACATTGACAGAGTGGGGTCAGTCTGCTCTTCCCTGGGCTTGTTACAATGACAGAGTGGGGTCAGTCTGCTCTTCCCTGGGTGTCTTACATTGACAGGGAGGGGTCAGTCTGCTCTTCCTGGGTGTGTTACATTGACAGAATGGTGTCAGTGTGCTCTTCCCTGGATGTGTTACATTGACAGAGTGGGGCCAGTCTGCTGTTCCCTGGGTGTGTTACAATGACAGAATGGGGTCTGTCTGTTTTTCCCTGGGTGTGTTACATTGACAGACTGGGATCAGTCTGCTCTTCCCTGGGCGTGTTACAATGACAGAATGGATCAGTCTGCTCTTCCCTGGGTGTGTTACATTGACAGAGTGGGTTCAGTCTGCTCTTCCCTGCGTTTTTATAATGACAGAATGGGGTCAGTCTGCTCTTCCCTGGGTGTGTTACATTGACATGGAGGGATCAGCCTGCTCTTCCCTGGGTGTGTTACATTGACAAATTGGTGTCAGTCTTATATTCCCTGGCTGTATTACATTGACAGAGTGTGGTCAGTCTGCTCTTTCCTGGGTGTGTTACATTGATAGAGTGGGGTCAGTCTGCTCTTCCCTGGCTGTGTTACATTGACAGAGTGGGGTCAGTCTGCTCTTCACTGGGTGTGTTAAAGTGATAGAGTAGGGTCAGTCTACTCTTCCCTTGGTGTGTTAAATTGAAAGGGAGTGGTCAGACTGCTCTTCCCTGGGTGTGTTACATTGACAGAGTGAGGTCAGTCGGCTCTTCCCTGGGTGTGTTACATTGACAGAGTGGGTTCTACCTGCTCTTCCCTGGGTGGGTTCCATTGACAGAGTGGGGTAAGTCTGCTCTTCCCTGGGTGTGTTACATTGACAGAGTGTGGTCAGTCTGCTCTTCCCTGGGTGTGTTACATTGACAGAGTGGGGTCAGTCTACTCTTCCCTGGGTGTGTTACATTGACAGAGTGGGTTCTGTCTGCTCTTCCCTGGGTGTGTTGCATTGACAGAGTGGGGTCAGTCTGCTCTTCCCTGGGTGTGTTGCACTGACAGAGTGGGGTCAGTCTACTCTTCCCTGTTTGTGTTTCATTGACACAGATGGGTCAGTCTGATATTCCCTGCCTGTGATACATTGACAGAGTGGGGTCAGTCTGTTCTTCCCTGGCTGTGTTACATTGACAGAGTGGGGTCAGTCTGCTCTACCCTGGGCTTGTTACAATGACAGAGTGGGGTCAGTCTGCTCTTCCCTGGGTGTCTTACATTGACAGGGAGGGGTCAGTCTGCTCTTCCTGGGTGTGTTACATTGACAGAATGGTGTCAGTGTGCTCTTCCCTGGGTGTGTTACATTGACAGAGTGGGGCCAGTCTGCTATTCCCTGGGTATGTTACATTGACAGAATGGGGTCTGTCTGTTTTTCCCTGGGTGTGTTACATTGACAGACTGGGATCAGTCTGCTCTTCCCTGGGCGTGTTACAATGACAGAGTGGGGTCAGTCTGCTCTTCCCTGGGTGTGTCACATTGACAGGGAGGGGTCCGTCTGCTGTTCCCTGGGCGTGTTACAATGACAGAGTGGGGTCAGTCTACTCTTCCCTGGGTGTGTTACATTGACAGAGTGGGGTCAGTCTTCCCTTCCCTGGGTGTTTATAATGACAGACTGGGGTCAGTCTGCTCTTCCCTGGGTGTGTTCCATTGACATGGAGGGATCAGCCTGCTCTTCCCTGGGTGTGTTACATTGACAAATTGGGGTAAGTCTGATATTCCCTGGGTGTGTTACATTGAGAGAGTGTGGTCAGTCTGCTCTTCCCTGGGTGGGTTCCATTGACAGAGTGGGGTAAGTCTGCTCTTCCCTGGGTGTGTTACATTGAAAGGGAGTGGTCAGTCTGCTCTTCCCTGGGTGTGTTACATTGATAGAGTGGTGTCAGTCTCCCCTTCCCTGGCTGTGTTACATTGACAGAGTGGGGTCAGTCTGCTCTTCCCTGGGTGGGTTCCATTGACAGAGTGGGGTAAGTCTGCTCTTCCCTGGGTGTGTTACATTGACAGAGTGTGGTCAGTCTGCTCTTCCCTGGGTGTGTTACATTGACAGAGTGGGGTCAGTCTACTCTTCCCTGGGTGTGTTACATTGACAGTGTGGGTTCTGTCTGCTCTTCCGTGGGTGTGTTGAACTGACAGAGTGGGGTCAATCTACTCTTCCCTGTGTGTGTTTCATTGACACAGATGGGTCAGTCTGATATTCCCTGCCTGTGTTACATTGACAGAGTGGGGTCAGTCTGTTGTTCCCTGGCTGTGTTACATTGACAGAGTGGTGTCAGTCTGCTCTTCCCTGGGCTTGTTACAATGACAGAGTGGGGTCAGTCTGCTCTTCCCTGGGTGTCTTACATTGACAGGGAGGGGTCAGTCTGCTCTTCCTGGGTGTGTTACATTGACAGAATGGTGTCAGTGTGCTCTTCCCTGGGTGTGTTACATTGACAGAGTGGGGCCAGTCTGCTATTCCCTGGGTATGTTACATTGACAGAATGGGGTCTGTCTGTTTTTCCCTGGGTGTGTTACATTGACAGAGTGTGGTCAGTCTGCTCTTCCCTGGGTGTGTAACATTGACTGAGTGTGGTCAGTCTACTCTTCCCTGGGTATGTTTCATTGACAGAGTGGGGTAAGTCTGCTCTTCCCTGGGTGTGTTACATTGACAGAGTGTGGTCAGTCTGCTCTTCCCTGGGTGTGTTACATTGACAGAGTGGGGTCAGTCTACTCTTCCCTGGGTGTGTTACATTGACAGTGTGGGTTCTGTCTGCTCTTCCGTGGGTGTGTTGAACTGACAGAGTGGGGTCAATCTACTCTTCCCTGTGTGTGTTTCATTGACACAGATGGGTCAGTCTGATATTCCCTGCCTGTGTTACATTGACAGAGTGGGGTCAGTCTGTTGTTCCCTGGCTGTGTTACATTGACAGAGTGGTGTCAGTCTGCTCTTCCCTGGGCTTGTTACAATGACAGAGTGGGGTCAGTCTGCTCTTCCCTGGGTGTCTTACATTGACAGGGAGGGGTCAGTCTGCTCTTCCTGGGTGTGTTACATTGACAGAATGGTGTCAGTGTGCTCTTCCCTGGGTGTGTTACATTGACAGAGTGGGGCCAGTCTGTAATTCCCTGGGTATGTTACATTGACAGAATGGGGTCTGTCTGTTTTTCCCTGGGTGTGTTACATTGACAGAGTGGGATCAGTCTGCTCTTCCCTGGGCGTGTTACAATGACAGAGTGGGGTCAGTCTGCTCTTCCCTGGGTGTGTCACATTGACAGGGAGGGGTCCGTCTGCTGTCCCTGGGGGTGTTACATTGACAGAATGGGGTCAGTCTGCTCTTCCCTGTGTGTGTTACATTGACAGAGTGGGGTCAGTCTGCTCTTCCCTGGGTGTTTATAATGACAGACTGGGGTCAGTCTGCTCTTCCCTGGGTGTGTTACATTGACATGGAGGGATCAGCCTGCTCTTCGCTGGATGTGTTACATTGACAAATTGGGGTCAGTCTGATATTCCCTGGGTGTGTTACATTGACAGAGTGTGGTCAGTCTGCTCTTTCCTGGGTGTGTTACATTGATAGAGTGGGGTCAGTCTGCTCTTCCCTGGCTGTGTTACATTGACAGAGTGGGGTCAGTCTGCTCTTCACTGGGTGTGTTATAATGACAGAGTAGGGTCAGTCTACTCTTCCCTGGGTGTGTTAGATTGACAGAGTGGGGTCAGTCTGCTCTTCCCTGGGTGAGTTACAATGATAGAGTGGGGTCAGTCTGCTCTTCCCTTGGTGTGTTAAATTGAAAGGGAGTGGTCAGTCTGCTCTTCCCTGGGTGTGTTACATTGACAGAGTGAGGTCAGTCGGCTCTTCCCTGGGTGTGTTTCATTGACAGACTGGGTTCTGTCTGCTCTTCCCTGGGTGTGTTCCATTGACAGAGTGGGGTAAGTCTGCTCTTCCCTGGGTGTGTTACATTGACAGAGTGTGGTCAGTCTGCTCTTCCCTGGGTGTGTTACATTGACAGAGTGGGGTCAGTCTACTCTTCCCTGGGTGTGTTACATTGACAGAGTGGGTTCTGTCTGCTCTTCCCTGGGTGTGTTGCATTGACAGAGTGGGGTCAGTCTGCTCTTCCCTGGGTGTGTTGCGCTGACAGAGTGGGGTAAGTCTACTCTTCCCTGTTTGTGTTTCATTGACACAGATGGGTCAGTCTGATATTCCCTGCCTGTGATACATTGACAGAGTGGGGTCAGTCTGTTCTTCCCTGGCTGTGTTACATTGACAGAGTGGGGTCAGTCTGCTCTTCCCTGGGCTTGTTACAATGACAGAGTGGGGTCAGTCTGCTCTTCCCTGGGTGTCTTACATTGACAGGGAGGGGTCAGTCTGCTCTTCCTGGGTGTGTTACATTGACAGAATGGTGTCAGTGTGCTCTTCCCTGGGTGTGTTACATTGACAGAGTGGGGCCAGTCTGCTATTCCCTGGGTATGTTACATTGACAGAATGGGGTCTGTCTGTTTTTCCCTGGGTGTGTTACATTGACAGAGTGGGATCAGTCTGCTCTTCCCTGGGCGTGTTACAATGACAGAGTGGGGTCAGTCTGCTCTTCCCTGGGTGTGTCACATTGACAGGGAGGGGTCCGTCTGCTGTTCCCTGGGTGTGTTACATTGACAGAATGGGGTCAGTCTGCTCTTCCCTGGGTGTGTTACATTGACAGAGTGGGGTCAGTCTTCTCTTCCCTGGGTGTTTATAATGACAGACTGGGGTCAGTCTGCTCTTCCCTGGGTGTGTTACATTGACATGGAGGGATCAGCCTGCTCTTCCCTGGGTGTGTTACATTGACAAATTGGAGTCAGTCTGATATTCCCTGGGTGTGTTACATTGAGAGAGTGTGGTCAGTCTGCTCTTTCCTGGGTGTATTACATTGATAGAGTGGTGTCAGTCTCCCCTTCCCTGGCTGTGTTACATTGACAGAGTGGGGTCAGTCTGCTCTTCACTGGGTGTGTTATAATGACAGAGTAGGCTCAGTCTCCTCTTCCCTGGGTGTGTTAGATTGACAGAGTGGGGTCAGTCTGCGCGTCCCTGGGTGGGTTACATTGACAGAGTGAGGTCAGTCTGATCTTCCCTGGGTGTGTTACATTGACAGAGTGGGGTCAGTCTACTCTTCCCTGGGTGTGTTACATTGACAGAGTGGGTTCTGTCTGCTCTTCCCTGGGTGTGTTGCATTGACAGAGTGGGGTCAGTCTGATCTTCCCTGGGTGTGTTACATTGACAGAGTGGGGTCAGTCTACTCTTCCCTGTGTGTTTTACATTGACAGAGTGGGTTCTGTCTGCTCTTCCCTGGGTGTGTTGCATTGACAGAGTGGGGTCAGTCTGCTCTTCCCTGGGTGTGTTGCACTGACAGAGTGGGGTCAGTCTACTCTTCCCTGTGTGTGTTTCATTGACACAGTGGGGTCAGTCTGATATTCCCTGCCTGTGTTACATTGACAGAGTGGGGTCAGTCTGCTCTTCCCTGGGCTTGTTACAATGACAGAGTGGGGTCAGTCTGCTCTTCCCTGGGTGTCTTACATTGACAGGGAGGGGTCAGTCTGCTCTTCCTGGGTGTGTTACATTGACAGAATGGTGTCAGTGTGCTCTTCCCTGGATGTGTTACATTGACAGAGTGGGGCCAGTCTGCTATTCGCTGGGTGTGTTACATTGACAGAATGGGGTCTGTCTGTTTTTCCCTGGGTGTGTTACATTGACAGACTGGGATCAGTCTGCTCTTCCCTGGGCGTGTTACAATGACAGAATGGGGTCAGTCTGCTCTTCCCTGGGTGTGTTACATTGACAGAGTGGGGTCAGTCTGCTCTTCCCTGCGTGTTTATAATGACAGAGTGCGGTCAGTCTGCTCTTCCCTGGGTGGGTTCCATTGACAGAGTGGGGTAAGTCTGCTCTTCCCTGGGTGTGTTACATTGACAGAGTGTGGTCAGTCTGCTCTTCCCTGGGTGTGTTACATTGACAGAGTGGGGTCAGTCTACTCTTCCCTGGGTGTGTTACATTGACAGTGTGGGTTCTGTCTGCTCTTCCCTGGGTGTGTTGCATTGACAGAGTGGGGTCAGTCTGCTCTTCCCTGGGTGTGTTGCATTGACAGAGTGGGGTCAGTCTACTCTTCCCTGGGTGTGTTACATTGACAGAGTGGGGCCAGTCTGTAATTCCCTGGGTATGTTACATTGACAGAATGGGGTCTGTCTGTTTTTCCCTGGGTGTGTTACATTGACAGAGTGGGATCAGTCTGCTCTTCCCTGGGCGTGTTACAATGACAGAGTGGGGTCAGTCTGCTCTTCCCTGGGTGTGTCACATTGACAGGGAGGGGTCCGTCTGCTGTCCCTGGGGGTGTTACATTGACAGAATGGGGTCAGTCTGCTCTTCCCTGTGTGTGTTACATTGACAGAGTGGGGTCAGTCTGCTCTTCCCTGGGTGTTTATAATGACAGAGTGGGGTCAGTCTGCTCTTCCCTGGGTGTGTTACATTGACATGGAGGGATCAGCCTGCTCTTCCCTGGATGTGTTACATTGACAAATTGGGGTCAGTCTGATATTCCCTGGGTGTGTTACATTGACAGAGTGTGGTCAGTCTGCTCTTTCCTGGGTGTGTTACATTGATAGAGTGGGGTCAGTCTGCTCTTCCCTGGCTGTGTTACATTGACAGAGTGGGGTCAGTCTGCTCTTCACTGGGTGTGTTATAATGACAGAGTAGGGTCAGTCTACTCTTCCCTGGGTGTGTTAGATTGACAGAGTGGGGTCAGTCTGCTCTTCCCTGGGTGAGTTACAATGATAGAGTGGGGTCAGTCTGCTCTTCCCTTGGTGTGTTAAATTGAAAGGGAGTGGTCAGACTGCTCTTCCCTGGGTGTGTTACATTGACAGAGTGAGGTCAGTCGGCTCTTCCCTGGGTGTGTTACATTGAAAGAGTGGGTTCTACCTGCTCTTCCCTGGGTGGGTTCCATTGACAGAGTGGGGTAAGTCTGCTCTTCCCTGGGTGTGTTACATTGACAGAGTGGGTTCTGTCTGCTCTTCCCTGGGTGTGTTGCATTGACAGAGTGGGGTCAGTCTGATCTTCCCTGGGTGTGTTACATTGACAGAGTGGGGTCAGTCTACTCTTCCCTGTGTGTTTTACATTGACAGAGTGGGTTCTGTCTGCTCTTCCCTGGGTGTGTTGCATTGACAGAGTGGGGTCAGTCTGCTCTTCCCTGGGTGTGTTGCACTGACAGAGTGGGGTCAGTCTACTCTTCCCTGTGTGTGTTTCATTGACACAGTGGGGTCACTCTGATATTCCCTGCCTGTGTTACATTGACAGAGTGGGGTCAGTCTGCTCTTCCCTGGGCTTGTTACAATGACAGAGTGGGGTCAGTCTGCTCTTCCCTGGGTGTCTTACATTGACAGGGAGGGGTCAGTCTGCTCTTCCTGGGTGTGTTACATTGACAGAATGGTGTCAGTGTGCTCTTCCCTGGATGTGTTACATTGACAGAGTGGGGCCAGTCTGCTATTCCCTGGGTGTGTTACATTGACAGAATGGGGTCTGTCTGTTTTTCCCTGGGTGTGTTACATTGACAGACTGGGATCAGTCTGCTCTTCCCTGGGCGTGTTACAATGACAGAATGGGGTCAGTCTGCTCTTCCCTGGGTGTGTTACATTGACAGAGTGGGGTCAGTCTGCTCTTCCCTGCGTGTTTATAATGACAGAGTGCGGTCAGTCTGCTCTTCCCTGGGTGGGTTCCATTGACAGAGTGGGGTAAGTCTGCTCTTCCCTGGGTGTGTTACATTGACAGAGTGTGGTCAGTCTGCTCTTCCCTGGGTGTGTTACATTGACAGAGTGGGGTCAGTCTACTCTTCCCTGGGTGTGTTACATTGACAGTGTGGGTTCTGTCTGCTCTTCCCTGGGTGTGTTGCATTGACAGAGTGGGGTCAGTCTGCTCTTCCCTGGGTGTGTTGCATTGACAGAGTGGGGTCAGTCTACTCTTCCCTGGGTGTGTTACATTGACAGAGTGGGGCCAGTCTGTAATTCCCTGGGTATGTTACATTGACAGAATGGGGTCTGTCTGTTTTTCCCTGGGTGTGTTACATTGACAGAGTGGGATCAGTCTGCTCTTCCCTGGGCGTGTTACAATGACAGAGTGGGGTCAGTCTGCTCTTCCCTGGGTGTGTCACATTGACAGGGAGGGGTCCGTCTGCTGTCCCTGGGGGTGTTACATTGACAGAATGGGGTCAGTCTGCTCTTCCCTGTGTGTGTTACATTGACAGAGTGGGGTCAGTCTGCTCTTCCCTGGGTGTTTATAATGACAGAGTGGGGTCAGTCTGCTCTTCCCTGGGTGTGTTACATTGACATGGAGGGATCAGCCTGCTCTTCCCTGGATGTGTTACATTGACAAATTGGGGTCAGTCTGATATTCCCTGGGTGTGTTACATTGACAGAGTGTGGTCAGTCTGCTCTTTCCTGGGTGTGTTACATTGATAGAGTGGGGTCAGTCTGCTCTTCCCTGGCTGTGTTACATTGACAGAGTGGGGTCAGTCTGCTCTTCACTGGGTGTGTTATAATGACAGAGTAGGGTCAGTCTACTCTTCCCTGGGTGTGTTAGATTGACAGAGTGGGGTCAGTCTGCTCTTCCCTGGGTGAGTTACAATGATAGAGTGGGGTCAGTCTGCTCTTCCCTTGGTGTGTTAAATTGAAAGGGAGTGGTCAGACTGCTCTTCCCTGGGTGTGTTACATTGACAGAGTGAGGTCAGTCGGCTCTTCCCTGGGTGTGTTACATTGACAGAGTGGGTTCTACCTGCTCTTCCCTGGGTGGGTTCCATTGACAGAGTGGGGTAAGTCTGCTCTTCCCTGGGTGTGTTACATTGACAGAGTGTGGTCAGTCTGCTCTTCCCTGGGTGTGTTACATTGACAGAGTGGGGTCAGTCTACTCTTCCCTGGGTGTGTTACATTGACAGAGTGGGTTCTGTCTGCTCTTCCCTGGGTGTGTTGCATTGACAGAGTGGGGTCAGTCTGCTCTTCCCTGGGTGTGTTGCACTGACAGAGTGGGGTCAGTCTACTATTCCCTGTTTGTGTTTCATTGACACAGATGGGTCAGTCTGATATTCCCTGCCTGTGATACATTGACAGAGTGGGGTCAGTCTGTTCTTCCCTGGCTGTGTTACATTGACAGAGTGGGGTCAGTCTGCTCTACCCTGGGCTTGTTACAATGACAGAGTGGGGTCAGTCTGCTCTTCCCTGGGTGTCTTACATTGACAGGGAGGGGTCAGTCTGCTCTTCCTGGGTGTGTTACATTGACAGAATGGTGTCAGTGTGCTCTTCCCTGGGTGTGTTACATTGACAGAGTGGGGCCAGTCTGCTATTCCCTGGGTATGTCACATTGACAGAATGGGGTCTGTCTGTTTTTCCCTGGGTGTGTTACATTGACAGAGTGGGATCAGTCTGCTCTTCCCTGGGCGTGTTACAATGACAGAGTGGGGTCAGTCTGCTCTTCCCTGGGTGTGTCACATTGACAGGGAGGGGTCCGTCTGCTGTTCCCTGGGTGTGTTACATTGACAGAATGGGGTCAGTCTGCTCTTCCCTGGGTGTGTTACATTGACAGAGTGGGGTCAGTCTTCCCTTCCCTGGGTGTTTATAATGACAGACTGGGGTCAGTCTGCTCTTCCCTGGGTGTGTTCCATTGACATGGAGGGATCAGCCTGCTCTTCCCTGGGTGTGTTACATTGACAAATTGGGGTAAGTCTGATATTCCCTGGGTGTGTTACATTGAGAGAGTGTGGTCAGTCTGCTCTTCCCTGGGTGGGTTCCATTGACAGAGTGGGGTAAGTCTGCTCTTCCCTGGGTGTGTTACATTGAAAGGGAGTGGTCAGTCTGCTCTTCCCTGGGTGTGTTACATTGATAGAGTGGTGTCAGTCTCCCCTTCCCTGGCTGTGTTACATTGACAGAGTGGGGTCAGTCTGCTCTTCCCTGGGTGGGTTCCATTGACAGAGTGGGGTAAGTCTGCTCTTCCCTGGGTGTGTTACATTGACAGAGTGTGGTCAGTCTGCTCTTCCCTGGGTGTGTTACATTGACAGAGTGGGGTCAGTCTACTCTTCCCTGGGTGTGTTACATTGACAGTGTGGGTTCTGTCTGCTCTTCCGTGGGTGTGTTGAACTGACAGAGTGGGGTCAATCTACTCTTCCCTGTGTGTGTTTCATTGACACAGATGGGTCAGTCTGATATTCCCTGCCTGTGTTACATTGACAGAGTGGGGTCCGTCTGTTGTTCCCTGGCTGTGTTACATTGACAGAGTGGTGTCAGTCTGCTCTTCCCTGGGCTTGTTACAATGACAGAGTGGGGTCAGTCTGCTCTTCCCTGGGTGTCTTACATTGACAGGGAGGGGTCAGTCTGCTCTTCCTGGGTGTGTTACATTGACAGAATGGTATCAGTGTGCTCTTCCCTGGGTGTGTTACATTGACAGAGTGGGGCCAGTCTGTAATTCCCTGGGTATGTTACATTGACAGAATGGGGTCTGTCTGTTTTTCCCTGGGTGTGTTACATTGACAGAGTGGGATCAGTCTGCTCTTCCCTGGGCGTGTTACAATGACAGAGTGGGGTCAGTCTGCTCTTCCCTGGGTGTGTCACATTGACAGGGAGGGGTCCGTCTGCTGTCCCTGGGGGTGTTACATTGACAGAATGGGGTCAGTCTGCTCTTCCCTGTGTGTGTTACATTGACAGAGTGGGGTCAGTCTGCTCTTCCCTGGGTGTTTATAATGACAGAGTGGGGTCAGTCTGCTCTTCCCTGGGTGTGTTACATTGACATGGAGGGATCAGCCTGCTCTTCGCTGGATGTGTTACATTGACAAATTGGGGTCAGTCTGATATTCCCTGGGTGTGTTACATTGACAGAGTGTGGTCAGTCTGCTCTTTCCTGGGTGTGTTACATTGATAGAGTGGGGTCAGTCTGCTCTTCCCTGGCTGTGTTACATTGACAGAGTGGGGTCAGTCTGCTCTTCACTGGGTGTGTTATAATGACAGAGTAGGGTCAGTCTACTCTTCCCTGGGTGTGTTAGATTGACAGAGTGGGGTCAGTCTGCTCTTCCCTGGGTGAGTTACAATGATAGAGTGGGGTCGGTCTGCTCTTCCCTTGGTGTGTTAAATTGAAAGGGAGTGGTCAGTCTGCTCTTCCCTGGGTGTGTTACATTGACAGAGTGAGGTCAGTCGGCTCTTCCCTGGGTGTGTTTCATTGACAGACTGGGTTCTGTCTGCTCTTCCCTGGGTGTGTTCCATTGACAGAGTGGGGTAAGTCTGCTCTTCCCTGGGTGTGTTACATTGACAGAGTGTGGTCAGTCTGCTCTTCCCTGGGTGTGTTACATTGACAGAGTGGGGTCAGTCTACTCTTCCCTGGGTGTGTTACATTGACAGAGTGGGTTCTGTCTGCTCTTCCCTGGGTGTGTTGCATTGACAGAGTGGGGTCAGTCTGCTCTTCCCTGGGTGTGTTGCGCTGACAGAGTGGGGTAAGTCTACTCTTCCCTGTTTGTGTTTCATTGACACAGATGGGTCAGTCTGATATTCCCTGCCTGTGATACATTGACAGAGTGGGGTCAGTCTGTTCTTCCCTGGCTGTGTTACATTGACAGAGTGGGGTCAGTCTGCTCTTCCCTGGGCTTGTTACAATGACAGAGTGGGGTCAGTCTGCTCTTCCCTGGGTGTCTTACATTGACAGGGAGGGGTCAGTCTGCTCTTCCTGGGTGTGTTACATTGACAGAATGGTGTCAGTGTGCTCTTCCCTGGGTGTGTTACATTGACAGAGTGGGGCCAGTCTGCTATTCCCTGGGTATGTTACATTGACAGAATGGGGTCTGTCTGTTTTTCCCTGGGTGTGTTACATTGACAGAGTGGGATCAGTCTGCTCTTCCCTGGGCGTGTTACAATGACAGAGTGGGGTCAGTCTGCTCTTCCCTGGGTGTGTCACATTGACAGGGAGGGGTCCGTCTGCTGTTCCCTGGGTGTGTTACATTGACAGAATGGGGTCAGTCTGCTCTTCCCTGGGTGTGTTACATTGACAGAGTGGGGTCAGTCTTCTCTTCCCTGGGTGTTTATAATGACAGACTGGGGTCAGTCTGCTCTTCCCTGGGTGTGTTACATTGACATGGAGGGATCAGCCTGCTCTTCCCTGGGTGTGTTACATTGACAAATTGGAGTCAGTCTGATATTCCCTGGGTGTGTTACATTGAGAGAGTGTGGTCAGTCTGCTCTTTCCTGGGTGTATTACATTGATAGAGTGGTGTCAGTCTCCCCTTCCCTGGCTGTGTTACATTGACAGAGTGGGGTCAGTCTGCTCTTCACTGGGTGTGTTATAATGACAGAGTAGGCTCAGTCTCCTCTTCCCTGGGTGTGTTAGATTGACAGAGTGGGGTCAGTCTGCGCGTCCCTGGGTGGGTTACATTGACAGAGTGAGGTCAGTCTGATCTTCCCTGGGTGTGTTACATTGACAGAGTGGGGTCAGTCTACTCTTCCCTGGGTGTGTTACATTGACAGAGTGGGTTCTGTCTGCTCTTCCCTGGGTGTGTTGCATTGACAGAGTGGGGTCAGTCTGATCTTCCCTGGGTGTGTTACATTGACAGAGTGGGGTCAGTCTACTCTTCCCTGTGTGTTTTACATTGACAGAGTGGGTTCTGTCTGCTCTTCCCTGGGTGTGTTGCATTGACAGAGTGGGGTCAGTCTGCTCTTCCCTGGGTGTGTTGCACTGACAGAGTGGGGTCAGTCTACTCTTCCCTGTGTGTGTTTCATTGACACAGTGGGGTCAGTCTGATATTCCCTGCCTGTGTTACATTGACAGAGTGGGGTCAGTCTGCTCTTCCCTGGGCTTGTTACAATGACAGAGTGGGGTCAGTCTGCTCTTCCCTGGGTGTCTTACATTGACAGGGAGGGGTCAGTCTGCTCTTCCTGGGTGTGTTACATTGACAGAATGGTGTCAGTGTGCTCTTCCCTGGATGTGTTACATTGACAGAGTGGGGCCAGTCTGCTATTCCCTGGGTGTGTTACATTGACAGAATGGGGTCTGTCTGTTTTTCCCTGGGTGTGTTACATTGACAGACTGGGATCAGTCTGCTCTTCCCTGGGCGTGTTACAATGACAGAATGGGGTCAGTCTGCTCTTCCCTGGGTGTGTTACATTGACAGAGTGGGGTCAGTCTGCTCTTCCCTGCGTGTTTATAATGACAGAGTGGGGTCAGTCTGCTCTTCCCTGGGTGGGTTCCATTGACAGAGTGGGGTAAGTCTGCTCTTCCCTGGGTGTGTTACATTGACAGAGTGTGGTCAGTCTGCTCTTCCCTGGGTGTGTTACATTGACAGAGTGGGGTCAGTCTACTCTTCCCTGGGTGTGTTACATTGACAGTGTGGGTTCTGTCTGCTCTTCCCTGGGTGTGTTGCATTGACAGAGTGGGGTCAGTCTGCTCTTCCCTGGGTGTGTTGCATTGACAGAGTGGGGTCAGTCTACTCTTCCCTGGGTGTGTTACATTGACAGAGTGGGGCCAGTCTGTAATTCCCTGGGTATGTTACATTGACAGAATGGGGTCTGTCTGTTTTTCCCTGGGTGTGTTACATTGACAGAGTGGGATCAGTCTGCTCTTCCCTGGGCGTGTTACAATGACAGAGTGGGGTCAGTCTGCTCTTCCCTGGGTGTGTCACATTGACAGGGAGGGGTCCGTCTGCTGTCCCTGGGGGTGTTACATTGACAGAATGGGGTCAGTCTGCTCTTCCCTGTGTGTGTTACATTGACAGAGTGGGGTCAGTCTGCTCTTCCCTGGGTGTTTATAATGACAGAGTGGGGTCAGTCTGCTCTTCCCTGGGTGTGTTACATTGACATGGAGGGATCAGCCTGCTCTTCCCTGGATGTGTTACATTGACAAATTGGGGTCAGTCTGATATTCCCTGGGTGTGTTACATTGACAGAGTGTGGTCAGTCTGCTCTTTCCTGGGTGTGTTACATTGATAGAGTGGGGTCAGTCTGCTCTTCCCTGGCTGTGTTACATTGACAGAGTGGGGTCAGTCTGCTCTTCACTGGGTGTGTTATAATGAAGAGGAAGGTTAATCTACTCTTCCCTGGGTGTGTTAGATTGACAGAGTGGGGTCAGTCTGCTCTTCCCTGGGTGAGTTACAATGATAGAGTGGGGTCAGTCTGCTCTTCCCTTGGTGTGTTAAATTGAAAGGGAGTGGTCAGTCTGCTCTTCCCTGGGTGTGTTACATTGACAGAGTGAGGTCAGTCGGCTCTTCCCTGGGTGTGTTTCATTGACAGAGTGGGTTCTGTCTGCTCTTCCCTGGGTGTGTTGCATTGACAGAGTGGGGTCAGTCTGCTCTTCCCTGGGTGTGTTGCGCTGACAGAGTGGGGTAATTCTACTCTTCCCTGTTTGTGTTTCATTGACACAGATGGGTCAGTCTGATATTCCCTGCCTGTGATACATTGACAGAGTGGGGTCAGTCTGTTCTTCCCTGGCTGTGTTACATTGACAGAGTGGGGTCAGTCTGCTCTACCCTGGGCTTGTTACAATGACAGAGTGGGGTCAGTGTGCTCTTCCCTGGGTGTGTTACATTGACAGAGTGGGGCCAGTCTGCTATTCCCTGGGTATGTTACATTGACAGAATGGGGTCTGTCTGTTTTTCCCTGGGTGTGTTACATTGACAGAGTGGGATCAGTCTGCTCTTCCCTGGGCGTGTTACAATGACAGAGTGGGGTCAGTCTGCTCTTCCCTGGGTGTGTCACATTGACAGGGAGGGGTCCGTCTGCTGTTCCCTGGGTGTGTTACATTGACAGAATGGGGTCAGTCTGCTCTTCCCTGGGTGTGTTACATTGACAGAGTGGGGTCAGTCTTCTCTTCCCTGGGTGTTTATAATGACAGACTGGGGTCAGTCTGCTCTTCCCTGGGTGTGTTACATTGACATGGAGGGATCAGCCTGCTCTTCCCTGGGTGTGTTACATTGACAGAGTGGGGTCAGTCTGCTCTTCCCTGGGTGCTTTGCGCTGACAGAGTGGGGTAAGTCTACTCTTCCCTGTTTGTGTTTCATTGACACAGATGGGTCAGTCTGATATTCCCTGCCTGTGATACATTGACAGAGTGGGGTCAGTCTGTTCTTCCCTGGCTGTGTTACATTGACAGAGTGGGGTCAATCTGCTCTTCCCTGGGCTTGTTACAATGACAGAGTGGGGTCAGTCTGCTCTTCACTGGGTGTCTTACATTGACAGGGAGGGGTCAGTCTGCTCTTCCTGGGTGTGTTACATTGACAGAATGGTGTCAGTGTGCTCTTCCCTGGGTGTGTTACATTGACAGAATGGGGTCAGTCTGCTCTTCCCTGGGTGTGTTACATTGACAGAGTGGGGTCAGTCTTCTCTTCCCTGGGTGTTTATAATGACAGACTGGGGTCAGTCTGCTCTTCCCTGGGTGTGTTACATTGACATGGAGGGATCAGCCTGCTCTTCCCTGGGTGTGTTACATTGACAAATTGGGGTCAGTCTGATATTCCCTGGGTGTGTTACATTGAGAGAGTGTGGTCAGTCTGCTCTTTCCTGGGTGTATTACATTGATAGAGTGGTGTCAGTCTCCCCTTCCCTGGCTGTGTTACATTGACAGAGTGGGGTCAGTCTGCTCTTCACTGGGTGTGTTATAATGACAGAGTAGGGTCAGTCTCCTCTTCCCTGGGTGTGTTAGATTGACAGAGTGGGGTCAGTCTGCGCGTCCCTGGGTGGGTTACATTGACAGAGTGGGGTCAGTCTACTCTTCCCTGGGTGTGTTACATTGACAGAGTGGGTTCTGTCTGCTCTTCCCTGGGTGTGTTGCATTGACAGAGTGGGGTCAGTCTGATCTTCCCTGGGTGTGTTACATTGACAGAGTGGGGTCAGTCTACTCTTCCCTGGGTGTGTTACATTGACAGAGTGGGTTCTGTCTGCTCTTCCCTGGGTGTGTTGCATTGACAGAGTGGGGTCAGTCTGATCTTCCCTGGGTGTGTTACATTGACAGAGTGGGGTCAGTCTACTCTTCCCTGTGTGTTTTACATTGACAGAGTGGGTTCTGTCTGCTCTTCCATGGGTGTGTTGCATTGACAGAGTGGGGTCAGTCTGCTCTTCCCTGGGTGTGTTGCACTGACAGAGTGGGGTCAGTCTACTCTTCCCTGTGTGTGTTTCATTGACACAGTGGGGTCACTCTGATATTCCCTGCCTGTGTTACATTGACAGAGTGGGGTCAGTCTGCTCTTCCCTGGGCTTGTTACAATGACAGATTGGGGTCAGTCTGCTCTTCCCTGGGTGTCTTACATTGACAGGGAGGGGTCAGTCTGCTCTTCCTGGGTGTGTTACATTGACAGAATGGTGTCAGTGTGCTCTTCCCTGGATGTGTTACATTGACAGAGTGGGGCCAGTCTGCTATTCCCTGGGTGTGTTACATTGACAGAATGGGGTCTGTCTGTTTTTCCCTGGGTGTGTTACATTGACAGACTGGGATCAGTCTGCTCTTCCCTGGGCGTGTTACAATGACAGAATGGGGTCAGTCTGCTCTTCCCTGGGTGTGTTACATTGACAGAGTGGGGTCAGTCTGCTCTTCCCTGCGTGTTTATAATGACAGAGTGGGGTCAGTCTGCTCTTCCCTGGGTGGGTTCCATTGACAGAGTGGGGTAAGTCTGCTCTTCCCTGGGTGTGTTACATTGACAGAGTGTGGTCAGTCTGCTCTTCCCTGGGTGTGTTACATTGACAGAGTGGGGTCAGTCTACTCTTCCCTGGGTGTGTTACATTGACAGTGTGGGTTCTGTCTGCTCTTCCCTGGGTGTGTTGCATTGACAGAGTGGGGTCAGTCTGCTCTTCCCTGGGTGTGTTGCACTGACAGAGTGGGGTCAGTCTACTCTTCCCTGTGTGTGTTTCATTGACACTGATGGGTCAGTCTGATATTCCCTGCCTGTGTTACATTGACAGAGTGGGGTCAGTCTGTTGTTCCCTGGCTGTGTTACATTGACAGAGTGGTGTCAGTCTGCTCTTCCCTGGGCTTGTTACAATGACAGAGTGGGGTCAGTCTGCTCTTCCCTGGGTGTCTTACATTGACAGGGAGGGGTCAGTCTGCTCTTCCTGGGTGTGTTACATTGACAGAATGGTGTCAGTGTGCTCTTCCCTGGGTGTGTTACATTGACAGAGTGTGGTCAGTCTGCTCTTCCCTGGGTGTGTTACATTGACAGAGTGGGGTCAGTCTACTCTTCCCTGGGTGTGTTACATTGACAGAGTGGGATCAGTCTGCTCTTCCCTGGGTGTGTTGCGCTGACAGAGTGGGGTAATTCTACTCTTCCCTGTTTGTGTTTCATTGACACAGATGGGTCAGTCTGATATTCCCTGCCTGTGATACATTGACAGAGTGGGGTCCGTCTGCTCTTCCCTGGGTGTGTTACATTGACATGGAGGGATCAGCCTGCTCTTCCCTGGGCGTGTTACATTGACAAATTGGTGTCAGTCTTATATTCCCTGGGTGTGTTACATTGACAGAATGTGGTCAGTCTGCTCTTTCCTGGGTGTGTTACATTGATAGAGTGGGGTCAGTCTGCTCTTCCCAGGCTGTGTTACATTGACTGAGTGGAGTCAGTCTGCTCTTCCCTGGCTGTGTTACATTGACAGAGTGGGGTCAGTCTGCTCTTCACTGGGTGTGTTATAATGACAGAGTAGGGTCAGTCTACTCTTCCCTGGGTGTGTTAGATTGACAGAGTGGGGTCAGTCTGCGCGTCCCTGGGTGGGTAACATTGACAGAGTGAGGTCAGTCTGATCTTCCCTGGGTAGGTTACATTGACAGAGTGGGGTCAGTCTGATCTTCCCTGGGTGTGTTACATTGACTGAGTGGAGTCAGTCTGATATTCCCTGGGTGTGTTACATTGACTGAGTGGAGTCAGTCTGATCTTCCCTGGCTGGTTTACATTGACAGAATGGGGTCAGTCTGATCTTCCCTGGGTGTGTTACATTGACAGAGTGGGGTCAGTCTGCTCAACCCTGGGAGTGTTAAATTGACAGACTGGGGTCAGTCTGCTCTTCCCTTGGTGTGTTACATTGACAGAGTGTGGTCTGTCTGCTCTTCCCTTGGTAGGTTACATTGACAGAGTGGAGTCAGTCAGCTCTTCCCTGCGTGTTTTACAATGATAGAATGGGGTCAGTCTGCTCTTCCCTGTGTGTGTTACATTGAAAGAGTGGGGTCAGTCTTATATTCCCTGGGTGTCTTACATTGACAGAGTGGGGTCAGTCTGCTCTTCCCTGCGTGGGTTACATTCACAGAGTGGGATCAGTCAGATCTTGGCTGGGTGTGTTACATTGACTGAGTGGGGTCAGTCTGCTCTTCACTGGGTGTGTTACATTGACAGAGTGTGGTCAGTCTGCTCTTCACTGGCTGTGTTACATTGACAGAGTGGGGTCAGTCTGCGCTTCCCTGGGTGTTTTACATTGCTTGAGTGGGGTCAGTCTGCTCTTCCCTGAGTGTGATACATTGACAGAGTGGGGTCAGTCTGATCTTCCCTGGGTGTGTTACAGTGACTGAGTGGGGTCAGTCTGCTCTTGGCTGGGTAGGTTACATTGACAGAGTGAGGTCAGACTCCTCTTCCTTGGGTGTGTTACATTAACACAGTGGGGT
Organism: Chiloscyllium punctatum; assembly: GCF_047496795.1. Lineage (NCBI taxonomy): Eukaryota > Metazoa > Chordata > Chondrichthyes > Orectolobiformes > Hemiscylliidae > Chiloscyllium > Chiloscyllium punctatum. The sequence continues at coordinate 107,175,928 of NC_092744.1, forward strand.
CAGTCTGCTCTTCCCTTGGTGTATTACATTCACAGAGTGGAGTCAGTCTGCTCTTCCCTGGGTGTATTACATTCACTGAGTGGGGTCTGTCTGCTCTTCCCTGGGTGTGATACATTGACAGAGTTGGGTCCGTCTGCTCTTCGCTGGGTGTTTTACATTGACAGAGTGGGGTCAGACTGATCTTCCCTGGGTGTGTGACATTCACAGAGTGGGGTCAGTCTGCTCTTCCCTGGGTGTGTTTGATTGACTGAGTGGGGTCAGTCTGCTCTTGGCTGGGTGGCATACATTGACAGAGTAGCGTCAGTCTGATCTTCCCTGGGTATGTGACATTGACAGAGTGGGGTCCGTCTGAACTTCACTGAGCCTGTTACATTGACAGAGTGGGGCCAGTCTGCTCTTCCCTGGGTGGGTTACATTGACAGAGTGAGGTCAGTCTGCTCTTCCCTGTGTGTGTTACATTGACAGAGTTGGGTCAGACTGCTTTTCCCTGGGTGTGTTACTTTGACATAGTGGGGTAAGTCAGCTCTTCCCTGGGTGTGTTACATTGACAGATTGTGGTCCATCTGCTCTTCCCTGGGTATGTTACTTTGACATAGTGGGATCAGTCTGCTCTTCCCTGGGTGTGTTACATTGACAGATTGCGGTCCGTCTGATCTTCCCTGTGTGTGTTACATTGAAAGATAGGGGTCAGTCTGCTCTTTGCTGGACGTATTACATTGACAGAGTGGGGTCAGTCTGCTCTTCCCTGTGTGTGTTACATTGACAGAGTGTGGTCAGTCTGCGCGTCCCTGGGTGTGTTACATTGACAGAGTGAGCTAAGTTTGCTCCTCGCTGGGCGTATTGCATTGACAGAGTGGGGTCAGTCTGACCTTCCCTGGGTGTGTTACATTGATAGAGTGGGGTCAGTCTGCTCTTCCCTGGGTGTGTTACATTTACAGAGTGGGGTCAGTCTGCTCTTCCCTGGGTGAGTTACAATGATAGAGTGGGATTAGTCTGCTCTTCCCTGGGTGTGTTACATTGACAGAGTGGGGTCAGTCTGCTCTTCCCGGGTGGGCTCCATTCACAGTGTGGGGTCAGTCTGCTCATCCCTGGGTCTGTTACACTGACAGAGTGAGGTCAGTCTGATCTTCCCTGGTTGTGTTACATTGACAGAGTGATGTCAGTCTGCTCGTCCCTGGGTGTGTTACATTGTCAGAGTGGGGTCAGTCTGATCTTCCCTTGGTGTTTATAATGACAGAGTGGGGTCAGTCTGCTGTTCCCTGGGTGTGTTGCATTGACAGAGTGGGGTCAGTCTGCTCTTCCCTGGGTGTGTTGCACTGACAGAGTGGGGTCAGTCTACTCTTCCCTGTGAGTGTTTCATTGATAGAGTGGGGTCAGTCAGCTCTTCCCTGGCTGTGTTACATTGACAGAGTGGGGTCAGTCTGCTCTTCACTGGGTGTGTTATAATGACAGAGTAGGGTCAGTCTACTCTTCCCTGGGTGTGTTAGATTAACAGAGTGGGGTCAGTCTGCGCGTCCCTGGGTGGGTTACATTGACAGAGTGGGGTCAGTCAGATATTCCCTGGGTGTGTTACATTGACAAAGTGTGGTCAGTCTGCTCTTTCCTGGGTGTGTTACATTGATAGAGTGGGGTCAGTCTGCTCTTCCCTGGCTGTGTTACATTGACAGAGTGGGGTCAGTCTGCTCTTCACTGGGTGTGTTATAATGACAGAGTAGGGTCAGTCTACTCTTCCCTGGGTGTGTTAGATTGACAGAGTGGGGTCAGTCTGCGCGTCCTGGGTGGGTTACAGTGACAGAGTGAGGTCAGTCTGATCTTCCCTGGGTGTGTGACATTGACAGAGTGGGGTCAGTCTTCTCTTCCCTGGGTGTGTTACATTGACAGAGTGGGTTCTGTCTGCTCTTCCCTGGGTGAGTTACAATGATAGCGTGGGATTAGTCAGCTCTTCCCTGGGTGTGTTACATTGACAGAGTGGGGTCAGTCTGCTCTTCCCGGGTGGGCTCCATTCACAGAGTGGGGTCAGTCTGCTCATCCCTGGGTCTGTTACACTGACAGAGTGAGGTCAGTCTGATCTTCCCTGGGCGTGTTACATTGACAGAGTGGGGTCAGTCTGCTCGTCCCTGGGTGTGTTACATTGACAGGGAGGGGTCCGTCTGCTGTTCCCTGGGTGTGTTACATTGACAGAATGGGGTCAGTCTGCTCTTCCCTGGGTGTGTTACATTGACAGAGTGGGGTCAGTCTGCTCTTCCCTGGGTGTTTATAATGACAGAGTGGGGTCAGTCTGCTCTTCCCTGCGTGTGTTACATTGACATGGAGGGATCAGCCTGCTCTTCCCTGGGTGTGTTACATTGACAAATTGGGGTCACTCTGATATTCCCTGGGTGTGTTACATTGACAGAGTGTGGTCAGTCTGCTCTTTCCTGTGTGTGTTACATTGATAGAGTGGGGTCAGTCAGCTCTTCCTGGCTGTGTTACATTGACAGAGTGGGGTCAGTCTGCTCTTCACTGGGTGTGTTATAATGACAGAGTAGGGTCAGTCTACTCTTCCCTGGGTGTGTTAGATTGACAGAGTGGGGTCAGTCTGCGCGTCCCTGGGTGGGTTACATTGACAGAGTGAGGTCAGTCTGATATCCCTGGGTGTGTGACATTGACAGAGTGGGGTCAGTCTGCTCTTCCCTGGGTGAGTTACAATGATAGCGTGGGATTAGTCTGCTCTTCCCTGCGTGTGTTACATTGACAGAGTGGGGTCAGTCTGCTCTTCCCGGGTGGGCTCCATTCACTGAGTGGGGTCAGTCTGCTCATCCCTGGGTCTGTTACACTGACAGAATGATGTCAGTCTGATCTTCCCTGGGTGAGTTACATTGACAGAGTGGGGTCAGTCTGCTCGTCCCTGGGTGAGTTACAATGATAGAGTGGGGTCAGTCTGCTCTTCCCTCAGTGTGTGAAATTGAAAGGGAGTGGTCAGTCTGCTCTTCAATGGGTGTGTTACATTGACAGAGTGAGGTCAGTCGGCTCTTCCCTGGGTGTGTTACATTGACAGAGTGGGTTCTGTCTGCTCTTCCCTGGGTGGGTTCCATTGACAGAGTGTGGAAAGTCTGCTCTTCCCTGGGTGTGTTACATTGACAGAGTGTGGTCAGTCTGCTCTTCCCTGGGTGTGTTACATTGACAGAGTGGGGTCAGTCTACTCTTCCCTGGGTGTGTTACATTGACAGAGTGGGTTCTGTCTGCTCTTCCCTGGGTGTGTTGCATTGACAGAGTGGGGTCAGTCTGATCTTCCCTGGGTGTGTTACATTGACAGAGTGGGGTCAGTCTACTCTTCCCTGGGTGTGTTACATTGACAGAGTGGGTTCTGTCTGCTCTTCCCTGGGTGTGTTGCATTGACAGAGTGGGGTCAGTCTGCTCTTCCCTGGGTGTGTTGCACTGACAGAGTGGGGTCAGTCTACTCTTCCCTGTGTGTGTTTCATTGACACAGTGGGGTCAGTCTGATATTCCCTGCCTGTGTTACATTGACAGAGTGGGGTCAGTCTGTTCTTCCCTGGCTGTGTTACATTGACAGAGTGGGGTCAGTCTGCTCTTCCCTGGGCTTGTTACAATGACAGAGTGGGGTCAGTCTGCTCTTCTCTGAGTGTGTTACATTGACAGGGAGGGGTCAGTCTGCTCTTGCTGGGTGTGTTACATTGACAGAATGGTGTCAGTGTGCTCTTCCGTGGGTGTGTTTCATTGACAGAGTGGGGCCAGTCTGATATTCCCTGGGTGTGTTACATTGACAGAATGGGGTCTGTCTGTTTTTCCCTGGGTGTGTTACATTGACAGAGTGGGATCAATCTGCTGTTCCCTGGGCGTGTTACAATGACAGAGTGGGGTCAGTCTGCTCTTCCCTGGGTGTGTCACATTGACAGGGAGGGGTCCGTCTGCTGTTCCCTTGGTGTGTTACATTGACAGAATGGGGTCAGTCTGCTCTTCCCTGCGTGGGTTACATTGACAGAGTGGGGTCAGTCAGCTCTTCCCTGGGTGTTTATAATGACAGAGTGGGGTCAGTCTGCTCTTCCCTGGGTGTGTTACATTGACATGGAGGGATCAGCCTGCTCTTCCCTGGGTGTGTTACATTGACAAATTGGGGTCAGTCTGATATTCCCTGGGTGTGTTACATTGACGGAGTGTGGTCAGTCTGCTCTTTCCTGGGTGTGTTACGTTGATAGAGTGGGGTCAGTCTGCTCTTCGCTGGCTGTGTTACATTGACAGAGTGGGGTCAGTATGCTCTTCACTGGGTGTGTTATAATGACAGAGTAGGGTCAGTCTACTCTTCCCTGGGTGTGTTAGATTGACAGAGTGGGGTCAGTCTGCGCATCCCTGGGTGGGTTACATTGACAGAGTGAGGTCAGTCTGATCTTCCCTGGGTGTGTTACATTGACAGAGTGGGGTCAGTCTGCGCGTCCCTGGGTGGGTTACATTGACAGAGTGGGTTCTGTCTGCTCTTCCCTGGGTGTGTTGCATTGACAGAGTGGGGTCAGTCTGCTCTTCCCTGGGTGTGTTGCACTGACAGAGTGGGGTCAGTCTACTCTTCCCTGTGTGTGTTTCATTGACAGAGTTGGGTCAGTCTGATATTCCCTGGCTGTGTTACATTAACAGAGTGGGGTCAGTCTGCTCTTGCCTGGGCTTGTTACAATGACAGAGTGGGGTCAGTCTGCTCTTCCCTGGGTGTCTTACATTGACAGGGAGGGGTCAGTCTGCTCTTCCTGGTTGTGTTACATTGACAGAATGGTGTCAGTGTGCTCTTCCCTGGGTGTGTTACATTGACAGAGTGGGGCCAGTCTGCTATTCCCTGGGTGTGTTACATTGACAGAATGGAGTCTGTCTGTTTTTCCCTGGGTGTGTTACATTGACAGAGTGGGGTCAGTCTGCTCTTCCCTGGGCGTGTTACAATGATAGAATGGGGTCAGTCTGCTCTTCCCTGGGCGTGTTACATTGACAGAATGGGGTCAGTCTGCTCTTCCCTGCGTGTTTATAATGACAGAGTGGGGTCAGTCTGCTCTTCCCTGGGTGTGTTATATTGACATGGAGGGATCAGCCTGCTCTTCCCTGGGTGTGTTACATTGACAAATTGGGATCAGTCTTATATTCCCTGGGTGTGTTACATTGACAGAGTGTGGTCAGTCTGCTCTTTCCTGGGTGTGTTACATTGATAGAGTGGGGTCAGTCTGCTCTTCCCTGGCTGTGTTACATTGACAGAGTGGGGTCAGTCTGCTCTTCACTGGGTGTGTTATAATGACAGAGTAGGGTCAGTCAACTCTTCCCTGGGTGTGTTAGATTGACAGAGTGGGGTCAGTCTGCGCGTCCCTGGGTGGGTTACATTGACAGAGTGGGGTCAGTCTGATCTTCCCTGGGTGTGTTACATTGACAGAGTGGAGTCAGTCTGATATTCCCTGGTTAGGTACATTGACAGAGTGGGGCCAGTCTGATCTTCCCTGGGTGTGTTACATTGACTGAGTGGAGTCAGTCTGCTCTTCCCTGGGTGGGTTACATTGACAGAGTGGGGTCAGTCTGATCTTCCCTGGGTGTGTTAGATTGACAGAGTGGGGTCAGTCTGCGCGTCCCTGTGTGTGTTACATTGAAAGAGTGGGTTCAGACTTATATTCCCTGGGTGTCTTACATTGACAGAGTGGGGTCAATCTGCTCTTCCCTGCGTGGGTTACATTCACAGAGTGGGATCAGACAGATCTTGGCTGGGTGTGTTACATTGACAGAGTGGGGTCAGTCTGCTCGTCCCTGGGTGTGTTACATTGACAGAGTGGGGTCAGTCTGATCTTCACTGGGTGTGTTACATTGACAGAATGGTGTCAGTGTGCTCTTCCCTGGGTGCGTTACATTGACAGAGTGAGGCCAGTCTGCTATTCCCTGGGTGTGTTACATTGACAGAATGGAGTCTGTCTGTTTTTCCCTGGGTGTGTTACATTGACAGAGTGGGGTCAGTCTGCTCTTCCCTGGGCGTGTTACAATGATAGAATGGGGTCAGTCTGCTCTTCCCTGGGCGTGTTACATTGACAGAATGGGGTCAGTCTGCTCTTCCCTGCGTGTTTATAATGACAGAGTGGGGTCAGTCTGCTCTTCCTGGGTGTGTTACATTGACAGAATGGTGTCAGTGTGCTCTTCCCTGGGTGTGTTACATTGACAGAGTGGGGCCAGTCTGCTATTCCCTGGGTGTGTTACATTGACAGAATGGAGTCTGTCTGTTTTTCCCTGGGTGTGTTACATTGACAGAGTGGGGTCAGTCTGCTCTTCCCTGGGCGTGTTACAATGATAGAATGGGGTCAGTCTGCTCTTCCCTGGGCGTGTTACATTGACAGAATGGGGTCAGTCTGCTCTTCCCTGCGTGTTTATAATGACAGAGTGGGGTCAGTCTGCTCTTCCCTGGGTGTGTTATATTGACATGGAGGGATCAGCCTGCTCTTCCCTGGGTGTGTTACATTGACAAATTGGGATCAGTCTTATATTCCCTGGGTGTGTTACATTGACAGAGTGTGGTCAGTCTGCTCTTTCCTGGGTGTGTTACATTGATAGAGTGGGGTCAGTCTGCTCTTCCCTGGCTGTGTTACATTGACAGAGTGGGGTCAGTCTGCTCTTCACTGGGTGTGTTATAATGACAGAGTAGGGTCAGTCAACTCTTCCCTGGGTGTGTTAGATTGACAGAGTGGGGTCAGTCTGCGCGTCCCTGGGTGGGTTACATTGACAGAGTGGGGTCAGTCTGATCTTCCCTGGGTGTGTTACATTGACAGAGTGGAGTCAGTCTGATATTCCCTGGTTAGGTACATTGACAGAGTGGGGCCAGTCTGATCTTTCCTGGGTGTGTTACATTGACTGAGTGGAGTCAGTCTGCTCTTCCCTGGGTGGGTTACATTGACAGAGTGGGGTCAGTCTGATCTTCCCTGGGTGTGTTAGATTGACAGAGTGGGGTCAGTCTGCGCGTCCCTGTGTGTGTTACATTGAAAGAGTGGGTTCAGACTTATATTCCCTGGGTGTCTTACATTGACAGAGTGGGGTCAGTCTGCTCTTCCCTGCGTGGGTTACATTCACAGAGTGGGATCAGACAGATCTTGGCTGGGTGTGTTACATTGACAGAGTGGGGTCAGTCTGCTCGTCCCTGGGTGTGTTACATTGACAGAGTGGGGTCAGTCTGATCTTCACTGGGTGTGTTACGTTGACTGAGTGGGGTCAGTCTGCTCTTCCCTGGGTGAGTTACAATGATAGAGTGGGGTCAGTCTGGTCTTCCCTTGGTGTGTTAAATTGAAAGGGAGTGGTCAGTCTGCTTTTCCCTGGGTGTGTTACATTGACAGAGTGAGGTCAGTCGGCTCTTCCCTGGGTGTGTTACATTGACAGAGTGGGTTCTGTCTTTTCTTCCCTGGGTGTGTTGCATTGACAGAGTGGGGTCAGTCTGCTCTTCCCTGGGTGTGTTGCACTGGCAGAGTGGGGTCAGTCTACTCTTCCCTGTGTGTATTTCATTGACACAGTGGGGTCAGTCTGATATTCCCTGCCTGTGTTACATTGACAGAGTTGGGTCAGTCTGTTCTTCCCTGGCTGTGTTACATTGACAGAGTGGGGTCAGTCTGCTCTTCCCTGGGCTTGTTACAATGACAGAGTGGGGTCAGTCTGCTCTTCCCTGGGTGTGTTACATTGACAGGGAGGGGTCAGTCTGCTCTTCCTGGGTGTGTTACATTGACAGAATGGTGTCAGTGTGCTCTTCCCTGGGTGTGTTACATTGACAGAGTGGGGCCAGTCTGCTATTCCCTGGCTGTGTTACATTGACAGAATGGGGTCTGTCTGTTTTTCCCTGGGTGTGTTACATTGACAGAGTGGGATCAGTCTGCTCTTCCCTGGGCATGTTACAATGACAGAGTGGGGTCAGTCTGCTCTTCCCTGGGTGTGTCACATTGACAGGGAGGGGTCCGTCTGCTGTTCCCTGGGTGTGTTATATTGACAGAATGGGGTCAGTCTGCTCTTGGCTGGTTGGGATACATTGACAGAGTAGCGTCAGTCTGATCTTCCCTGGGTATGTGACATTGACAGAGTGGGGTCCGTCTGAACTTCACTGAGCGTGTTACATTGACAGATTGGGGTCAGTCTGCTCTTCCCTGGGTGGGTTACATTGACAGAGTGAGTTCAGTCTGCTCTTCCCTGTGTGTGTTACATTGACAGAGTGGGGTCAGACTGCTTTTCCCTGGGTGTGTTACTTTGACATAGTGGGGTAAGTCAGCTCTTCCCTGGGTGTGTTACATTGACAGATTGTGGTCCGTCTGCTCTTCCCTGGGTTTGTTACTTTGACATAGTGGGATCAGTCTGCTCTTCCCTGGGTGTGTTTCGTTGACAGATTGCGGTCCGTCTGCTCTTCCCTGTGTGTGTTACATTGACAGATAGGGGTCAGTCTGCTCTTTGCTGGGCGTATTACATTGACAGAGTGGGGTCAGTCTGCTCTTCCCTGGGTGTCTTACATTGACAGAGTGGGGTCTGTCTGCTCTTCTCTGCGTGGGTTACATTCACAGAGTGGGATCAGTCAGATCTTGGCTGGGTGTGTTACATTGACAGAGTGGGGTCAGTGTGCTCTTCACTGGGTGTGTTACATTGACAGAGTGTGGTCAGTCTTCTCTTCACTGGCTGTGTCACATTGACAGAGTGGGGTCAGTCTACTCTTCCCTGGGTGTGTTACATTGACAGAGTCGGGTCAGTCTACTCTTCCCTGGGTGTGTTACATTGACAGAGTGGGTTCTGTCTGCTCTTCCCTGGGTGTGTTGCATTGACAGAGTGGGGTCAGTCTGATCTTCCCTGGGTGTGTTACATTGACAGAGTGGGGTCAGTCTACTCTTCCCTGGGTGTGTTACATTGACAGAGTGGGGTCAGTCTACTCTTCCCTGTGTGTGTTTCATTGACACAGTGGGGTCAGTCTGATATTCCCTGCCTGTGTTACATTGACAGAGTGGGGTCAGTCTGTTCTTCCCTGGCTGTGTTACATTGACAGAGTGGGGTCAGTCTGCTCTTCCCTGGGCTTGTTACAATGACAGAGTGGGGTCAGTCTGCTCTTCTCTGAGTGTGTTACATTGACAGGGAGGGGTCAGTCTGCTCTTGCTGTGTGTGTTACATTGACAGAATGGTGTCAGTGTGCTCTTCCCTGGGTGTGTTTCATTGACAGAGTGGGGCCAGTCTGATATTCCCTGGGTGTGTTACATTGACAGAATGGGGTCTGTCTGTTTTTCCCTGGGTGTGTTACATTGACAGAGTGGGATCAATCTGCTGTTCCCTGGGCGTGTTACAATGACAGAGTGGGGTCAGTCTGCTCTTCCCTGGGTGTGTCACTTTGACAGGGAGGGGTCCGTCTGCTGTTCCCTTGGTGTGTTACATTGACAGAATGGGGTCAGTCTGCTCTTCCCTGCGTGGGTTACATTGACAGAGTGGGGTCAGTCTGCTCTTCCCTGGGTGTTTATAATGACAGAGTGGGGTCAGTCTGCTCTTCCCTGGGTGTGTTACATTGACATGGAGGGATCAGCCTGCTCTTCCCTGGGTGTGTTACATTGACAAATTGGGGTCAGTCTGATATTCCCTGGGTGTGTTACATTGACAGAGTGTGGTCAGTCTGCTCTTTCCTGGGTGTGTTACGTTGATAGAGTGGGGTCAGTCTGCTCTTCGCTGGCTGTGTTACATTGACAGAGTGGGGTCAGTATGCTCTTCACTGGGTGTGTTATAATGACAGAGTAGGGTCAGTCTACTCTTCCCTGGGTTTGTTAGATTGACAGAGTGGGGTCAGTCTGCGCATCCCTGGGTGGGTTACATTGACAGAGTGAGGTCAGTCTGATCTTCCCTGGGTGTGTTACATTGACAGAGTGGGGTCAGTCTGCGCGTCCCTGGGTGGGTTACATTGACAGAGTGGGTTCTGTCTGCTCTTCCCTGGGTGTGTTGCATTGACAGAGTGGGGTCAGTCTGCTCTTCCCTGGGTGTGTTGCACTGACAGAGTGGGGTCAGTCTACTCTTCCCTGTGTGTGTTTCATTGACAGAGTGGGGTCAGTCTGATATTCCCTGGCTGTGTTACATTAACAGAGTGGGGTCAGTCTGCTCTTGCCTGGGCTTGTTACAATGACAGAGTGGGGTCAGTCTGCTCTTCCCTGGGTGTCTTACATTGACAGGGAGGGGTCAGTCTGCTCTTCCTGGGTGTGTTACATTGACAGAATGGTGTCAGTGTGCTCTTCCCTGGGTGTGTTACATTGACAGAGTGGGGCCAGTCTGCTATTCCCTGGGTGTGTTACATTGACAGAATGGAGTCTGTCTGTTTTTCCCTGGGTGTGTTACATTGACAGAGTGGGGTCAGTCTGCTCTTCCCTGGGCGTGTTACAATGATAGAATGGGGTCAGTCTGCTCTTCCCTGGGCGTGTTACATTGACAGAATGGGGTCAGTCTGCTCTTCCCTGCGTGTTTATAATGACAGAGTGGGGTCAGTCTGCTCTTCCCTGGGTGTGTTACATTGACATGGAGGGATCAGCCTGCTCTTCCCTGGGTGTGTTACATTGACAGAGTGTGGTCAGTCTGCTCTTTCCTGGGTGTGTTACATTGATAGAGTGGGGTCAGTCTGCTCTTCCCTGGCTGTGTTACATTGACAGAGTGGGGTCAGTCTGCTCTTCACTGGGTGTGTTATAATGACAGAGTAGGGTCAGTCAACTCTTCCCTGGGTGTGTTAGATTGACAGAGTGGGGTCAGTCTGCGCGTCCCTGGGTGGGTTACATTGACAGAGTGGGGTCAGTCTGATCTTCCCTGGGTGTGTTACATTGACAGAGTGGAGTCAGTCTGATATTCCCTGGTTAGGTACATTGACAGAGTGGGGTCAGTCTGATCTTCCCTGGGTGTGTTACATTGACTGAGTGGAGTCAGTCTGCTCTTCCCTGGGTGGGTTACATTGACAGAGTGGGGTCAGTCTGATCTTCCCTGGGTGTGTTAGATTGACAGAGTGGGGTCAGTCTGCGCGTCCCTGTGTGTGTTACATTGAAAGAGTGGGTTCAGACTTATATTCCCTGGGTGTCTTACATTGACAGAGTGGGGTCAGTCTGCTCTTCCCTGCGTGGGTTACATTCACAGAGTGGGATCAGACAGATCTTGGCTGGGTGTGTTACATTGACAGAGTGGGGTCAGTCTGCTCGTCCCTGGGTGTGTTACATTGACAGAGTGGGGTCAGTCTGATCTTCACTGGGTGTGTTACGTTGACTGAGTGGGGTCAGTCTGCTCTTCCCTGGGTGAGTTACAATGATAGAGTGGGGTCAGTCTGGTCTTCCCTTGGTGTGTTAAATTGAAAGGGAGTGGTCAGTCTGCTTTTCCCTGGGTGTGTTACATTGACAGAGTGAGGTCAGTCGGCTCTTCCCTGGGTGTGTTACATTGACAGAGTGGGTTCTGTCTGCTCTTCCCTGGGTGTGTTGCATTGACAGAGTGGGGTCAGTCTGCTCTTCCCTGGGTGTGTTGCACTGGCAGAGTGGGGTCAGTCTACTCTTCCCTGTGTGTATTTCATTGACAGAGTGGGGTCCGTCTGAACTTCACTGAGCGTGTTACATTGACAGATTGGGGTCAGTCTGCTCTTCCCTGGGTGGGTTACATTGACAGAGTGAGTTCAGTCTGCTCTTCCCTGTGTGTGTTACATTGACAGAGTGGGGTCAGACTGCTTTTCCCTGGGTGTGTTACTTTGACATAGTGGGGTAAGTCAGCTCTTCCCTGGGTGTGTTACATTGACAGATTGTGGTCCGTCTGCTCTTCCCTGGGTTTGTTACTTTGACATAGTGGGATCAGTCTGCTCTTCCCTGGGTGTGTTTCGTTGACAGATTGCGGTCCGTCTGCTCTTCCCTGTGTGTGTTACATTGACAGATAGGGGTCAGTCTGCTCTTTGCTGGGCGTATTACATTGACAGAGTGGGGTCAGTCTGCTCTTCCCTGGGTGTCTTACATTGACAGAGTGGGGTCTGTCTGCTCTTCTCTGCGTGGGTTACATTCACAGAGTGGGATCAGTCAGATCTTGGCTGGGTGTGTTACATTGACAGAGTGGGGTCAGTGTGCTCTTCACTGGGTGTGTTACATTGACAGAGTGTGGTCAGTCTTCTCTTCACTGGCTGTGTCACATTGACAGAGTGGGGTCAGTCTACTCTTCCCTGGGTGTGTTACATTGACAGAGTCGGGTCAGTCTACTCTTCCCTGGGTGTGTTACATTGACAGAGTGGGTTCTGTCTGCTCTTCCCTGGGTGTGTTGCATTGACAGAGTGGGGTCAGTCTGATCTTCCCTGGGTGTGTTACATTGACAGAGTGGGGTCAGTCTACTCTTCCCTGGGTGTGTTACATTGACAGAGTGGGTTCTGTCTGCTCTTCCCTCGGTGTGTTGCATTGACAGAGTGGGGTCAGTCTGCTCTTCCCTGGGTGTGTTGCACTGACAGAGTGGGGTCAGTCTACTCTTCCCTGTGTGTGTTTCATTGACACAGTGGGGTCAGTCTGATATTCCCTGCCTGTGTTACATTGACAGAGTGGGGTCAGTCTGTTCTTCCCTGGCTGTGTTACATTGACAGAGTGGGGTCAGTCTGCTCTTCCCTGGGCTTGTTACAATGACAGAGTGGGGTCAGTCTGCTCTTCTCTGAGTGCGTTACATTGACAGGGAGGGGTCAGTCTGCTCTTGCTGTGTGTGTTACATTGACAGAATGGTGTCAGTGTGCTCTTCCCTGGGTGTGTTTCATTGACAGAGTGGGGCCAGTCTGATATTCCCTGGGTGTGTTACATTGACAGAATGGGGTCTGTCTGTTTTTCCCTGGGTGTGTTACATTGACAGAGTGGGATCAATCTGCTGTTCCCTGGGCGTGTTACAATGACAGAGTGGGGTCAGTCTGCTCTTCCCTGGGTGTGTCACTTTGACAGGGAGGGGTCCGTCTGCTGTTCCCTTGGTGTGTTACATTGACAGAATGGGGTCAGTCTGCTCTTCCCTGCGTGGGTTACATTGACAGAGTGGGGTCAGTCTGCTCTTCCCTGGGTGTTTATAATGACAGAGTGGGGTCAGTCTGCTCTTCCCTGGGTGTGTTACATTGACATGGAGGGATCAGCCTGCTCTTCCCTGGGTGTGTTACATTGACAAATTGGGGTCAGTCTGATATTCCCTGGGTGTGTTACATTGACAGAGTGTGGTCAGTCTGCTCTTTCCTGGGTGTGTTACGTTGATAGAGTGGGGTCAGTCTGCTCTTCGCTGGCTGTGTTACATTGACAGAGTGGGGTCAGTATGCTCTTCACTGGGTGTGTTATAATGACAGAGTAGGGTCAGTCTACTCTTCCCTGGGTTTGTTAGATTGACAGAGTGGGGTCAGTCTGCGCATCCCTGGGTGGGTTACATTGACAGAGTGAGGTCAGTCTGATCTTCCCTGGGTGTGTTACATTGACAGAGTGGGGTCAGTCTGCGCGTCCCTGGGTGGGTTACATTGACAGAGTGGGTTCTGTCTGCTCTTCCCTGGGTGTGTTGCATTGACAGAGTGGGGTCAGTCTGCTCTTCCCTGGGTGTGTTGCACTGACAGAGTGGGGTCAGTCTACTCTTCCCTGTGTGTGTTTCATTGACAGAGTGGGGTCAGTCTGATATTCCCTGGCTGTGTTACATTAACAGAGTGGGGTCAGTCTGCTCTTGCCTGGGCTTGTTACAATGACAGAGTGGGGTCAGTCTGCTCTTCCCTGGGTGTCTTACATTGACAGGGAGGGGTCAGTCTGCTCTTCCTGGGTGTGTTACATTGACAGAATGGTGTCAGTGTGCTCTTCCCTGGGTGTGTTACATTGACAGAGTGGGGCCAGTCTGCTATTCCCTGGGTGTGTTACATTGACAGAATGGAGTCTGTCTGTTTTTCCCTGGGTGTGTTACATTGACAGAGTGGGGTCAGTCTGCTCTTCCCTGGGCGTGTTACAATGATAGAATGGGGTCAGTCTGCTCTTCCCTGGGCGTGTTACATTGACAGAATGGGGTCAGTCTGCTCTTCCCTGCGTGTTTATAATGACAGAGTGGGGTCAGTCTGCTCTTCCCTGGGTGTGTTACATTGACATGGAGGGATCAGCCTGCTCTTCCCTGGGTGTGTTACATTGACAGAGTGTGGTCTGTCTGCTCTTTCCTGGGTGTGTTACATTGATAGAGTGGGGTCAGTCTGCTCTTCCCTGGCTGTGTTACATTGACAGAGTGGGGTCAGTCTGCTCTTCACTGGGTGTGTTATAATGACAGAGTAGGGTCAGTCAACTCTTCCCTGGGTGTGTTAGATTGACAGAGTGGGGTCAGTCTGCGCGTCCCTGGGTGGGTTACATTGACAGAGTGGGGTCAGTCTGATCTTCCCTGGGTGTGTTACATTGACAGAGTGGAGTCAGTCTGATATTCCCTGGTTAGGTACATTGACAGAGTGGGGTCAGTCTGATCTTCCCTGGGTGTGTTACATTGACTGAGTGGAGTCAGTCTGCTCTTCCCTGGGTGGGTTACATTGACAGAGTGGGGTCAGTCTGATCTTCCCTGGGTGTGTTAGATTGACAGAGTGGGGTCAGTCTGCGCGTCCCTGTGTGTGTTACATTGAAAGAGTGGGTTGAGACTTATATTCCCTGGGTGTCTTACATTGACAGAGTGGGGTCAGTCTGCTCTTCCCTGCGTGGGTTACATTCACAGAGTGGGATCAGACAGATCTTGGCTGGGTGTGTTACATTGACAGAGTGGGGTCAGTCTGCTCGTCCCTGGGTGTGTTACATTGACAGAGTGGGGTCAGTCTGATCTTCACTGGGTGTGTTACGTTGACTGAGTGGGGTCAGTCTGCTCTTCCCTGGGTGAGTTACAATGATAGAGTGGGGTCAGTCTGGTCTTCCCTTGGTGTGTTAAATTGAAAGGGAGTGGTCAGTCTGCTTTTCCCTGGGTGTGTTACATTGACAGAGTGAGGTCAGTCGGCTCTTCCCTGGGTGTGTTACATTGACAGAGTGGGTTCTGTCTGCTCTTCCCTGGGTGTGTTGCATTGACAGAGTGGGGTCAGTCTGCTCTTCCCTGGGTGTGTTGCACTGGCAGAGTGGGGTCAGTCTACTCTTCCCTGTGTGTATTTCATTGACACAGTGGGGTCAGTCTGATATTCCCTGCCTGTGTTACATTGACAGAGTTGGGTCAGTCTGTTCTTCCCTGGCTGTGTTACATTGACAGAGTGGGGTCAGTCTGCTCTTCCCTGGGCTTGTTACAATGACAGAGTGGGGTCAGTCTGCTCTTCCCTGGGTGTGTTACATTGACAGGGAGGGGTCAGTCTGCTCTTCCTGGGTGTGTTACATTGACAGAATGGTGTCAGTGTGCTCTTCCCTGGGTGTGTTACATTGACAGAGTGGGGCCAGTCTGCTATTCCCTGGTTGTGTTACATTGACAGAATGGGGTCTGTCTGTTTTTCCCTGGGTGTGTTACATTGACAGAGTGGGATCAGTCTGCTCTTCCCTGGGCATGTTACAATGACAGAGTGGGGTCAGTCTGCTCTTCCCTGGGTGTGTCACATTGACAGGGAGGGGTCCGTCTGCTGTTCCCTGGGTGTGTTATATTGACAGAATGTGGTCAGTCTGCTCTTGGCTGGGTGGGATACATTGACAGAGTAGCGTCAGTCTGATCTTCCCTGGGTATGTGACATTGACAGAGTGGGGTCCGTCTGAACTTCACTGAGCGTGTTACATTGACAGATTGGGGTCAGTCTGCTCTTCCCTGGGTGGGTTACATTGACAGAGTGAGTTCAGTCTGCTCTTCCCTGTGTGTGTTACATTGACAGAGTTGGGTCAGACTGCTTTTCCCTGGGTGTGTTACTTTGACATAGTGGGGTAAGTCAGCTCTTCCCTGGGTGTGTTACATTGACAGATTGTGGTCCGTCTGCTCTTCCCTGGGTTTGTTACTTTGACATAGTGGGATCAGTCTGCTCTTCCCTGGGTGTGTTTCGTTGACAGATTGCGGTCCGTCTGCTCTTCCCTGTGTGTGTTACATTGACAGATAGGGGTCAGTCTGCTCTTTGCTGGGCGTATTACATTGACAGAGTGGGGTCAGTCTGCTCTTCCCTGGGTGTCTTACATTGACAGAGTGGGGTCTGTCTGCTCTTCTCTGCGTGGGTTACATTCACAGAGTGGGATCAGTCAGATCTTGGCTGGGTGTGTTACATTGACAGAGTGGGGTCAGTCTGCTCTTCACTGGGTGTGTTACATTGACAGAGTGTGGTCAGTCTTCTCTTCACTGGCTGTGTCACATTGACAGAGTGGGGTCAGTCTACTCTTCCCTGGGTGTGTTACATTGACAGAGTCGGGTCAGTCTACTCTTCCCTGGGTGTGTTACATTGACAGAGTGGGTTCTGTCTGCTCTTCCCTGGGTGTGTTGCATTGACAGAGTGGGGTCAGTCTGATCTTCCCTGGGTGTGTTACATTGACAGAGTGGGGTCAGTCTACTCTTCCCTGGGTGTGTTACATTGACAGAGTGGGTTCTGTCTGCTCTTCCCTCGGTGTGTTGCATTGACAGAGTGGGGTCAGTCTGCTCTTCCCTGGGTGTGTTGCACTGACAGAGTGGGGTCAGTCTACTCTTCCCTGTGTGTGTTTCATTGACAGAGTGGGGTCTGTCTGCTCTTCTCTGCGTGGGTTACATTCACAGAGTGGGATCAGTCAGATCTTGGCTGGGTGTGTTACATTGACAGAGTGGGGTCAGTCTGCTCTTCACTGGGTGTGTTACATTGACAGAGTGTGGTCAGTCTTCTCTTCACTGGCTGTGTCACATTGACAGAGTGGGGTCAGTCTGCTCTTCCTTGGGTGTTTTACATTGCCTGAGTGGGGTCAGTCTGCTCTTCCCTGAGTGTGATACATTGACAGAGTGGGGTCAATCTGATCTTCCCTGGGTGTGTTACAGTGACTGAGTGGGGTCAGTCTGCTCTTGGCTGGGTAGGTTACATTGACAGAGTGAGGTCAGACTCCTCTTCCTTGGGTGTGTTACATTAACACAGTGGGGTCAGTCTGCTCTTCCCTGGGTGTATTACATTCACAGAGTGGGGTCAGTCTGCTCTTCCCTGGGTGTATTACATTCACTGAGTTGGGTCTGTCTGCTCTTCCCTGGGTGTGATACATTGACAGAGTGGGGTCCGTCTGCTCTTCGCTGGGTGTTTTACATTGACAGAGTGGGGTCAGACTGATCTTCCCTGGGTGTGTGACATTCACAGAGTGGGGTCAGTCTGCTCTTCCCTGGGTGTGTTTGATTGACTGAGTGGGGTCAGTCTGCTCTTGGCTGGGTGGCATACATTGACAGAGTAGCGTCAGTCTGATCTTCCCTGGGTATGTGACATTGACAGAGTGAGGTCAGTCGGCTCTTCCCTGGGTGTGTTACATTGACAGAGTGGGTTCTGTCTGCTCTTCCCTGGGAGGGTTCCATTGACAGAGTGTGGAAAGTCTGCTCTTCCCTGGCTGTGTTACATTGACAGAGTGTGGTCAGTCTGCTCTTCCCTGGGTGTGTTACATTGACAGAGTGGGGTCAGTCTACTCTTCCCTGGGTGTGTTACATTGACAGAGTGGGTTCTGTCTGCTCTTCCCTGGGTGTGTTGCATTGACAGAGTGGGGTCAGTCTGATCTTCCCTGGGTGTGTTACATTGACAGAGTGGGGTCAGTCTACTCTTCCCTGGGTGTGTTACATTGACAGAGTGGGTTCTGTCTGCTCTTCCCTGGGTGTGTTGCATTGACAGAGTGGGGTCAGTCTGCTCTTCCCTGGGTGTGTTGCACTGACAGAGTGGGGTCAGTCTACTCTTCCCTGTGTGTGTTTCATTGACACAGTGGGGTCAGTCTGATATTCCCTGCCTGTGTTACATTGACAGAGTGGGGTCAGTCTGTTCTTCCCTGGCTGTGTTACATTGACAGAGTGGGGTCAGTCTGCTCTTCCCTGGGCTTGTTACAATGACAGAGTGGGGTCAGTCTGCTCTTCCCTGGGTGTGTTACATTGACAGGGAGGGGTCAGTCTGCTCTTGCTGGGTGTGTTACATTGACAGAATGGTGTCAGTGTGCTCTTCCCTGGGTGTGTTTCATTGACAGAGTGGGGCCAGTCTGATATTCCCTGGGTGTGTTACATTGACAGAATGGGGTCTGTCTGTTTTTCCCTGGGTGTGTTACATTGACAGAGTGGGATCAATCTGCTGTTCCCTGGGCGTGTTACAATGACAGAGTGGGGTCAGTCTGCTCTTCCCTGGGTGTGTCACTTTGACAGGGAGGGGTCCGTCTGCTGTTCCCTTGGTGTGTTACATTGACAGAATGGGGTCAGTCTGCTCTTCCCTGCGTGGGTTACATTGACAGAGTGGGGTCAGTCTGCTCTTCCCTGGGTGTTTATAATGACAGAGTGGGGTCAGTCTGCTCTTCCCTGGGTGTGTTACATTGACATGGAGGGATCAGCCTGCTCTTCCCTGGGTGTGTTACATTGACAAATTGGGGTCAGTCTGATATTCCCTGGGTGTGTTACATTGACAGAGTGTGGTCAGTCTGCTCTTTCCTGGGTGTGTTACGTTGATAGAGTGGGGTCAGTCTGCTCTTCGCTGGCTGTGTTACATTGACAGAGTGGGGTCAGTATGCTCTTCACTGGGTGTGTTATAATGACAGAGTAGGGTCAGTCTACTCTTCCCTGGGTGTGTTAGATTGACAGAGTGGGGTCAGTCTGCGCATCCCTGGGTGGGTTACATTGACAGAGTGAGGTCAGTCTGATCTTCCCTGGGTGTGTTACATTGACAGAGTGGGGTCAGTCTGCGCGTCCCTGGGTGGGTTACATTGACAGAGTGGGTTCTGTCTGCTCTTCCCTGGGTGTGTTGCATTGACAGAGTGGGGTCAGTCTGCTAATCCCTGGGTGTGTTGCACTGACAGAGTGGGGTCAGTCTACTCTTCCCTGTGTGTGTTTCATTGACAGAGTGGTGTCAGTCTGCTCTTCCCTGGCTGTGTTACATTAACAGAGTGGGGTCAGTCTGCTCTTGCCTGGGCTTGTTACAATGACAGAGTGGGGTCAGTCTGCTCTTCCCTGGGTGTCTTACATTGACAGGGAGGGGTCAGTCTGCTCTCCCTGGGTGTGTTACATTGACAGAATGGTGTCAGTGTGCTCTTCCCTGGGTGTGTTACATTGACAGAGTGGGGCCAGTCTGCTATTCCCTGGGTGTGTTACATTGACAGAATGGAGTCTGTCTGTTTTTCCCTGGGTGTGTTACATTGACAGAGTGGGGTCAGTCTGCTCTTCCCTGGGCGTGTTACAATGACAGAATGGTGTCAGTGTGCTCTTCCCTGGGTGTGTTACATTGACAGAGTGGGGTCAGTCTGCTCTTCCCTGGGTGTGTTACATTGACATGGAGGGATCAGCCTGCTCTTCCCTGGGTGTGTTACATTGACAAATTGGGGTCAGTCTTATATTCCCTGGGTGTGTTACATTGACAGAGTGTGGTCAGTCTGCTCTTTCCTGGGTGTGTTACATTGATAGAGTGGGGTCAGTCTGCTCTTCCCTGGCTGTGTTACATTGACAGAGTGGGGTCAGTCTGCTCTTCACTGGGTGTGTTATAATGACAGAGTAGGGTCAGTCAACTCTTCCCTGGGTGTGTTAGATTGACAGAGTGGGGTCAGTCTGCGCGTCCCTGGGTGGGTTACATTGACAGAGTGGGGTCAGTCTGATCTTCCCTGGGTGTGTTACATTGACAGAGTGGAGTCAGTCTGATATTCCCTGGTTAGGTACATTGACAGAGTGGGGTCAGTCTGATCTTCCCTGGGTGTGTTACATTGACTGAGTGGAGTCAGTCTGCTCTTCCCTGGGTGGGTTACATTGACAGAGTGGGGTCAGTCTGATCTTCCCTGGGTGTGTTAGATTGACAGAGTGGGGTCAGTCTGCGCGTCCCTGTGTGTGTTACATTGAAAGAGTGGGTTCAGACTTATATTCCCTGGGTGTCTTACATTGACAGAGTGGGGTCAGTCTGCTCTTCCCTGCGTGGGTTACATTCACAGAGTGGGATCAGACAGATCTTGGCTGGGTGTGTTACATTGACAGAGTGGGGTCAGTCTGCTCGTCCCTGGGTGTGTTACATTGACAGAGTGGGGTCAGTCTGATCTTCACTGGGTGTGTTACATTGACTGAGTGGGGTCAGTCTGCTCTTCCCTGGGTGAGTTACAATGATAGAGTGGGGTCAGTCTGGTCTTCCCTTGGTGTGTTAAATTGAAAGGGAGTGGTCAGTCTGCTTTTCCCTGGGTGTGTTACATTGACAGAGTGAGGTCAGTCGGCTCTTCCCTGGGTGTGTTACATTGACAGAGTGGGTTCTGTCTGCTCTTCCCTGGGTGTGTTGCATTGACAGAGTGGGGTCAGTCTGCTCTTCCCTGGGTGTGTTGCACTGGCAGAGTGGGGTCAGTCTACTCTTCCCTGTGTGTATTTCATTGACACAGTGGGGTCAGTCTGATATTCCCTGCCTGTGTTACATTGACAGAGTTGGGTCAGTCTGTTCTTCCCTGGCTGTGTTACATTGACAGAATGGGGTCAGTCTGCTCTTCCCTGGGCTTGTTACAATGACAGAGTGGGGTCAGTCTGCTCTTCCCTGGGTGTGTTACATTGACAGGGAGGGGTCAGTCTGCTCTTCCTGGGTGTGTTACATTGACAGAATGGTGTCAGTGTGCTCTTCCCTGGGTGTGTTACATTGACAGAGTGGGGCCAGTCTGCTATTCCCTGGTTGTGTTACATTGACAGAATGGGGTCTGTCTGTTTTTCCCTGGGTGTGTTACATTGACAGAGTGGGATCAGTCTGCTCTTCCCTGGGCATGTTACAATGACAGAGTGGGGTCAGTCTGCTCTTCCCTGGGTGTGTCACATTGACAGGGAGGGGTCCGTCTGCTGTTCCCTGGGTGTGTTATATTGACAGAATGGGGTCAGTCTGCTCTTGGCTGGGTGGGATACATTGACAGAGTAGCGTCAGTCTGATCTTCCCTGGGTATGTGACATTGACAGAGTGGGGTCCGTCTGAACTTCACTGAGCGTGTTACATTGACAGATTGGGGTCAGTCTGCTCTTCCCTGGGTGGGTTACATTGACAGAGTGAGTTCAGTCTGCTCTTCCCTGTGTGTGTTACATTGACAGAGTTGGGTCAGACTGCTTTTCCCTGGGTGTGTTACTTTGACATAGTGGGGTAAGTCAGCTCTTCCCTGGGTGTGTTACATTGACAGATTGTGGTCCGTCTGCTCTTCCCTGGGTTTGTTACTTTGACATAGTGGGATCAGTCTGCTCTTCCCTGGGTGTGTTTCGTTGACAGATTGCGGTCCGTCTGCTCTTCCCTGTGTGTGTTACATTGACAGATAGGGGTCAGTCTGCTCTTTGCTGGGCGTATTACATTGACAGAGTGGGGTCAGTCTGCTCTTCCCTGGGTGTCTTACATTGACAGAGTGGGGTCTGTCTGCTCTTCTCTGCGTGGGTTACATTCACAGAGTGGGATCAGTCAGATCTTGGCTGGGTGTGTTACATTGACAGAGTGGGGTCAGTCTGCTCTTCACTGGGTGTGTTACATTGACAGAGTGTGGTCAGTCTTCTCTTCACTGGCTGTGTCACATTGACAGAGTGGGGTCAGTCTGCTCTTCCTTGGGTGTTTTACATTGCCTGAGTGGGGTCAGTTTGCTCTTCCCTGAGTGTGATACATTGACAGAGTGGGGTCAATCTGATCTTCCCTGGGTGTGTTACATTAACACAGTGGGGTCAGTCTGCTCTTCCCTGGGTGTATTACATTCACAGAGTGGGGTCAGTCTGCTCTTCCCTGGGTGTATTACATTCACTGAGTTGGGTCTGTCTGCTCTTCCCTGGGTGTGATACATTGACAGAGTGGGGTCCGTCTGCTCTTCGCTGGGTGTTTTACATTGACAGAGTGGGGTCAGACTGATCTTCCCTGGGTGTGTGACATTCACAGAGTGGGGTCAGTCTGCTCTTCCCTGGGTGTGTTTGATTGACTGAGTGGGGTCAGTCTGCTCTTGGCTGGTTGGCATACATTGACAGAGTAGCGTCAGTCTGATCTTCCCTGGGTATGTGACATTGACAGAGTGGGGTCCGTCTGAACTTCACTGAGCGTGTTACATTGACAGAGTGGGGTCAGTCTGCTCTTCCCTGTGTGGGTGACATTGACAGAGTGAGGTCAGTCTGCTCTTCCCTGTGTGTGTTACATTGACAGAGAGAGGTCAGTCTGCTCTTCCCTGTGAGTGTTACATTGACAGAGTTGGGTCAGACTGCTTTTCCCTGGGTGTGTTACTTTGACATAGTGGGGTAAGTCAGCTCTTCCTTGGGTGTGTTACATTGACTGAGTAGGGTCAGTCTGCTCTTCCCTGGGTGAGTTACAATGATAGAGTGGGGTCAGTCTGCTCTTCCCTTGGTGTGTTAAATTGAAAGGGAGTGGTCAGTCTGCTTTTCCCTGGGTGTGTTACATTGACAGAGTGAGGTAAGTCGGCTCTTCCCTGGGTGTGTTACATTGACAGAATGGGTTCTGTCTGCTCTTCCCTGGGTGGGTTCCATTGACAGAGTGGGGTAAGTCTGCTCTTCCCTGGGTGTGTTACATTGACAGAGTGTGGTCAGTCTGCTCTTCCTGGGTGTGTTACATTGACAGAGTGGGGTCAGTCTACTCTTCCCTGGGTGTGTTACATTGACAGAGTGGGTTCTGTCTGCTCTTCCCTGGGTGTGTTGCATTGACAGAGTGGGGTCAGTCTGCTCTTCCCTGGGTGTGTTGCACTGACAGAGTGGGGTCAGTCTACTCTTCCCTGTGTGTGTTTCATTGACACAGTGGGGTCAGTCTGATATTCCCTGCCTGTGTTACATTGACAGAGTGGGGTCAGTCTGTTGTTCCCTGGCTGTGTTACATTGACAGAGTGGGGTCAGTCTGCTCTGCCCTGGGTGTTTATAATGACAGAGTGGGGTCAGTCTGCTCTTCCCTGGGTGTGTTACATTGACATGGAGGGATCAGCCTGCTCTTCCCTGGGTGTGTTACATTGACAAATTGGTGTTAGTCTGATATTCCCTGGGTGTGTTACATTGACAGAGTGTGGTCAGTCTGCTCTTTCCTGGGTATGTTACATTGATAGAGTGGGGTCAGTCTGCTCTTCCCTGGCTGTGTTACATTGAAAGAGTGGGGTCAGTCTGCTCTTCACTGGGTGTGTTATAATGACAGAGTAGGGTCAGTCTACTCTTCCCTGGGTGTGTTAGATTGACAGAGTGGGGTCAGTCTGCACGTCCCTGGGTGGGTTACATTGACAGAGTGAGGTCAGTCTGATCTTCCCTGTGTGTGTTACATTGACAGAGTGGGGTCAGTCTACTCTTCCCTGGGTGTGTTACATTGACAGAGTGGGTTCTGTCTGCTCTTCCCTGGGTGTGTTGCATTGACAGAGTGGGGTCAGTCTGCTCTTCCCTGGGTGTGTTGCACTGACAGAGTGGGGTCAGTCTACTCTTCCCTGTGTGTGTTTCATTGACACAGTGGGGTCAGTCTGATATTCCCTGCCTGTCTTACATTGACAGAGTGGGGTCAGTCTGTTCTTCCCTGGCTGTGTTACATTGACAGAGTGGGGTCAGTCTGCTCTTCCCTGGGCTTGTTACAATGACAGAGTGGGGTCAGTGTGCTCTTCCCTGGGTGTGTTACATTGACAGGGAGGGGTCAGTCTGCTCTTCCTGGGTGTGTTACATTGACAGAATGGTGTCAGTGTGCTCTTCCCTGGGTGTGTTACATTGAGAGAGTGGGGCCAGTCTGCTATTCCCTGGGTGTGTTACATTGACAGAATGGGGTCTGTCTGTTTTTCCCTGGGTGTGTTACATTGACAGAGTGGGGTCAGTCTGCTCTTCCCTGGGTGTGTCACATTGACAGGGAGGGGTCCGTCTGCTGTTCCCTGGGTGTGTTACATTGACAGAATGGGGTCAGTCTACTCTTCCCTGGGTGTGTTACATTGACAAATTGGGTTCAGTCTGATATTCCCTGTGTGTGTTACATTGACAGAGTGTGGTCAGTCTGCTCTTTCCTGGGTGTGTTACATTGACAGAGTGGGTTATGTCTGCTCTTCCCTGGGTGTGTTGCATTGACAGAGTGGGGTCAGTCTGCTCTTCCTTGGGTGTGTTGCACTAACAGAGTGGGGTCAGTCTACTCTTCCCTGTGTGTGTTTCATTGACACAGTGGGCTCAGTCTGATATTCCCTGCCTGTGTTACATTGACAGAGTGGGGTCAGTCTGCTCTTCCCTGGGCTTGTTACAATGACAGAGTGGGGTCAGTCTGCTCTTCCCTGGGTGTCTTACATTGACAGGGAGGGGTCAGTCTGCTCTTCCTGGGTGTGTTACATTGACAGAATGGTGTCAGTGTGCTCTTCCCTGGGTGTGTTACATTTACAGAGTGGGGCCAGTCTGCTAATCCCTGGGTGTGTTACATTGACAGAATGGGGTCTGTCTGTTTTTCACCTGGGTGTGTTACATTGACATGGAGGGATCAGCCTGCTCTTCCCTGGATGTGTTACATTGACAAATTGGGATCAGTCTTATATTCCCTGGGTGTGTTACATTGACAGAGTGTGGTCAGTCTGCTCTTTCCTGGGTGTGTAACATTGATAGAGTGGGGTCAGTCTGCTCTTCCCTGGCTGTGTTACATTGACAGAGTGGGGTCAGTCTGCTCTTCCCTGCGTGTTTATAATGACAGAGTGGGGTCAGTCTGCTCTTCCCTGGGTGTGTTACATTGACATGGAGGGATCAGCCTGCGCTTCCCTGGATGTGTTACATTGACAAATTGGGGTCAGTCTTATATTCCCTGGGTGTGTTACATTAACAGAGTGTGGTCAGTCTGCTCTTTCCTGGGAGTGTAACATTGATAGAGTGGGGTCAGTCTGCTCTTCCCTGGCTGTGTTACATTGACAGAGTGGGGTCAGTCTGCTCTTCACTGGGTGTGTTATAATGACAGAGTAGGGTCAATCTGCGCGTCCCTGGGTGGGTTACATTGACAGAGTGAGGTCAGTCTGATCTTCCCTGGGTGTGTTACATTGACAGAGTGGAGTCAGTCTGATCTTCCCTGGGTGTGTTACATTGACAGAGTGGGGTCAGTCTGATCTTCCCAGAGTGTGTTACATTGACTGAGTGGAGTCAGTCTGATCTTCCCTGGGTGGGTTACATTGACAGAGTGGGGTCAGTCTGATCTTCCCTGGGTGTGTTACATTGACAGAGTGGGGTCAGTCTGCTCATCCCTGGGTGTGTTACATTGACAGAATGGGTTCTGTCTGCTCTTCCCTGGGTGGGTTCCATTGACAGAGTGGGGTAAGTCTGCTCTTCCCTGGGTGTGTTACATTGACAGAGTGTGGTCAGTCTGCTCTTCCTGGGTGTGTTACATTGACAGAGTGGGGTCAGTCTACTCTTCCCGGGGTGTGTTACATTGACAGAGTGGGTTCTGTCTGCTCTTCCCTGGGTGTGTTGCATTGACAGAGTGGGGTCAGTCTGCTCTTCCCTGGGTGTGTTGCACTGACAGAGTGGGGTCAGTCTACTCTTCCCTGTGTGTGTTTCATTGACACAGTGGGGTCAGTCTGATATTTCCTGCCTGTGTTACATTGACAGAGTGGGGTCAGTCTGTTCTTCCCTGGCTGTGTTACATTGACAGAGTGGGGTCAGTCTCATCTGCCCTGGGTGTTTATAATGACAGAGTGGGGTCAGTCTGCTCTTCCCTGGGTGTGTTACATTGACATGGAGGGATCAGCCTGCTCTTCCCTGGGTGTGTTACATTGACAAATTGGTGTTAGTCTGATATTTCCTGGGTGTGTTACATTGACAGAGTGTGGTCAGTCTGCTCTTTCCTGGGTATGTTACATTGATAGAGTGGGGTCAGTCTGCTCTTCCCTGGCTGTGTTACATTGAAAGAGTGGGGTCAGTCTGCTCTTCACTGGGTGTGTTATAATGACAGAGTAGGGTCAGTCTACTCTTCACTGGGTGTGTTAGATTGACAGAGTGGGGTCAGTCTGCGCGTCCCTGGGTGGGTTACATTGACAGAGTGAGGTCAGTCTGATCTTCCCTGGGTGTGTTACATTGACAGAGTGGGGTCAGTCTACTCTTCCCTGGGTGTGTTACATTGACAGAGTGGGTTCTGTCTGCTCTTCCCTGGGTGTGTTGCATTGACAGAGTGGGGTCAGTCTGCTCTTCCCTGGGTGTGTTGCACTGACAGAGTGGGGTCAGTCTACTCTTCCCTGTGTGTGTTTTATTGACACAGTGGGGTCAGTCTGATATTCCCTGCCTGTGTTACATTGACAGAGTGGGGTCAGTCTGTTCTTCCCTGGCTGTGTTAAATTGACAGAGTGGGGTCAGTCTGCTCTTCCCTGGGCTTGTTACAATGACAGAGTGGGGTCAGTGTGCTCTTCCCTGGGTGTGTTACATTGACAGGGAGGGGTCAGTCTGCTCTTCCTGGGTGTGTTACATTGACAGAATGGTGTCAGTGTGCTCTTCCCTGGGTGTGTTACATTGTGAGAGTGGGGCCAGTCTGCTATTCCCTGGGTGTGTTACATTGACAGAATGGGGTCTGTCTGTTTTTCCCTGGGTGTGTTACATTGACAGAGTGGGATCAGTCTGCTCTTCCCTGGGCGTGTTACAATGACAGAGTGGGGTCAGTCTGCTCTTCCCTGGGTGTGTCACATTGACAGGGAGGGGTCCGTCTGCTGTTCCCTGGGTGTGTTACATTGACAGAATGGGGTCAGTCTACTCTTCCCTGGGTGTGTTACATTGACAAATTGGGTTCAGTCTGATATTCCCTGTGTGTGTTACGTTGACAGAGTGTGGTCAGTCTGCTCTTTCCTGGGTGTGTTACATTGACAGAGTGGGTTATGTCTGCTCTTCCCTGGGTGTGTTGCATTGACAGAGTGGGGTCAGTCTGCTCTTCCTTGGGTGTGTTGCACTAACAGAGTGGGGTCAGTCTACTCTTCCCTGTGTGTGTTTCATTGACACAGTGGGGTCAGTCTGATATTCCCTGCCTGTGTTACATTGACAGAGTGGGGTCAGTCTGCTCTTCCCTGGGCTTGTTACAATGACAGAGTGGGGTCAGTCTGCTCTTCCCTGGGTGTCTTACATTGACAGGGAGGGGTCAGTCTGCTCTTCCTGGGTGTGTTACATTGACAGAATGGTGTCAGTGTGCTCTTCCCTGGGTGTGTTACATTGACAGAGTGGGGCCAGTCTGCTAATCCCTGGGTGTGTTACATTGACAGAATGGGGTCTGTCTGTTTTTCCCTGGGTGTGTTACATTGACAGACTGGGATCAGTCTGCTCTTCCCTGGATGTGTTACAATGACAGAATGGGGTCAGTCTGCTCTTCCCTGGGTGTGTTACATTGACAGAGTGGGGTCAGTCTGCTCTTCCCTGGGTGTGTTACATTGACATGGAGGGATCAGCCTGCTCTTCCCTGGGTGTGTTACATTGACAAATTGGGGTCAGTCTTATATTCCCTGGGTGTGTTACATTGACAGAGTGTGGTCAGTCTGCTCTTTCCTGGGTGTGTTACATTGATAGAGTGGGGTCAGTCTGCTCTTCCCTGGCTGTGTTACATTGACAGAGTGGGGTCAGTCTGCTCTTCACTGGGTGTGTTATAATGACAGAGTAGGGTCAATCTGCGCGTCCCTGGGTGGGTTACATTGACAGAGTGAGGTCAGTCTGATCTTCCCAGGGTGTGTTACATTGACAGAGTGGAGTCAGTCTGATCCTCCCTGGGTGTGTTACATTGACAGAGTGGGGTCAGTCTGATCTTCCCAGGGTGTGTTACATTGACTGAGTGGAGTCAATCTGATCTTCCCTGGGTGGGTTACATTGACAGAGTGGGGTCAGTCTGATCTTCCCTGGGTGTGTTACATTGACAGAGTGGGGTCAGTCTGCTCATCCCTGGGTGTGTTACATTGACAGACTGGGGTCAGTCTGCTCTTCCCTTGGTGTGTTACATTGACAGAGTGTGGTCTGTCTGCACTTCCCTAGGTGTGTTACATTGACTGAGTGGGGTCAGTCTGATCTTCCCTGGGTGTGTTACATTGACAGAGTGGGGTCAGTCTGCTCTTCCCTGGGTGTGTTACATTGACAGACTGGGGTCAGTCTGCTCTTCCCTTGGTGTGTTACATTGACAGAGTGTGGTCTGTCTGCACTTCCCTGGGTGTGTTACATTGAAAGGGAGGTGTCTGTCTACTCTTCCCTGGGTGTGTTAGATTGACAGAGTGGGGTCAGTCTGCGCGTCCCTGTGTGTGTTACATTGAAAGAGTGGGTTCAGACTTATATTTCCTGGGTGTCTTACATTGACAGAGTGGGGTCAGTCTGCTCTTCCCTGCGTGGGTTACATTCACAGAGTGGGATCAGACAGATCTTGGCTGGGTGTGTTACATTGACAGAGTGGGGTCAGTCTGCTCGTCCCTGGGTGTGTTACATTGACAGAGTGGGGTCAGTCTGATCTTCACTGGGTGTGTTACATTGACTGAGTGGGGTCAGTCTGCTCTTCCCTGGGTGAGTTACAATGATAGAGTGGGGTCAGTCTGGTCTTCCCTTGGTGTGTTAAATTGAAAGGGAGTGGTCAGTCTGCTTTTCCCTGGGTGTGTTACATTGACAGAGTGAGGTCAGTCGGCTCTTCCCTGGGTGTGTTACATTGACAGAGTGGGTTCTGTCTGCTCTTCCCTGGGTGTGTTGCATTGACAGAGTGGGGTCAGTCTGCTCTTCCCTGGGTGTGTTGCACTGGCAGAGTGGGGTCAGTCTACTCTTCCCTGTGTGTATTTCATTGACACAGTGGGGTCAGTCTGATATTCCCTGCCTGTGTTACATTGACAGAGTTGGGTCAGTCTGTTCTTCCCTGGCTGTGTTACATTGACAGAGTGGGGTCAGTCTGCTCTTCCCTGGGCTTGTTACAATGACCGATTGGGGTCAGTCTGCTCTTCCCTGGGTGTGTTACATTGACAGGGAGGGGTCAGTCTGCTCTTCCTGGGTGTGTTACATTGACAGAATGGTGTCAGTGTGCTCTTCCCTGGGTGTGTTACATTGACAGAGTGGGGCCAGTCTGCTATTCCCTGGTTGTGTTACATTGACAGAATGGGGTCTGTCTGTTTTTCCCTGTGTGTGTTACATTGACAGAGTTGGGTCAGACTGCTTTTCCCTGGGTGTGTTACTTTGACATAGTGGGGTAAGTCAGCTCTTCCCTGGGTGTGTTACATTGACAGATTGTGGTCCGTCTGCTCTTCCCTGGGTATGTTACTTTGACATAGTGTGATCAGTCTGCTCTTCCCTGTGTGTGTTACGTTGACAGATTGCGGTCCGTCTGCTCTTCCCTGTGTGTGTTACATCGACAGATAGGGGTCAGTCTGCTCTTTGCTGGGCGTATTACATTGACAGAGTGGGGTCAGTCTGCTCTTCCCTGGGTGTGTTACATTGACAGAGTGTGGTCAGTCTGCTCTTCCCTGGGTGTGTTACATTAACAGAGTGAGCTAAGTTTGCTCCTCGCTGGGCGTATTGCATTGACAGAGTGGGGTCAGTCTGACCTTCCCTGGGTGTGTTACATTGACAGAGTGGGGTCAGTCTGCTCTTCTCTGTGTGGGTTACATTGACAGAGTGGGGTCAGTCTGATCTTCCCTGGGTGAGTTACATTGACAGATTGGGGTCAGTCTGCTCTTCCCTGGGTGAGTTACAATGATAGAGTGGGATTAGGCTGCTCATCCCTGGGTGTGTTACATTGACAGACTGGGGTCAGTCTGCTCTTCCCTTGGTGTGTTACATTGACAGAGTGTGGTCTGTCTGCACTTCCCTGGGTGTGTTACATTGAAAGGGAGGTGTCAGTCTACTCTTCCCTGGGTGTGTTAGATTGACAGAGTGGGGTCAGTCTGCGCGTCCCTGTGTGTGTTACATTGAAAGAGTGGTTTCAGTCTTATATTCCCTGGGTGTCTTACATTGACAGAGTGGGGTCAGTCTGCTCTTCCCTGCGTGCGTTACATTCACAGAGTGGGATCAGTCAGATCTTGGCTGGGTGTGTTACATTGACTGAGTGGGGTCAGTCTGCTCTTCCCTGTCTGTGTTACATTGACAGAGTGGGGTCAGTCTGCTCATCCCTGGGTCAGTTACACTGACAGAGTGAGGTCAGTCTGATCTTCCCTGGGTGTGTTACATTGACAGAGTGGGGTCAGTCTGCTCGTCCCTGGGTGTGTTACATTGACAGTTTGTGGTCCGTCTGCTCCTCACTGGGTGTGTTACATTGACTGAGTGGGGTCAGTCTGCTCTTCCCTGGGTGAGTTACAATGATAGAGTGGGGTCAGTCTGCTCTTCCCTTGGTGTGATAAATTGAAAGGGAGTGGTCAGTCTGCTTTTCCCTGGGTGTGTTACATTGACAGAGTGAGGTCATTCGGCTCTTCCCTGGGTGTGTTACATTGACAGAGTGGGTTCTACCTGCTCTTCCCTGGGTGGGTTCCATTGACAGAGTGGGGTAAGTCTGCTCTTCCCTGGGTGTGTTACATTGACAGAGTGTGGTCAGTCTGCTCTTCGCTGGGTGTGTTACATTGACAGAGTGGGGTCAGTCTACTCTTCCCTGGGTGTGTTACATTGACAGAGTGGTTTCTGTCTGCTCTTCCCTGGGTGTGTTGCATTGACAGAGTGGGGTCAGTCTGCTCTTCCCTGGGTGTGTTTCATTGACACAGTGGGGTCAGTCTGATATTCCCTGCCTGTGTTACATTGACAGAGTGGGGTCAGTCTGCTCTTCCCTGGGTGTTTATAATGACAGAGTGGGGTCTGTCTGCTCTTCCCTGGGTGCTTTACATTGACATGGAGGGATCAGCCTGCTCTGCCCTGTGTGTGTTACATTGACAAATTGGGGTCAGTCTGATATTCCCTGTGTGTGTTACATTGACAGAGTGTGGTCAGTCTGCTCTTTCCTGGGTGTGTTACATTGACAGAGTGGGTTATGTCTGCTCTTCCCTGGGTGTGTTGCATTGACAGAGTGGGGTCAGTCTGCTCTTCCTTGGGTGTGTTGCACTAACAGAGTGGGGTCAGTCTACTCTTCCCTGTGTGTGTTTCATTGACACAGTGGGCTCAGTCTGATATTCCCTGCCTGTGTTACATTGACAGAGTGGGGTCAGTCTGCTCTTCCCTGGGCTTGTTACAATGACAGAGTGGGGTCAGTCTGCTCTTCCCTGGGTGTCTTACATGGACACGGAGGGTTCAGTCTGCTCTTCCTGGGTGTGTTACATTGACAGAATGGTGTCAGTGTGCTCTTCCCTGGGTGTGTTACATTGACAGAGTGGGGCCAGTCTGCTATTCCCTGGGTGTGTTACAATGACAGAATGGGGTCTGTCTGTTTTTCCCTGGGTGTGTTACATTGACAGACTGGGATCAGTCTGCTCTTCCCAGGGCGTGTTACAATGACAGAGTGGGGTAAGTCTGCTCTACCCTGGGTGTTTTACATTGACAGAGTGTGGTCAGTCTGCTCTTCCCTGGGTGTGTTACATTGACAGAGTGGGTTCTGTCTGCTCTTCCCTGGGTGTGTTGCATTGACAGAGTGGGGTCAGTCTGCTCTTCCCTGGGTGTGTTTCATTTACACAGTGGGGTCAGTCTGATATTCCCTGCCTGTGTTACATTGACAGAGTGGGGTCAGTCTGCTCTTCCCTGGGCTTGTTACAATGACAGAGTGGGGTCAGTCTGCTCTTCCCTGGGTGTCTTACATTGACAGGGAGGGGTCAGTCTGCTCTTCCTGGGTGTGTTACATTGACAGAATGGTGTCAGTGTGCTCTTTCCTGGGTGTGTTACATTGACAGAGTGGGGCCAGTCTGCTTTTCCCTGGGTGTGTTACATTGACAGAATGGGGTCTGTCTGTTTTTCCCTGGGTGTGTTTCATTGACAGAGTGGGATCAGTCTGCTCTTCCCTGGGCGTGTTACAATGACAGAGTGGGGTCAGTCTGCTCTTCCCTGGGTGTGTCACATTGACAGGGAGGGGTCCGTCTGCTGTTCCCTGGGTGTGTTACATTGACAGAATGGGGTCAGTCTGCTCTTCCCTGGGTGTGTTACATTGACAGAGTGGGGTCAGTCTGCTCTTCCCTGGGTGTTTATATTGACAGAGTGGGGTCAGTCTGCTCTTCCTGGGTGTGTTCATTGACATGGAGGGATCAGCCTGCTCTTCCCTGGGTGTGTTACATTGACAAATTGGGGTCAGTCTGATATTCCCTGTGTGTGTTACATTGACAGAGTGTGGTCAGTCTGCTCTTTCCTGGGTGTGTAACATTGATAGAGTGGGGTCAGTCTGCTCTTCCCTGGCTGTGTTACATTGACAGAGTGGGGTCAGTCTGCTCTTCACTGGGTGTGTTATAATGACAGAGTAGGGTCAGTCTGCTCTTCCCTGGGTGTGTTAGATTGACAGAGTGGGGTCAGTCTGCGCGTCCCTGGGTGGGTTACATTGACAGAGTGAGGTCAGTCTGATCTTCCCTGGGTGTGTTACATTGACAGAGTGGGGTCAGTCTCCTCTTCCCTGGGTGTGTTACATTGACAGAGTTGGGTCAGACTGCTTTTCCCTGGGTGTGTTACTTTGACATAGTGGGGTAAGTCAGCTCTTCCCTGTGTGTGTTTCATTGACACAGTGGGGTCAGTCTGATATTCCCTGCCTGTGTGACATTGACAGAGTGGTGTCAGTCTGCGCGTCCCTGGGTGGGTTACATTGACAGAGTGAGGTCAGTCTGATCTTCCCTGGGTGTGTTACATTGACAGAGTGGAGTCAGTCTGATCTTCCCTGGGTAGGTTACATTGACAGAGTGGGGTCAGTCTGATCTTCCCTGTGGGTGTTACATTGACTGAGTGGGGTCAGTCTGCTCTTCCCTGTCTGTGTTACATTGACAGAGTGGGGTCAGTCTGCTCATCCCTGCGTCTGTTACACTGACAGAGTGAGGTCAGTCTGATCTTCCCTGGGTGTGTTACATTGACAGAGTGGGGTCAGTCTGCTCGTCCCTGGATGTGTTACATTGACAGAGTGGGGTCAGTCTGATCTTCACTGGGTGTGTTACATTGACTGAGTGGGGTCAGTCTGCTCTTCCCCCGGTGAGTTACAATGATAGAGTGGGGTCAGTCTGCTCTTCCCTTGGTGTGTTAAATTGAAAGGGAGTGGTCAGTCTGCTTTTCCCTGGGTGTGTTACATTGACAGAGTGAGGTCAGTCGGCTCTTCCCTGGGTGTGTTACATTGACAGAGTTGGTTCTGTCTGCTCTTCCCTGGGTGGGTTCCATTGACAGAGTGGGGTCAGTCTGCTCTTCCCTGGGTGTCTTACATTGACAGAGTGTGGTCAGTCTGCTCTTCCCTGGGTGTGTTACATTGACAGAGTGGGGTCAGTCTACTCTTCCCTGGGTGTGTTACATTGACAGAGTGGGTTCTGTCTGCTCTTCCCTGGGTGTGTGGCATTGACAGAGTGGTGTCAGTCTGCTCTTCCCTGGGTGTTTTGCACTGACAGAGTGGGGTCAGTCTACTCTTCCCTGTGTGTGTTTCATTGACACAGTGGGGTCAGTCTGATATTCCCTGCCTGTGTTACATTGACAGAGTGGGGTCAGTCTGTTCTTCCCTGGCTGTGTTACATTGACAGAGTGGCGTCAGTCTGCTCTTCCCTGGGCTTGTTACAATGACAGAGTGGGGTCAGTCTGCTCTTCCCTGGGTGTGTTACATTGACAGGGAGGGGACAGTCTGCTCTTCCTGGGTGTGTTACATTGACAGAATGGTGTCAGTGTGCTCTTCCCTGGGTGTGTTACATTGAGAGAATGTGGCCTGTCTGTTTTTCCCTGGGTGTGTTACATTGACAGATTGGGATCAGTCTGCTCTTCCCTGGGCGTGTTACAATGACAGAG
The DNA here is from genome assembly GCF_047496795.1 of Chiloscyllium punctatum. Taxonomy (NCBI): domain Eukaryota; kingdom Metazoa; phylum Chordata; class Chondrichthyes; order Orectolobiformes; family Hemiscylliidae; genus Chiloscyllium; species Chiloscyllium punctatum. The sequence continues at coordinate 107,209,756 of NC_092744.1, forward strand.
TGGGGTCAGTCTGCTCTTCCCTGGGTGTGTCACATTGACAGGGAGGGGTCCGTCGGCTGTTCCCTGGGTGTGTTACATTGACAGAATGGGGTCAGTCTGCTCTTCCCTGGGTGAGTTACATTGACAGAGTGGGGTCAGTCTGCTCGTCCCTGGGTGATTATAATGACAGAGTGGGGTCAGTCTGCTCTTCCCTGGGTGTGTTACATTGACATGGAGGGATCAGCCTGCTCTTCCCTGGGTGTGTTACATTGACAAATTGGGGTCAGTCTGATATTCCCTGGGTGTGTTACATTGACAGAGTGTGGTCAGTCTGCTCTTTCCTGGGTGTGTTACATTGATAGAGTGGGGTCAGTCTGCTCTTCCCTGGCTGTGTTACATTGACAGAGTGGGGTCAGTCTGCTCTTCTCTGTGTGGGTTCCATTGACAGATTGGGGTAAGTCTGCTCTTCCCTGGATGTGTTACATTGACAGAGTGTGGTCAGTCTGGTCTTCCCTGGGTGTGTTACATTGACAGAGTGGGGTCAGTCTACTCTTCCCTGGGTGTGTTACATTGACAGAGTGTGTTCTGTCTGCTCTTCCCTGGGTGTCTTGCATTGACAGAGTGGGGTCAGTCTGCTCTTCCGTGGGTGTGTTGCACTGACAGAGTGGGGTCAGTCTACTCTTCCCTGTGTGTGTTTCATTGACACAGTGGGGTCAGTCTGATATCCCTGCCTGTGTTACATTGACAGAGTGGGGTCAGTCTGTTCTTCCCTGGCTGTGTTACATTGACAGATGGGGGTCAGTCTGCTCTTCCCTGTGCTTGTTACAATGACAGAGTGGGGTCAGTCTGCTCTTCCCTGGGTGTGTTACATTGACAGGGAGGGGTCAGTCTGCTCTTCCTGGGTGTGTTACATTGACAGAATTGTGTCAGTGTGCTCTTCCCTGGGTGTGTTACATTGACAGAGTGGGGCCAGTCTGCTATTCCCTGGGTGTGTTACATTGACAGAATGGGGTCTGTCTGTTTTTCCCTGGGTGTGTTACATTGACAGAGTGGGATCAGTCTGCTCTTCCCTGGGTTTGTCACATTGACAGGGAGGGGTCCGTCTGCTGTTCCCTGGGTGTTTATAATGACAGAGTGGGTTCAGTCTGCTCTTCCCTGGGTGTGTTACATTGACATGGCAGGATCAGCCTGCTCTTCCCTGGGTGTGTTACATTGACAAATTGGGGTCAGTCTGCTCTTTCCTGGGTGTGTTACATTGACAGAGTGGGTTATGTCTGCTCTTCCCTGGGTGTGTTGCATTGACAGAGTGGGGTCATTCTGCTCTTCCTTGGGTGTGTTGCACTGACAGAGTGGGGTCAGTCTACTCTTCCCTGTGTGTGTTTCATTGACACAGTGGGGTCAGTCTGATATTCCCTGCCTGTGTTACATTGACAGAGTGGGGTCAGTCTGCTCTTCCCTGGGCTTGTTACAATGACAGAGTGGGGTCAGTCTGCTCTTCCCTGGGTGTCTTACATTGACAGGGAGGGGTCAGTCTGCTCTTCCTGGGTGTGTTACATTGACAGAATGGTGTCAGTGTGCTCTTCCCTGGGTGTGTTACATTGACAGAGTGGGGCCAGTCTGCTATTCCCTGGGTGTGTTACATTGACAGAATGGGGTCTGTCTGTTTTTCCCTGGGTGTGTTGCATTGACAGACTGGGATCAGTCTGCTCTTCCCTCGGCGTGTTACAATGACAGAATGGGGTCAGTCTGCTCTTCCCTGGGTGTGTTACATTGACAGAGTGGGGTCAGTCTGCTCTTCCCTGCGTGTTTATAATGACAGAGTGGGGTCAGTCTGCTCTTCCCTGGGTGTGCTACATTGACATGGAGGGATCACCCTGCTCTTCCCTGGGTGTGTTACTTTGACAAATTGGAGTCAGTCTTATATTCCCTGGCTGTGTTACATTGACAGAGTGGGGTCAGTCTGCTCTTCACTGGGTGTGTTATAATGACAGAGTAGGGCCAGTCTACTCTTCCCTGGGTCTGTTAGATTGACAGAGTGGGGTCAATCTGCGCGTCCCTGGGTGGGTTACATTGACAGAGTGAGGTCAGTCTGATCTTCCCTGGGTGTGTTACATTGACAGAGTGGAGTCAGTCTGATCTTCCCTGGGAAGGTTACATTGACAGAGTGGGGTCAGTCTGATCTTCCCTGGGTGTGTTACATTGACTGAGTGGGGTCAGTCTGCTCATCCCTGGGTGTGTTACATTGACAGACTGGGGTCAGTCTGCTCTTCCCTTGGTGTGTTACATTGACAGAGTGTGGTCTGTCTGCACTTCCCTGGGTGTGTTACATTGAAAGGGAGGTGTCAGTCTAATCTTCCCTGGGTGTGTTAGATTGACAGAGTGGGGTCTGTCTGCGCGTCCCTGTGTGTGTTACATTGAAACAGTGGGTTCAGTCTTATATTCCCTGGGTGTCTTACATTGACAGAGTGGGGTCAGTCTGCTCTTCATTGCGTGGGTTACATTCACAGAGTGGGATCAGTCAGATCTTGGCAGGGTGTGTTACATTGACAGAGTGGGGTCAGTCTGCTCATCCCTGGGTCTGTTACATTGATAGAGTGGGGTCAGTCTGCTCGTCCCTGGGTGTGTGACATTGACAGACTGGGATCAATCTGCTCTTCCCAGGGCGTGTTACAATGACAGAATGGGGTCAGTCTGCTCTTCCCTGGGTGAGTTACAATGATAGAGTGGGGTCAGTCCGCTCTTCCCTTGGTGTGTTAAATTGAAAGGGAGTGGTCAGTCTGCTTTTCCCTGGGTGTGTTACATTGACAGAGTGAGGTCAGTCGGCTCTTCCCTGGGTGTGTTACATTGACAGAGTGGGTTCTGTCTGCTCTTCCCTGGGTGTGTTACATTGACAGAATGGTGTCAGTGTGCTCTTCCCTGGGTGTGTTACATTGAGAGAGTGGGGCCAGTCTGCTATTCCCTGGGTGTGTTACAAAGACAGAATGGGGTCTGTCTGTTTTTCCCTGGGTGTGTTACATTGACAGAGTGGGATCAGTCTGCTCCTCCCTGGGCGTGTTACAATGACAGAGTGGGGTCAGTCTGCTCTTCCCTGGGTGTGTCACATTGACAGGGAGGAGTCCGTCTGCTGTTCCCTGGGTGTGTTACATTGACAGAATGGGGTCAGTCTGCTCGTCCCTGGGTGTGTTACATTGACAGAGTGGGGTCAGTCTGCTCTTCCCTGGGTGTTTATAATGACAGAGTGGGGTCAGTCTGCTCTTCCCTGGGTGTGTTACATTGACATGGAGGGATCAGCCTGCTCTTCCCTGGGTGTGTTACATTGACAAATTGGGGTCAGTCTGATATTCCCTGTGTGTGTTACATTGAAAGAGTGTGGTCAGTCTGCTCTTTCCTGGGTGTGTTACATTGATAGAGTGGGGTCTGTCTGCTCTTCCCTGGCTGTGTTACATTGACAGAGTGGGGTCAGTCTGCTCTTCACTGGGTGTGTTATAATGACAGAGTAGGGTCAGTCTACTCTTCCCTGGGTGTGTTAGATTGACAGAGTTGGGTCAGTCTGCTCGTCCCTGGGTGTGTTACATTGACAGAGTGAGGTCAGTCTGCTCTTCCCTGGGTGTTTATAATGACAGAGTGGGGTCAGTCTGCTCTTCCCTGGGTGTGTTACATTGACATGGAGGGATCAGCCTGCTCTTCCCTGGGTGTGTTACATTGACAAATTGGGGTCAGTCTGATATTCCCTGTGTGTGTTACATTGAAAGAGTGTGGTCAGTCTGCTCTTTCCTGGGTGTGTTACATTGATAGAGTGGGGTCTGTCTGCTCTTCCCTGGCTGTGTTACATTGACAGAGTGGGGTCAGTCTGCTCTTCACTGGGTGTGTTATAATGACAGAGTAGGGTCAGTCTACTCTTCCCTGGGTGTGTTAGATTGACAGAGTTGGGTCAGTCTGCGCGTCCCTGGGTGGGTTACATTGACAGAGTGAGGTCAGTCTGATCTTCCCTGGGTGTGTTACATTGACAGAGTGGGGTCAGTCTACTCTTCCCTGGGTGTGTTACATTGACAGAGTGGGTTCTGTCTGCTCTTCCCTGGGTATGTTGCATTGACAGAGTGGGGTCAGTCTGCTCTTCCGTGGGTGTGTTGCACTGACAGAGTGGGGTCAGTCTACTCTTCCCTGTGTGTGTTTCATTGACACAGTGGGGTCAGTCTGATATTCCCTGCCTGTGTGACATTGACAGAGTGGGGTCAGTCTGCTCTTCCCTGGGCTTGTTACAATGACAGAGTGGGGTCAGTCTGCTCTTCCCTGGGTGTGTTACATTGACAGGGAGGGGTCAGTCTGCTCTTCCTGGGTGTGTTACATTGACAGAATGGTGTCAGTGTGCTCTTCCCTGGGTGTGTTACATTGACATGGAGGGATCAGCCTGCTCTTCCCTGGGTGTGTTACATTGACAAATTGGGGTCAGTCTTATATTCCCTGGGTGTGTTACATTGACAGAATGTGGTCAGTCTGCTCTTTCCTGGGTGTGTTACATTGATAGAGCGGGGTCAGTCTGCTCTTCCCTGGCTGTGTTACATTGACAGAGTTGGGTCAGTCTGCTCTTCACTGGGTGTGTTATAATGACAGAGTAGGGTCAGTCTACTCTTCCCTGGGTGTGTTAGATTGACAGAGTGGGGTCAGTCTGCGCGTCCCTGGGTGGGTTACATTGACAGAGTGAGGTCAGTCTGATCTTCCCTGGGTGTGTTACATTGACAGAGTGGAGTCAGTCTGATCTTCCCTGGGTAGGTTACATTGACAGAGTGGGGTCAGTCTGATCTTCCCTGGGTGTGTTACATTGACTGAGTGGAGTCAGTCTGATCTTCCCTGGGTGGGTTACATTGACAGAGTGGGGTCAGTCTGATCTTCCCTGGGTGTGTTACATTGACAGAGTGGGGTCAGTCTGCTCATCCCTGGGTGTGTTACATTGACAGACTGGGGTCAGTCTGCTCTTCCCTTGGTGTGTTACATTGACAGAGTGTGGTCTGTCTGCACTTCCCTGGGTGTGTTACATTGAAAGGGAGGTGTCAGTCTACTCTTCCCTGGGTGTGTTAGATTGAAAGAGTGGGGTCAGTCTGCGCGTCCCTGGGTGTGTTACATTGAAAGAGTGGGTTCAGTCTTATATTCCCTGGGTGTCTTACATTGACAGAGTGGGGTCAGTCTGCTCTTCCCTGGGCTTGTTACAATGACAGAGTGGGGTCAGTCTGCTCTTCCCTGGGTGTGTTACATTGACAGGGAGGGGTCAGTCTGCTCTTCCTGGGTGTGTTACATTGACAGAATGGTGTCAGTGTGCTCTTCCCTGGGTGTGTTACATTGACATGGAGGGATCAGCCTGCTCTTCCCTGGGTGTGTTACATTGACAAATTGGGGTCAGTCTTATATTCCCTGGGTGTGTTACATTGACAGAATGTGGTCAGTCTGCAATTTCCTGGGTGTGTTACATTGATAGAGCGGGGTCAGTCTGCTCTTCCCTGGCTGTGTTACATTGACAGAGTTGGGTCAGTCTGCTCTTCACTGGGTGTGTTATAATGACAGAGTAGGGTCAGTCTACTCTTCCCTGGGTGTGTTAGATTGACAGAGTGGGGTCAGTCTGCGCGTCCCTGGGTGGGTTACATTGACAGAGTGAGGTCAGTCTGATCTTCCCTGGGTGTGTTACATTGACAGAGTGGAGTCAGTCTGATCTTCCCTGGGTAGGTTACATTGACAGAGTGGGGTCAGTCTGATCTTCCCAGGGTGTGTTACATTGACTGAGTGGAGTCAGTCTGATCTTCCCTGGGTGGGTTACATTGACAGAGTGGGGTCAGTCTGATCTTCCCTGGGTGTGTTACATTGACAGAGTGGGGTCAGTCTGCTCATCCCTGGGTGTGTTACATTGACAGACTGGGGTCAGTCTGCTCTTCCCTTGGTGTGTTACATTGACAGAGTGTGGTCTGTATGCGCTTCCCGGGGTGTGTTACATTGAAAGGGAGGTGTCAGTCTACTCTTCCCTGGGTGTGTTAGATTGACAGAGTGGGGTCAGTCTGCGCGTCACTGTGTGTGTTACATTGAAAGAGTGGGTTCAGTCTTATATTCCCTGGGTGTCTTACATTGACAGAGTGGGGTCAGTCTGCTCTTCCCTGCGTGGGTTACATTCACAGAGTGGGATCAGACAGATCTTGGCTGGGTGTGTTACATTGACTGAGTGGGGTCAGTCTGCTCTTCCCTGTCTGTGTTACATTGACAGAGTGGGGTCAGTCTGCTCTTCACTGGGTGTGTTACATTGACAGAGTATGGTCAGTCTGCTCTTCACTGGCTTTGTCACATTGACAGAGTTGGGTCAGTCTGCTCTTCCCTGGGTGTTTTACATTGCCTGAATGGGGTCAGTCTGCTCTTCCCTGAGTGTGATACATTGACAGAGTGGGGTCAGTCTGATGTTCCCTGGGTGTGTTACAGTGACTGAGTGGGGTCAGTCTGCTCTTGGCTGGGTAGGTTACATTGACAGAGTGAGGTCAGACTCCTCTTCCTTGGGTGTGTTACATTAACACAGTGGGGTCAGTCTGCTCTTCCCTGGGTGTATTACATTCACAGAGTGGGGTCAGTCTGCTCTTCCCTGGGTGTATTACATTCACTGAGTGGGGTCTGTCTGCTCTTCCCTGGGTGTGATACATTGACAGAGTGGGTTCTGTCTGCTCTTCCCTGGGTGTGTTGCATTGACAGAGTGGGGTCAGACTGATCTTCCCTGGGTGTGTGACATTCACAGAGTGGGGTTCGTCTGCTCTTCGCTGGGTGTTTTACATTGACAGAGTGGGGTCAGACTGATCTTCCCTGGGTGGGTTACATTGACAGAGTGGGGTTCGTCTGCTCTTCCCTCGGTGTGTTAAATTGAAAGGGAATGGTCAGTCTGCTCTTCCCTGGGTGTGTTACATTGACAGAGTGAGGTCAGTCGGCTCTTCCCTGGGTGTGTTACATTGACAGAGTGGGGTCAGTCTACTCTTCCCTGGGTGTGTTACATTGACAGAGTGGGTTCTGTCTGCTCTTCCCTGGGTGGGTTCCATTGACAGAGTGGGGTAAGTCTGCTCTTCCCTGGGTGTGTTACATTGACAGAGTGTGGTCAGTCTGCTCTTCCCTGGGTGTGTTACATTGACAGAGTGGGGTCAGTCTACTCTTCCCTGGGTGTGTTACATTGACAGAGTGGGTTCTGTCTGCTCTTCCCTGGGTGTGTTGCATTGACAGAGTGGGGTCAGTCTGCTCTTCCCTGGGTGTGTTGCACTGACAGAGTGGGGTCAGTCTACTCTTCCCTGTGTGTGTTTCATTGACACAGTGGGGTCAGTCTGAAATTCCCTGCCTGTGTTACATTGACAGAGTGGGGTCAGTCTGTTCTTCCCTGGCTGTGTTACATTGACAGAGTGGGGTCAGTCTGCTCTTCCCTGGGCGTGTTACAATGACAGAGTGGGGTCAGTCTGCTCTTCCCTGGGTGTGTCACATTGACAGGGAGGGGTCCGTCTGCGCGTCCCTGGGTGGGTTACATTGACAGAATGGTGTCAGTGTGCTCTTCCCTGGGTGTGTTACATTGACAGAGTGGGGACAGTCTGCTATTCCCTGGGTTTGTTACATTGACAGAATGGGGTCTGTCTGTTTTTCCCTGGGTGTGTTACATTGACAGAGTGGGATCAGTCTGCTCTTGCCTGGGCGTGTTACAATGACAGAGTGGGTTCAGTTTGCTCTTCCCTGGGTGTGTCACATTGACAGGGGGGGGTCCGTCTGCTGTTCCCTGGGTGTGTTACATTGACAGAATGGGTTCAGTCTGCTCTTCCCTGGGTGTGTTACATTGACAGAGTGGGGTCAGTCTGCTCTTCCCTGCGTATTTAGAATGACAGAGTGGGGTCAGTCTGCTCTTCCCTGGGTGTGTTACATTGACATGCAGGGATCAGCCTGCTCTTCCCTGGGTGTGTTACATTGACAAATTGGGGTCAGTCTGATATTCCCTAGGTGTGTTACATTGACAGAGTGTGGTCAGTCTGCTCTTTCCTGGGTGTGTTACATTGATACAGTGGGGTCAGTCTGCTCTTCCCTGGCTGTGTTACATTGACAGAGTGGGGTCAGTCTGCTCTTCACTGGGTGTGTTATAATGACAGAGTAGGGTCAGTCTACCCTTCCCTGGGTGTGTTAGACTGACAGAGTGGGGTCAGTCTGCGCGTCCCTGGGTGGGTTACATTGACAGAGTGAGGTCAGTCTGATCTTCCCTGGGTGTGTTACATTGACAGAGTGGGGTCAGTCTACTCTTCCCTGGGTGTGTTACATTGACAGAGTGGGTTCTGTCTGCTCTTCCCTGGGTGTGTTGCATTGACAGAGTGGGGTCAGTCTGCTCTTCCCTGGGTGTGTTGCACTGACAGAGTGGGGTCAGTCTACTCTTCCCTGTGTGTGTTTCATTGACACAGTGGGGTCAGTCTGATATTCACTGCCTGTGTTTCATTGACAGAGTGGGGTCAGTCTGCACTTCCCTGGGCTTGTTACAATGACAGAGTGAGGTCAGTCTGCTCTTCCCTGGGTGTCTTACATTGACAGGGAGGGGTCAGTCTGCTCTTCCTGGGTGTGTTACATTGACAGAATGGTGTCAGTGTGCTCTTCCCTGGGTGTGTTACATTGACAGAGTGGGGCCAGTCTGCTATTCCCTGGGTGTGTTACATTGACAGACTGGGGTCAGTCTGCTCTTCCCTTGGTGTGTTACATTGACAGAGTGTGGTCTGTCTGCACTTCCCTGGGTGTGTTACATTGAAAGGGAGGTGTCAGTCTAATCTTCCCTGGGTGTGTTAGATTGACAGAGTGGGGTCTGTCTGCGCGTCCCTGTGTGTGTTAAATTGAAAGAGTGGGTTCAGTCTTATATTCCCTGGGTGTCTTACATTGACAGAGTGGGGTCAGTCTGCTCTTCATTGCGTGGGTTACATTCACAGAGTGGGATCTGTCAGATCTTGGCAGGGTGTGTTACATTGACAGATTGGGGTCAGTCTGCTCATCCCTGGGTCTGTTACATTGATAGAGTGGGGTCAGTCTGCTCGTCCCTGGGTGTGTGACATTGACAGACTGGGATCAGTCTGCTCTTCCCAGGGCGTGTTACAATGACAGAATGGTGTCAGTCTGCTCTTCCCTGGGTGAGTTACAATGATAGAGTGGGGTCAGTCCGCTCTTCCCGTGGTGTGTTAAATTGAAAGGGAGTGGTCAGTCTGCTTTTCCCTGGGTGTGTTACATTGACAGAGTGAGGTCAGTCGGCTCTTCCCTGGGTGTGTTACATTGACAGAGTGGGTTCTGTCTGCTCTTCCCTGGGTGCGTTCCATTGACAGAGTGGGGTTCGTCTGCTCATCCCTGGGTGCGTTACATTGACAGAATGTGGTCAGTCTGCTCTTCCCTGGGTGTGTTACATTGACAGAGTGGGGTCAGTCTACTCTTCCCTGGGTGTGTTACATTGACAGACTGGGTTCTGTCTGCTCTTCCCTGGGTGTGTTGCACTGTCAGAGTGGGGTCAGTCTACTCTTCCCTGTGTGTGTTTCATTGACACAGTGGGGTCAGTCTGATATTCCCTGCCTGTGTTACATTGACAGAGTGGGGTCAGTCTGTTCTTCCCTGGCTGTGTTACATTGACAGAGTGGGGTCAGTCTGCTCTTCCCTGGGCTTGTTACAATGACAGAGTGGGGTCAGTCTGCTCTTCCCTGGGTGTGTTACATTGACAGGGAGGGGTCAGTCTGCTCTTCCTGTGTGTGTTACATTGACAGAATGATGTCAGTTTGCTCTTCCCTGGGTGTGTTACATTGACAGAGTGGGGCCAGTCTGCTATTCCCTGGGTGTGTTACATTGACAGAATGGGGTCTGTCTGTTTTTCCCTGGGTGTGTTACATTGACAGAGTGGGATCAGTCTGCTCCTCCCTGAGCGTGTTACAATGACAGAGTGGGGTCAGTCTGCTCCTCCCTGGGTGTGTCACATTGACAGGGAGGGGTCCGTCTGCTGTTCCCTGGGTGTGTTACATTGACAGAATGGGGTCAGTCTGCTCGTCCCTGGGTGTGTTACATTGACAGAGTGGGGTCAGTCTGCTCTTCCCTGGGTGTTTATAATGACAGAGTGGGGTCAGTCTGCTCTTCCCTGGGTGTGTTACATTGACATGGAGGGATCAGCCTGCTCTTCCCTGGGTGTGTTACATTGACAAATTGGGGTCAGTCTGATATTCCCTGTGTGTGTTACATTGAAAGAGTGTGGTCAGTCTGCTCTTTCCTGGGTGTGTTACATTGATAGAGTGGGGTCAGTCTGCTCTTCCCTGGCTGTGTTACATTGACAGAGTGGGGTCAGTCTGCTCTTCACTGGGTGTGTTATAATGACAGAGTAGGGTCAGTCTACTCTTCCCTGGGTGTGTTAGATTGACCGAGTTGGGTCAGTCTGCGCGTCCCTGGGTGGGTTACATTGACAGAGTGAGGTCAGTCTGATCTTCCCTGGGTGTGTTACATTGACAGAGTGGGGTCAGTCTACTCTTCCCTGGGTGTGTTACATTGACAGAGTGGGTTCTGTCTGCTCTTCCCTGGGTATGTTGCATTGACAGAGTGGGGTCAGTCTGCTCTTCCGTGGGTGTGTTGCACTGACAGAGTGGGGTCAGTCTACTCTTCCCTGTGTGTGTTTCATTGACACAGTGGGGTCAGTCTGATATTCCCTGCCTGTGTGACATTGACAGAGTGGGGTCAGTCTGCTCTTCCCTGGGCTTGTTACAATGACAGAGTGGGGTCAGTCTGCTCTTCCCTGGGTGTGTTACATTGACAGGGAGGGGTCAGTCTGCTCTTCCTGGGTGTGTTACATTGACAGAATGGTGTCAGTGTGCTCTTCCCTGGGTGTGTTACATTGACATGGAGGGATCAGCCTGCTCTTCCCTGGGTGTGTTACATTGACAAATTGGGGTCAGTCTTATATTCCCTGGGTGTGTTACATTGACAGAATGTGGTCAGTCTGCTCTTTCCTGGGTGTGTTACATTGATAGAGCGGGGTCAGTCTGCTCTTCCCTGGCTGTGTTACATTGACAGAGTTGGGTCAGTCTGCTCTTCACTGGGTGTGTTATAATGACAGAGTAGGGTCAGTCTACTCTTCCCTGGGTGTGTTAGATTGACAGAGTGGGGTCAGTCTGCGCGTCCCTGGGTGGGTTACATTGACAGAGTGAGGTCAGTCTGATCTTCCCTGGGTGTGTTACATTGACAGAGTGGAGTCAGTCTGATCTTCCCTGGGTATGTTACATTGACAGAGTGGGGTCAGTCTGATCTTCCCTGGGTGTGTTACATTGACTGAGTGGAGTCAGTCTGATCTTCCCTGGGTGGGTTACATTGACAGAGTGAGGTCAGTCTGATCTTCCCTGGGTGTGTTATATTGACAGAGTGGAGTCAGTCTGATCTTCCCTGGGTAGGTTACATTGACAGAGTGGGGTCAGTCTGATCTTCCCTGGGTGTGTTACATTGACTGAGTGGAGTCAGTCTGATCTTCCCTGGGTGGGTTACATTGACAGAGTGGGGTCAGTCTGATCTTCCCTGGGTGTGTTACATTGACAGAGTGGGGTCAGTCTGCTCATCCCTGGGTGTGTTACATTGACAGACTGGGGTCAGTCTGCTCTTCCCTTGGTGTGTTACATTGACAGAGTGGGGTCAGTCTGCTCTTCCCTGCGTGGGTTACATTCACGGAGTGGGATCAGACAGATCTTGGCTGGGTGTGTTACATTGACTGAGGGGGGTCAGTCTGCTCTTCCCTGTCTGTGTTACATTGACAGAGTGAGGTCAGTCTGATCTTCCCTGGGTGTGTTACATTGACAGAGTGGAGTCAGTCTGATCTTCCCTGAGTGTGATACATTGACAGAGTGGGTTCAGTCTGATATTCCCTGGGTGTGTTACATTGACAGAGTAAGGTCAGTCGGCTCTTCCCTGGGTGTGTTACATTGACAGAGTGGGGTCAGTCTACTCTTCCCTGGGTGTGTTACATTGACAGAGTGGGTTCTGTCTGCTCTTCCCTGGGTGGGTTCCATTGACAGAGTGGGGTAAGTCTGCTCTTCCCTGGGTGTGTTACATTGACAGAGTGTGGTCAGTCTGCTCTTCCCTGGGTGTGTTACATTGACAGAGTGGGGTCAGTCTACTCTTCCCTGGGTGTGTTACATTGACAGAGTGGGTTGTGTCTGCTCTTCCCTGGGTGTGTTGCATTGACAGAGTGGGGTCAGTCTGCTCTTCCCTGGGTGTGTTGCACTGACAGAGTGGGGTCAGTCTACTCTTCCCTGTGTGTGTTTCATTGACACAGTGGGGTCAGTCTGAAATTCCCTTCCTGTGTTACATTGACAGAGTGGGGTCAGTCTGTTCTTCCCTGGCTGTGTTACATTGACAGAGTGGGGTCAGTCTGCTCTTCCCTGGGCGTGTTACAATGACAGAGTGGGGTCAGTCTGCTCTTCCCTGGGTGTGTCACATTGACAGGGAGGGGTCCGTCTGCGCGTCCCTGGGTGGGTTACATTGACAGAGTGAGGTCAGTCTGATCTTCCCTGGGTGTGTTACATTGACAGAGTGGAGTCAGTCTGATCTTCCCTGGGTAGGTTACATTGACAGAGTGGGGTCAGTCTGATCTTCCCTGGGTGTGTTACATTGACTGAGTGGAGTCAGTCTGATCTTCCCTGGGTGGGTTACATTGACAGAGTGAGGTCAGTCTGATCTTCCCTGGGTGTGTTACATTGACAGAGTGGAGTCAGTCTGATCTTCCCTGGGTAGGTTACATTGACAGAGTGGGGTCAGTCTGATCTTCCCTGGGTGTGTTACATTGACTGAGTGGAGTCAGTCTGATCTTCCCTGGGTGGGTTACATTGACAGAGTGGGGTCAGTCTGATCTTCCCTGGGTGTGTTACATTGACAGAGTGGGGTCAGTCTGCTCATCCCTGGGTGTGTTACATTGACAGACTGGGGTCAGTCTGCTCTTCCCTTGGTGTGTTACATTGACAGAGTGGGGTCAGTCTGCTCTTCCCTGCGTGGGTTACATTCACGGAGTGGGATCAGACAGATCTTGGCTGGGTGTGTTACATTGACTGAGGGGGGTCAGTCTGCTCTTCCCTGTCTGTGTTACATTGACAGAGTGGGGTCAGTCTGCTCTTCCCTGGGTGTTTTACATTGCCTGAGTGGGGTCAGTCTGCTCTTCCCTGAGTGTGATACATTGACAGAGTGGGGTCAGTCTGATGTTCCCTGGGTGTGTTACAGTGACTGAGTGGGGTCAGTCTGCTCTTGGCTGGGTAGGTTACATTGACAGAGTGAGGTCAGACTCCTCTTCCTTGGGTGTGTTACATTAACACAGTGGGGTCAGTCTGCTCTTCCCTGGGTGTATTACATTCACAGAGTGGGGTCAGTCTGCTCTTCCCTGGGTGTATTACATTCACTGAGTGGGGTCTGTCTGCTCTTCCCTGGGTGTGATACATTGACAGACTGGGGTTCGTCTGCTCTTCGCTGGCTGTTTTACATTGACAGAGTGGGGTCAGACTGATCTTCCCTGGGTGTGTGACATTCACAGAGTGGGGTTCGTCTGCTCTTCGCTGGGTGTTTTACATTGACAGATTGGGGTCAGACTGATCTTCCCTGGGTGGGTTACATTGACAGAGTGGGGTTCGTCTGCTCTTCCCTCGGTGTGTTAAATTGAAAGGGAATGGTCAGTCTGCTCTTCCCTGGGTGTGTTACATTGACAGAGTAAGGTCAGTCGGCTCTTCCCTGGGTGTGTTACATTGACAGAGTGGGGTCAGTCTACTCTTCCCTGGGTGTGTTACATTGACAGAGTGGGTTCTGTCTGCTCTTCCCTGGGTGGGTTCCATTGACAGAGTGTGGTCAGTCTGCTCTTCCCTGGGTGTGTTACATTGACAGAGTGGGGTCAGTCTACTCTTCCCTGGGTGTGTTACATTGACAGAGTGGGTTGTGTCTGCTCTTCCCTGGGTGTGTTGCATTGACAGAGTGGGGTCAGTCTGCTCTTCCCTGGGTGTGTTGCACTGACAGAGTGGGGTCAGTCTACTCTTCCCTGTGTGTGTTACATTGACAGAGTGGGGTCAGTCTGCTCTTCCCTGCGTGGGTTACATTCACGGAGTGGAGTCAGTCTGATCATCCCTGGGTAGGTTACATTGACAGAGTGGGGTCAGTCTACTCTTCCCTGCCTGTGTTACATTGACAGAGTGGGGTCAGTCTGTTCTTCCCTGGCTGTGTTACATTGACAGAGTGGGGTCAGTCTGCTCTTCCCTGGGCGTGTTACAATGACAGAGTGGGGTCAGTCTGCTCTTCCCTGGGTGTGTCACATTGACAGGGAGGGGTCCGTCTGCTGTTCCCTGGGTGTGTTACATTGACAGAATGGGGTCAGTCTGCTCTTCCCTGGGTGTGTTACATTGACAGAGTGGGGTCAGTCTGCTCTTCCCTGCGTGTTTATAATGACAGAGTGGGGTCAGTCTGCTCTTCCCTGGGTGTGTTACATTGACATGGAGGGATCAGCCTGCTCTTCCCTGGGTGTGTTACATTGACAAATTGGGGTCAGTCTGATATTCCCTAGGTGTGTTACATTGACAGAGTGTGCTCAGTCTGCTCTTTCCTGGGTGTGTTACATTGATAGAGTGGGGTCAGTCTGCTCTTCCCTGGCTGTGTTACATTGACAGAGTGGGGTCAGTCTGCTCTTCACTGGGTGTGTTATAATGACAGAGTAGGGTCAGTCTACTCTTCCCTGGGTGTGTTAGACTGACAGAGTGGGGTCAGTCTGCGCGTCCCTGGGTGGGTTACATTGACAGAGTGAGGTCAGTCTGATCTTCCCTGGGTGTGTTACATTGACAGAGTGGGGTCAGTCTACTCTTCCCTGGGTGTGTTACATTGACAGAGTGGGTTCTGTCTGCTCTTCCCTGCGTGTGTTGCATTGACAGAGTGGGGTCAGTCTGCTCTTCCCTGGGTGTGTTGCACTGACAGAGTGGGGTCAGTCTACTCTTCCCTGAGTGTGTTTCATTGACACAGTGGGGTCAGTCTGATATTCACTGCCTGTGTTTCATTGACAGAGTGGGGTCAGTCTGCTCTTCCCTGGGCTTGTTACAATGACAGAGTGAGGTCAGTCTGCTCTTCCCATGGTGTCTTACATTGACAGGGAGGGGTCAGTCTGCTCTTCCTGGGTGTGTTACATTGACAGAATGGTGTCAGTGTGCTCTTCCCTGGGTGTGTTACATTGACAGAGTGGGGCCAGTCTGCTATTCCCTGGGTGTGTTACATTGACAGATTGGGGTCTGTCTGTTTTTCCCTGGGTGTGTTACATTGACCGACTGGGATCAGTCTGATCTTCCCTGGGCGTGTTAGAATGACAGAATGGGGGCAGTCTGCTCTTCCCTGGGTGTGTTACATTGACAGAGTGGGGTCAGTCTGCTCTTCCCTGCGTGTTTATAATGACAGAGTGGGGTCAGTCTGCTCTTCCCTGGGTGTGTTACATTGACATGGAGGGATCAGCCTGCTCTTCCCTGGGTGTGTTACATTGACAAATTGGGGTCAGTCTTATATTCCCTGGGTGTGTTACATTGACAGAGTGTGGTCAGTCTGCTCTTTCCTGTGTGTGTTACATTGATAGAGTGGGGTCAGTCTGCTCTTCCCTGGCTGTGTTACATTGACAGAGTTGGGTCAGTCTGCTCTTCACTGGGTGTGTTATAATGTCAGAGTAGGGTCAGTCTACTCTTTCCTGTGTGTTAGATTGACAGAGTGGGGTCAGTCTGCACGTCCCTGGGTGGGTTACATTGACAGAGTGAGGTCAGTCTGATCTTCCCTGGGTGTGTTACATTGTCAGATTGGGGTCAGTCTGCTCTTCCCTGTGTGTGTTACATTGAAAGAGTGGGGTCAGTCTTATATTCCCTGTGTGTCTTACATTGACAGAGTGGTGTCAGTCTGCTCTTCCCTGCGTGGGTTACATTCACAGAGTGGGATCAGTCAGATCTTGGCTGGGTGTGTTACATTGACTTTGTGGGGTCAGTCTGCTCTTCCCTGTCTGTGTTACATTGACAGAGTGGGGTCAGTCTGCTCTTCACTGGGTGTGTTACATTGACAGAGTGTGGTCAGTCTGCTCTTCACTGGCTGTGTCACATTGACAGAGTGGGGTCAGTCTGCTCTTCCCTGGGTGTATTATATTCACAGAGTGGGGTCAGTCTGCTCTTCTCTGTATGTATTACATTCACTGAGTGGGGTCTGTCTGCTCTTCCCTGGGTGTGATACATTGACAGAGTGGGGTCCGTCTGCTCATCGCTGGGTGTTTTACATTGACGGAGTGGGGTCAGACTGATCTTCCCTGGGTGTGTGACATTCACAGAGTGGGGTCAGTCTGCTCTTCCCTGGGTGTGTTTGATTGACTGAGTGGGGTCTGTCTGCTCTTGGCTGGGTGGGATACATTGACAGAGTAGCGTCAGTCTGATCTTCCTTGGGTATGTGACCTTGACAGAGTGGGGTCCGTCTGATCTTCACTGAGCGTGTTACATTGACAGAGTGGGGTCAGTCTGCTCTTCCCTGGGTGGGTTACATTGACAGAGTGAGGTCAGTCTCCTCTTCCCTGTGTGTGTTACATTGACAGAGTTGGGTCAGACTGCTTTTCCCTGGGTGTGTTACTTTGACATAGTGGGGTAAGTCAGCTCTTCCCTGAGTGTGTTACATTGACAGATTGTGGTCCGTCTGCTCTTCCCTGGGTATGTTACTTTGACATAGTGGGATCAGTCTGCTCTTCCCTGGGTGTGTTACGTTGACAGATTGCGGTCCGTCTGCTCTTCCCTTTGTGTGTTACATTGACAGATAGGGGTCAGTCTGCTCTTTGCTGGGCGTATTACATTGACAGAGTGGGGTCAGTCTGCTCTTCCCTGTGTGTGTTAGATTGACAGAGTGTGGTCAGCCTGCTCTTCCCTGGGTGTGTTACATTGACAGAGTGAGCTAAGTTTGCTCCTCGCTGGGCGTATTGCATTGACAGAGTGGGGTCAGTCTGACCTTCCCTGGGTGTTTTACATTGACAGAGTGGGGTCAGTCTGCTCTTCTCTGTGTGGGTTACATTGACAGAGTGGGGTCAGTCTGATCTTCCCTGGGTGTGTTACATTGACAGAGTGGGGTCAGTCTGCTCTTCCCTGGGTGAGTTACAATGATAGAGTGGGATTAGTCTGCTCTTCCCTGGGTGTGTTACATTGTCAGAGTGGGGTCAGTCTGCTCTTCCCGGGTGGGCTCCATTCACAGAGTGGGGTCAGTCTGCTCATCCCTGGGTCTGTTACACTGACAGAGTGAGGTCAGTCTGATCTTCCCTGGGTGTGTTACATTGATAGAGTGGGGTCAGTCCGCTCGTCCCTGGGTGTGTTACATTGACAGAGTGGGGTCAGTCTGATCTTCACTGGGTGTGTTACATTGACAGAGTGCGGTCAGTCTGCTCTTCCCTGGGTGAGTTACAATGATAGAGTGGGGTCAGTCTGCTCTTCCCTCGGTATGTTAAATTGAAAGGGAGTGGTCAGTCTGCTCTTCCCTAGGTGTGTTACATTGACAGAGTGAGGTCAGTCGGCTCTTCCCTGGGTGTGTTACATTGACAGAGTGGGTTCTGTCTGCTCTTCCCTGGGTGGGTTACATTGACAGAGTGGGGTCAGTCTGATCTTCCCTGGGTGTGTTACATTGACAGAGTGGGGTCAGTCTGCTCTTCCCGGGTGGGCTCCATTCACAGAGTGGGGTCAGTCTGCTCATCCCTGGGTCTGTTACACTGACAGAGTGAGGTTAGTCTGATCTTCCCTGGGTGTGTTACATTGATAGAGTGGGGTCAGTCTGCTCGTCCCTGGGTGTGTTACATTGACAGAGTGGGGTCAGTCTGATCTTCACTGGGTGTGTTACATTGACAGAGTGCGGTCAGTCTGCTCTTCCCTGGGTGAGTTACAATGATAGAGTGGGGTCAGTCTGCTCTTCCCTCGGTGTGTTAAATTGAACGGGAGTGGTCAGTCTGCTCTTCCCTAGGTGTGTTACATTGACAGAGTGAGGTCAGTCGGCTCTTCCCTGGGTGTGTTACATTGACAGAGTGGGTTCTGTCTGCTCTTCCCTGGGTGGGTTCCATTGACAGAGTGGGGTAAGTCTGCTCTTCCCTGGGTGTGTTACATTGACAGAGTGGGGTCAGTCTACTCTTCCCTGGGTGTGTTACATTGACAGAGTGGGTTCTGTCTGCTCTTCCCTGGGTGTGTTGCATTGACTGAGTGGGGTCAGTCTGCTCTTCCCTGGGTGTGTTGCACTGACAGAGTGGGGTCAGTCTTCTCTTCCCTGTGTGTGTTTCAATGACACAGTGGGGTCAGTCTGATATTCCCTGCCTGTGTTACATTGACAGAGTGGGGTCAGTCTGTTCTTCCCTGGCTGTGTTACATTGACAGAGTGGGGTCAGTCTGCTCTTCCCTGGGCTTGTTACAATGACAGAGTGGGGTCAGTCTGCTCTTCCCTGGGTGTGTTACATTGACAGAGTGAGCTAAGTTTGCTCCTCGCTGGGCGTATTGCATTGACAGAGTGGGGTCAGTCTGACCTTCCCTGGGTGTGTTACATTGACAGAGTGGGGTCAGTCTGCTCTTCTCTGTGTGGGTTACATTGACAGAGTGGGGTCAGTCTGATCTTCCCTGGGTGTGTTACATTGACAGAGTGGGGTCAGTCTGCTCTTCCCTGGGTGAGTTACAATGATAGAGTGGGATAAGTCTGCTCTTCCCTGGGTGTGTTACATTGACAGAGTGGGGTCAGTCTGCTCTTCCCTGGGTGTGTTAGATTGACTGAGTGGGGTCAGTCTGCTCTTGGCTGTGTGGGATACATTGACAGAGTAGCGTCAGTCTGATCTTCCCTGGGTCTGTGACATTGACAGAGTGGGGTCCGTCTGAACTTCACTGAGCGTGTTACATTGACAGAGTGGGGCCAGTCTGCTCTTCCCTGGGTGGGTTACAATGACAGAGTGAGGTCAGTCTGCTCTTCCCTGTGTGTGTTACATTGACAGAGTTGGGTCAGACTGCTTTTCCCTGGGTGTGTTACTTTGACATAGTGGGGTAAGTCAGCTCTTCCCTGGGTGTGTTACATTGACAGATTGTGGTCCGTCTGCTCTTCCCTGGGTATGTTACTTTGACATAGTGGGATCAGTCTGCTCTTTCCTGGGCGTGTTACGTTGACAGATTGCGGTCCGTCTGCTCTTCCCTGTGTGTGTTACATTGACAGATAGGGGTCAGTCTGCTCTTTGCTGGGCGTATTACATTGACAGAGTGGGGTCAGTCTGCTCTTCCCTGGGTGTGTTACATTGACAGAGTGTGGTCAGTCTGCTCTTCCCTGGGTGTGTTACATTGACAGAGTGAGCTAAGTTTGCTCCTCGCTGGGCGTATTGCATTGACAGAGTGGGGTCAGTCTGACCTTCCCTGGGTGTGTTACATTGACAGAGTGGGGTCAGTCTGCTCTTCTCTGTGTGGGTTACATTGACAGAGTGGGGTCAGTCTGATCTTCCCTGGGTGTGTTACATTGACAGAGCGGGGTCAGTCTGCTCTTCCCTGGGTGAGTTACAATGATAGAGTGGGATTAGTCTGCTCATCCCTGGGTGTGTTATATTGACAGAGTGGGGTCAGTCTGCTCTTCCCGGGTGGGCTCCATTCACAGAGTGGGGTCAGCCTGATCATCCCTGGGTCTGTTACACTGACAGAGTGAGGTCAGTCTGATCTTCCCTGAGTGTGTTACATTGACAGAGTGGGGTCAGTCTGCTCGTCCCTGGGTGTGTTACATTGACAGAGTGGGGTCAGTCTGATCTTCACTGGGTGTGTTACATTGACAGAGTGCGGTCAGTCTGCTCTTCCCTGGGTGAGTTACAATGATAGAGTGGGGTCAGTCTGCTCTTCCCTCGGTGTGTTAAATTGAAAGGGAATGGTCAGTCTGCTCTTCCCTGGGTGTGTTACATTGACAGAGTGAGGTCAGTCGGCTCTTCCCTGGGTGTGTTACATTGACAGAGTGGGGTCAGTCTAATCTTCCCTGGGTGTGTTACATTGACAGAGTGGGTTCTGTCTGCTCTTCCCTGGGTGTGTTACATTGACAGAGTGTGGTCAGTCTGCTCTTCCCTGGGTGTGTTACATTGACAGAGTGGGGTCAGTCTACTCTTCCCTGGGTGTGTTACATTGACAGAGTGGGTTCTGTCTGCTCTTCCCTGGGTGTGTTGCATTGACAGAGTGGGGTCAGTCTGCTCTTCCCTGGGTGTGTTGCACTGACAGAGTGGGGTCAGTCTACTCTTCCCTGTGTGTGTTTCATTGACACAGTGGGGTCAGTCTGATATTCCCTGCCTGTGTTACATTGACAGAGTGGGGTCAGTCTGCTCTTCCCTGGGCTTGTTACAATGACAGAGTGAGGTCAGTCTGCTCTTCCCTGGGTGTCTTACATTGACAGGGAGGGGTCAGTCTGCTCTTCCTGGGTGTGTTACATTGACAGAATGGTGTCAGTGTGCTCTTCCCTGGGTGTGTTACATTGATAGAGTGGGGCCAGTCTGCTATTCCCTGGGTGTGTTACATTGACAGAATGGGGTCTGTCTATTTTTCCCTGGGTGTGTTACATTGACAGACTGGGATCAGTCTGCTCTTCCCTGGGCGTGTTAGAATGACAGAATGGGGGCAGTCTGCTCTTCACTGGCTGTGTCACATTGACAGAGTGGGGTCAGTCTGCCCTTCCCTGGGTATTTTACATTGCCTGAGTGGGGTCAGTCTGCTCTTCCCTGAGTGTGATACATTGACAGAGTGGGGTCAGTCTGATCTTCCCTGGGTGTGTTACAGTGACTGAGTGGGGTCAGTCTGCTCTTGGCTAGGTAGGTTACATTGACAGAGTGAGGTCAGACTCCTCTTCCTTGGGTGTGTTACATTAACACAGTGGGGTCAGTCTGCTCTTCCCTGGGTGTATTATATTCACAGAGTGGGGTCAGTCTGCTCTTCCCTGTATGTATTACATTCACTGAGTGGGGTCTGTCTGCTCTTCCCTGGGTGTGATACATTGACAGAGTGCGGTCCGTCTGCTCCTCGCTGGGTGTTTTACTTTGACGGAGTGGGGTCAGACTGATCTTCCCTGGGTGTGTGACCTTCACAGAGTGGGGTCAGTCTGCTCTTCCCTGGGTGTGTTAGATTGACTGAGTGGGGTCTGTCTGCTCTTGGCTGGGTGGGATACATTGACAGAGTAGCGTCAGTCTGATCTTCCCTGGGTATGTGACCTTGACAGAGTGGGGTCCGTCTGAACTTCACTGAGCGTGTTACATTGACAGAGTGGGGTCAGTCTGCTCTTCCCTGGGTTTGTTACTTTGACATAGTGGGGTAAGTCAGCTCTTCCCTGGGTGTGTTACATTGACAGATTGTGGTCCGTCTGCTCTTCCCTGGGTATGTTACTTTGACATAGTGGGATCAGTCTGCTCTTCCCTGGGTGTGTTACGTTGACAGATTGCGGTCCGTCTGCTCTTCCCTGGGTGTGTTACATTGACAGAGTGGGGTCAGTCTGCTCTTCCCTGTGTGTGTTAGATTGACAGAGTGTGGTCAGTCTGCTCTTCTCTGTGTGGGTTACATTGACAGAGTGGGGTCAGTCTGATCTTCCCTGGGTGTGTTACATTGACAGAGTGGGGTCAGTCTGCTCTTCTCTGTGTGGGTTACATTGACAGAGTGGGGTCAGTCTGATCTTCCCTGGGTGTGTTACATTGACAGAGTGGGGTCAGTCTGCTCTTCCCTGGGTGAGTTACAATGATAGAGTGGGATTAGTCTGCTCTTCCCTGGGTGTGTTACATTGTCAGAGTGGGGTCAGTCTGCTCTTCCCGGGTGGGCTCCATTCACAGAGTGGGGTCAGTCTGCTCATCCCTGGGTCTGTTACACTGACAGAGTGAGGTCAGTCTGATCTTCCCTGGGTGTGTTACATTGATAGAGTGGGGTCAGTCTGCTCGTCCCTGGGTGTGTTACATTGACAGAGTGGGGTCAGTCTGATCTTCACTGGGTGTGTTACATTGACAGAGTGGGGTCAGTCTGCTCTTCCCTGGGTGTGTTGCACTGACAGAGTGGGATCAGTCTACTCTTCCCTGTGTGTGTTTCATTGACACAGTGGGGTCAGTCTGATATTCCCTGTCTGTGTTACATTGATAGAGTGGGGTCAGTCTGTTCTTCCCTGGCTGTGTTACATTGACAGAGTGGGGTCAGTCTGCTCTTCCCTGGGCTTGTTACAATGACAGAGTGGGGTCCGTCTGCTCTTCCCTGGGTGTGTTAGATTGACAGAGTGTGGTCAGTCTGCTCTTCCCTGGGTGTGTTACATTGACAGAGTGAGCTAAGTTTGCTCCTCGCTGGGCGTATTGCATTGACAGAGTGGGGTCAGTCTGACCTTCCCTGGGTGTGTTACATTGACAGAGTGGGGTCAGCCTGCTCTTCCCTGGGTGATTTACAATGATAGAGTGGGATTAGTCTGCTCTTCCCTGGGTGGTTTCCATTGACAGAGTGGGGTAAGTCTGCTCTTCCCTGGGTGTCTTACATTGACAGAGTGTGGTCAGTCTGCTCTTCCCTGGGTGTGTTACATTGACAGAGTGGGGTCAGTCTGCTCTTCCCTGGGTGTGTTGCACTGACAGAGTGGGGTCAGTCTACTCTTCCCTGTGTGTGTTTCATTGACACAGTGGGTTCAGTCTGATATTCCCTGCCTGTGTTACATTGATAGAGTGGGGTCAGTGTGTTCTTCCCTGGCTGTGTTACATTGACAGAGTGGGGTCAGTCTGCTCTTCCCTGGGCTTGTTACAATGACAGAGTGGGGTCAGTCTGCTCTTCCCTGTGTGTGTTACATTGACAGATAGGGGTCAGTCTGCTCTTTGCTGGGCGTATTACATTGACAGAGTGGGGTCAGTCTGCTCTTCCCTGGGTGTGTTACATTGACAGAGTGTGGTCAGTCTGCTCTTCCCTGGGTGTGTTACATTGACAGAGTGAGCTAAGTTTGCTCCTCGCTGGGCGTATTGCATTGACAGAGTGGGGTCAGTCTGACCTTCCCTGGGTGTGTTACATTGACAGAGTGGGGTCAGTCTGCTCTTCTCTGTGTGGGTTACATTGACAGAGTGGGGTCAGTCTGATCTTCCCTGGGTGTGTTACATTGACAGAGCGGGGTCAGTCTGCTCTTCCCTGGGTGAGTTACAATGATAGAGTGGGATTAGTCTGCTCATCCCTGGGTGTGTTATATTGACAGAGTGGGGTCAGTCTGCTCTTCCCGGGTGGGCTCCATTCACAGAGTGGGGTCAGCCTGATCATCCCTGGGTCTGTTACACTGACAGAGTGAGGTCAGTCTGATCTTCCCTGAGTGTGTTACATTGACAGAGTGGGGTCAGTCTGCTCGTCCCTGGGTGTGTTACATTGACAGAGTGGGGTCAGTCTGATCTTCACTGGGTGTGTTACATTGACAGAGTGCGGTCAGTCTGCTCTTCCCTGGGTGAGTTACAATGATAGAGTGGGGTCAGTCTGCTCTTCCCTCGGTGTGTTAAATTGAAAGGGAATGGTCAGTCTGCTCTTCCCTGGGTGTGTTACATTGACAGAGTGAGGTCAGTCGGCTCTTCCCTGGGTGTGTTACATTGACAGAGTGGGGTCAGTCTAATCTTCCCTGGGTGTGTTACATTGACAGAGTGGGTTCTGTCTGCTCTTCCCTGGGTGTGTTACATTGACAGAGTGTGGTCAGTCTGCTCTTCCCTGGGTGTGTTACATTGACAGAGTGGGGTCAGTCTACTCTTCCCTGGGTGTGTTACATTGACAGAGTGGGTTCTGTCTGCTCTTCCCTGGGTGTGTTGCATTGACAGAGTGGGGTCAGTCTGCTCTTCCCTGGGTGTGTTGCACTGACAGAGTGGGGTCAGTCTACTCTTCCCTGTGTGTGTTTCATTGACACAGTGGGGTCAGTCTGATATTCCCTGCCTGTGTTACATTGACAGAGTGGGGTCAGTCTGCTCTTCCCTGGGCTTGTTACAATGACAGAGTGAGGTCAGTCTGCTCTTCCCTGGGTGTCTTACATTGACAGGGAGGGGTCAGTCTGCTCTTCCTGGGTGTGTTACATTGACAGAATGGTGTCAGTGTGCTCTTCCCTGGGTGTGTTACATTGATAGAGTGGGGCCAGTCTGCTATTCCCTGGGTGTGTTACATTGACAGAATGGGGTCTGTCTATTTTTCCCTGGGTGTGTTACATTGACAGACTGGGATCAGTCTGCTCTTCCCTGGGCGTGTTAGAATGACAGAATGGGGGCAGTCTGCTCTTCACTGGCTGTGTCACATTGACAGAGTGGGGTCAGTCTGCCCTTCCCTGGGTATTTTACATTGCCTGAGTGGGGTCAGTCTGCTCTTCCCTGAGTGTGATACATTGACAGAGTGGGGTCAGTCTGATCTTCCCTGGGTGTGTTACAGTGACTGAGTGGGGTCAGTCTGCTCTTGGCTAGGTAGGTTACATTGACAGAGTGAGGTCAGACTCCTCTTCCTTGGGTGTGTTACATTAACACAGTGGGGTCAGTCTGCTCTTCCCTGGGTGTATTATATTCACAGAGTGGGGTCAGTCTGCTCTTCCCTGTATGTATTACATTCACTGAGTGGGGTCTGTCTGCTCTTCCCTGGGTGTGATACATTGACAGAGTGCGGTCCGTCTGCTCCTCGCTGGGTGTTTTACATTGACGGAGTGGGGTCAGACTGATCTTCCCTGGGTGTGTGACCTTCACAGAGTGGGGTCAGTCTGCTCTTCCCTGGGTGTGTTACATTGACAGAGTGGGGTCAGTCTGCTCTTCCCTGCGTGTTTATAATGACAGAGTGGGGTCAGTCTGCTCTTCTCTGTGTGGGTTACATTGACAGAGTGGGGTCAGTCTGATCTTCCCTGGGTGTGTTACATTGACAGAGCGAGGTCAGTCTGCTCTTCCCTGGGTGAGTTACAATGATAGAGTGGGATTAGTCTGCTCATCCCTGGGTGTGTTACATTGACAGAGTGGGGTCAGTCTGCTCTTCCCGGGTGGGCTCCATTCACAGAGTGGGGTCAGTCTGATCATCCCTGGGTCTGTTACACTGACAGAGTGAGGTCAGTCTGATCTTCCCTGAGTGTGTTACATTGACAGAGTGGGGTCAGTCTGCTCGTCCCTGGGTGTGTTACATTGACATGGAGGGATCAGCCTGCTCTTCCCTGGGTGTGTTACATTGACAAATTGGGTTCAGTCTGATATTCCCTAGGTGTGTTACATTGACAGAGTGTGGTCAGTCTGCTCTTTCCTGGGTGTGTTACATTGATAGAGTGGGGTCAGTCTGCTCTTCCCTGGCTGTGTTACATTGACAGAGTGGGGTCAGTCTGCTCTTCACTGGGTGTGTTATAATGACAGAGTAGGGTCAGTCTACTCTTCCCTGGGTGTGTTAGATTGACAGAGTGGGGTCAGTATGCGCGTCCCTGGGTGGGTTACATTGACAGAGTGAGGTCAGTCTGATCTTCCCTTGGTGTGTGACATTGACAGAGTGGAGTCAGTCTACTCTTCCCTGGGTGTGTTACATTGACAGAGTGGGTTTTGTCTGCACTTCCCTGGGTGTGTTGCATTGACAGAGTGGGGTCAGTCTGCTCTTCCCTGGGTGTGTTGCACTGACAGAGTGGGGTTAGTCTACTCTTCCCTGTGTGTGTTTCATTGACACAGTGGGGTCAGTCTGATATTCACTGCCTGTGTTTCATTGACAGAGTGGGGTCAGTCTGCTCTTCCCTGGGCTTGTTACAATGACAGAGTGAGGTCAGTCTGCTCTTCCCTGGGTGTCTTACATTGACAGGGAGGGGTCAGTCTGCTCTTCCTGGGTGTGTTACATTGACAGAATGGTGTCAGTGTGCTCTTCCCTGAGTGTGTTACATTGATAGAGTGGGGCCAGTCTGCTATTCCCTGGTCGTGTTACATTGACAGAATGGGGTCTGTCTATTTTTCCCTGGGTGTGTTACATTGACAGACTGGGATCAGTCTGCTCTTCCCTGGGCGTGTTAGAATGACAGAATGGGGGCAGTCTGCTCTTCCCTGGGTGTGTTACATTGACAGAGTGGGGTCAGTCTGATCTTCCCTGCGTGTTTATAATGACAGAGTGGGGTCAGTCTGCTCTTCCCTGGGTGTGTTACATTGACATGGAGGGATCAGCCTGCTCTTCCCTGGGTGTGTTACATTGACAAATTGGGGTCAGTCTGCTCTTCACTGGGTGTGTTATAATGACAGAGTAGGGTCAGTCTACTCTTTCCTGGGTGTGTTAGATTGACAGAGTGGGGTCAGTCTGCGCGTCCCTGGGTGGGTTATATTCACAGAGTGGGGTCAGTCTGCTCTTCCCTGTATGTATTACATTCACTGAGTGGGGTCTGTCTGCTCTTCCCTGGGTGTGATACATTGACAGAGTGCGGCCCGTCTGCTCCTCGCTGGGTGTTTTACTTTGACGGAGTGGGGTCAGACTGATCTTCCCTGGGTGTGTGACCTTCACAGAGTGGGGTCAGTCTGCTCTTCCCTGGGTGTGTTAGATTGACTGAGTGGGGTCAGTCTGCTCTTTCCTGGGTGTGTTACATTGATAGAGTGGGGTCAGTCTGCTCTTCCCTGGCTGTGTTACATTGACAGAGTGGGGTCAGTCTGCTCTTCACTGGGTGTGTTATAATGACAGAGTAGGGTCAGTCTACTCTTTCCTGGGTGTGTTAGATTGACAGAGTGGGGTCAGTCTGCGCGTCCCTGGGTGGGTTACATTGACAGAGTGAGGTCAGTCTGATCTTCCCTGGGTGTGTTACATTGACAGAGTGGAGTCAGTCTGATCTTCCCTGGGTAGGTGACATTGACAGAGTGGGGTCAGTCTGATCTTCCCTGGGTGTGTTACATTGACTGAGTGGAGTCAGTCTGATCTTCCCTGGGTGGGTTAAATTGACAGTGTGGGGTCAGTCTGATCTTCCCTGGGTGTGTTACAATGATAGAGTGTTGTCAGTCTGCACTTCCCTGGGTGTGTTACATTGAAAGGGAGGTGTCAGTCTGCTCTTCCTTGGGTCTGTGACATTGACAGAGTGGGGTCAGTCTGCTCTTCCCTGCGTGTGTTACATTGTCAGTTTGGGGTCAGTCTGCTCTTCCCTGTGTGTGTCACATTGAAAGAGTGGTGTCAGTCTTATATTCCCTGTGTGTCTTACATTGACAGAGTGGTGTCAGTCTGCTCTTCCCTGCGTGGGTTACATTCACAGAGTGGGATCAGTCAGATCTTGGCTGGGTGTGTTACATTGACTGAGTGGGGCTAGTCTGCTCTTCCCTGTCTGTGTTACATTGACAGAGTGTGGTCAGTCTGCTCTTCACTGGCTGTGTCACATTGACAGAGTGGGGTCAGTCTGCCCTTCCCTGGGTATTTTACATTGCCTGAGTGGGGTCAGTCTGCTCTTCCCTGAGTGTGATACATTGACAGAGTGGGGTCAGTCTGATCTTCCCTGGGTGTGTTACAGTGACTGAGTGGGGTCAGTCTGCTCTTGGCTAGGTAGGTTACATTGACAGAGTGAGGTCAGACTCCTCTTCCTTGGGTGTGTTACATTAACACAGTGGGGTCAGTCTGCTCTTCCCTGGGTGTATTATATTCACAGAGTGGGGTCAGTCTGCTCTTCCCTGTATGTATTACATTCACTGAGTGGGGTCTGTCTGCTCTTCCCTGGGTGTGATACATTGACAGAGTGCGGTCCGTCTGCTCCTCGCTGGGTGTTTTACTTTGACGGAGTGGGGTCAGACTGATCTTCCCTGGGTGTGTGACCTTCACAGAGTGGGGTCAGTCTGCTCTTCCCTGGGTGTGTTAGATTGACTGAGTGGGGTCTGTCTGCTCTTGGCTGGGTGGGATACATTGACAGAGTAGCGTCAGTCTGATCTTCCCTGGGTATGTGACCTTGACAGAGTGGGGTCCGTCTGAACTTCACTGAGCGTGTTACATTGACAGAGTGGGGTCAGTCTGCTCTTCCCTGGGTTTGTTACTTTGACATAGTGGGGTAAGTCAGCTCTTCCCTGGGTGTGTTACATTGACAGATTGTGGTCCGTCTGCTCTTCCCTGGGTATGTTACTTTGACATAGTGGGATCAGTCTGCTCTTCCCTGGGTGTGTTACGTTGACAGATTGCGGTCCGTCTGCTCTTCTCTGGGTGTGTTACATTGACAGATAGGGGTCAGTCTGCTCTTTGCTGGGCGTATTACATTGACAGAGTGGGGTCAGTCTGCTCTTCCCTGTGTGTGTTAGATTGACAGAGTGTGGTCAGTCTGCTCTTCTCTGTGTGGGTTACATTGACAGAGTGGGGTCAGTCTGATCTTCACTGGGTGTGTTACATTGACAGAGTGGGATCAGTCTGCTCTTCTCTGTGTGGGTTACATTGACAGAGTGGGGTCGGTCTGATCTTCCCTGGGTGTGTTACATTGACAGAGTGGGGTCAGTCTGCTCTTCCCTGGGTGAGTTACAATGATAAAGTGGGATTAGTCTGCTCTTCCCTGGGTGTGTTACATTGTCAGAGTGGGGTCAGTCTGCTCTTCCCGGGTGGGCTCCATTCACAGAGTGGGGTCAGTCTGCTCATCCCTGGGTCTGTTACACTGACAGAGTGAGGTCAGTCTGATCTTCCCTGGGTGTGTTACATTGATAGAGTGGGGTCAGTCTGCTCGTCCCTGGGTGTGTTACATTGACAGAGTGGGGTCAGTCTGATCTTCACTGGGTGTGTTACATTGACAGAGTGGGGTCAGTCTGCTCTTCCCTGGGTGAGTTACAATGATAGAGTGGGGTCAGTCTGCTCTTCCCTCGGTGTGTTAAATTGAAAGGGAGTGGTCAGTCTGCTCTTCCCAGGGTGTGTTACATTGACAGACTGAGGTCAGTCGGCTCTTCCCTGGGTGTGTTACATTGACAGAGTGGGTTCTGTCTGCTCTTCGCTGGGTGGGTTCCATTGACAGAGTGGGGTAAGTCTGCTCTTCCCTGGGTGTGTTACATTGACAGAGTGTGGTCAGTCTGCTCTTCCCTGGGTGTGTTACATTGACAGAGTGGGGTCAGTCTACTCTTCCCTGGGTGTGTTACATTGACAGAGTGGGTTCTGTCTGCTCTTCCCTGGGTGTGTTGCATTGACTGAGTGGGGTCAGTCTGCACTTCCCTGGGTGTGTTGCACTGAAAGAGTGGGGTCAGTCTACTCTTCCCTGTGTGTGTTTCATTGACACAGTGGGGTCAGTCTGATATTCCCTGCCTGTGTTACATTGACAGAGTGGGGTCAGTCTGTTCTTCCCTGGCTGTGTTACATTGACAGAGTGGGGTCAGTCTGCTCTTCCCTGGGCTTGTTACAATGACAGAGTGGGGTCAGTCTGCTCTTCCCTGGCTGTGATGGATTGACAGAGTGTGGTCAGTCTGCTCTTCCCTGGGTGTGTTACATTGACAGAGTGAGCTAAGTTTGCTCCTCGCTGGGCGTATTGCATTGACAGAGTGGGGTCAGTCTGACCTTCCCTGGGTGTGTTACATTGACAGAGTGGGGTCAGTCTGCTCTTCTCTGTGTGGGTTACATTGACAGAGTGGGGTCAGTCTGATCTTCCCTGGGTGTGTTACATTGACAGAGTGTGGTCAGTCTGCTCTTCCCTGGGTGAGTTACAATGATAGAGTGGGATTAGTCTGCTCTTCCCTGGGTGGGTTCCATTGACAGAGTGGGGTAAGTCTGCTCTTCCCTGGGTGTCTTACATTGACAGAGTGTGGTCAGTCTGCTCTTCCCTGGGTGTGTTACATTGACAGAGTGGGGTCAGTCTGCTCTTCCCTGGGTGTGTTGCACTGACAGAGTGGGGTCAGTCTACTCTTCCCTGTGTGTGTTTCATTGACACAGTGGGTTCAGTCTGATATTCCCTGCCTGTGTTACATTGACAGAGTGGGGTCATTGTGTTCTTCCCTGGCTGTGTTACATTGACAGAGTGGGGTCAGTCTGCTCTTCCCTGGGCTTGTTACAATGACAGAGTGGGGTCAGTCTGCTCTTCACTGGGTGTGTTACATTGACAGGGAGAGGTCAGTCTGCTCTTACTGGGTGTGTTACATTGACAGAATGGTGTCAGTGTGCTCTTCCCTGGGTGTTTTACATTGACAGAGTGGGGCCAGTCTGCTATTCCCTGGGTGTGTTACATTAACAGAATGGGGTCTGTCTGTTTTTCCCTGGGTGTGTTACATTGACAGAGTGGGATCAGTCTGCTGTTCCCTGGGTGTGTTACATTGACAGAGTGGGGTCAGTCTGCTCTTCCCTGCGTGTGTTACATTGACATGGAGGGATCAGCCTGCTCTTCCCTGGGTGTGTTATATTGACAAATTGGTGTCAGTCTGATATTCCCTGGGTGTGTTATATTGACAGAGTGTGGTCAGTCTGCTCTTTCCTGGGTGTGTTACATTGATAGAGTGGGGTCAGTCTGCTCTTCCCTGTCTGTGTTACATTGACAGAGTGGGGTCAGTCTGCTCTTCACTGGGTGTGTTAGATTGACAGAGTGGGGTCAGTCTGCGCGTCCCTGGGTGGGTTACATTGAAAGAGTGAGGTCAGTCTGATCTTCCCTGGGTGTGTTACATTGACAGAGTGGGGTCAGTCTACTCTTCCCTGGGTGTGTTACATTGACAGAGTGGGTTCTGTCTGCTCTTCCCTGGGTGTGTTGCATTGACAGAGTGGGGTCAGTCTGCTCTTCCCTGGGTGTGTTGCACTGACAGAGTGGGGTCAGTCTACTCTTCCCTGTGTGTGTTTCATTGACACAGTGGGGTCAGTCTGATATTCCCTGCCTGTGTTACCTTGACAGAGTGGGGTAAGTCTGCTCTTCCCTGGGCTTGTTACAATGACAGAATGGTGTGAGTGTGCTCTTCCCTGGGTGTGTTACATTGACAGAGTGGGGCCAGTCTGCTTTTCCCTGGATGTGTTACATTGACAGAATGGGGTCTGTCTGTTTTTCCCTGGGTGTGTTACATTGACAGTCTGGGATCAGTCTGCTCTTCCCTGGGCGTGTTACAATGACAGAATGGGGTCAGTCTGCTCTTCCCTGGGTGTGTTACATTGACAGAGTGGGGTCAGTCTGCTCTTCCCTGCGTGTTTATAATCACAGAGTGGGGTCAGTCTGCTCTTCCCTGGGTGTGTTACATTGACATGGAGGGATCAGCCTGCTCTTCCCTGGGTGTGTTACATTGACAAATTGGGGTCAGTCTTATATTCCCTGGGTGTGTTACATTGACAGAGTGTGGTCAGTCTGCTCTTTCCTGTGTGTGTTACATTGATAGAGTGGGATTAGTCTGCTCATCCCTGGGTGTGTTACATTGACAGAGTGGGGTCAGTCTGCTCTTCCCGGGTGGGCTCCATTCACAGAGTGGGGTCAGTCTGATCATCCCTGGGTCTGTTACACTGACAGAGTGTGGTCAGTCTGATCTTCCCTGAGTGTGTTACATTGACAGAGTGGGGTCAGTCTGCTCGTCCCTGAGTGTGTTACATTGACAGAGTGGGGTCAGTCTGATCTTCACTGGGTGTGTTACATTGACAGAGTGCGGTCAGTCTGCTCTTCCCTGGGTGAGTTACAATGATAGAGTGGGGTCAGTCTGCTCTTCCCTCGGTGTGTTAAATTGAAAGGGAATGGTCAGTCTCCTCTTCCCTGGGTGTGTTACATTGACAGAGTGAGGTCAGTCGGCTCTTCCCTGGGTGTGTTACATTGACAGAGTGGGGTCAGTCTAATCTTCCCTGGGTGTGTTACATTGACAGAGTGGGTTCTGTCTGCTCTTCCCTGGGTGTGTTACATTGACAGAGTGTGGTCAGTCTGCTCTTCCCTGGGTGTGTTACATTGACAGAGTGGGGTCAGTCTACTCTTCCCTGGGTGTTTTACATTGACAGAGTGGGTTCTGTCTGCTCTTCCCTGGGTGTCTTGCATTGACAGAGTGGGGTCAGTCTGCTCTTCCCTGGGTGTGTTGCACTGACAGAGTGGGGTCAGTCTACTCTTCCCTGTGTGTGTTTCATTGACACAGTGGGTTCAGTCTGATATTCCCTGCCTGTGTTACATTGACAGAGTGGGGTCAGTCTGTTCTTCCCTGGCTGTGTTACATTGACAGAGTGGGGTCAGTCTGCTCTTCCCTGGGCTTGTTACAATGACAGAGTGGGGTCAGTCTGCTCTTCCCTGGGTGTGTTACATTGACAGGGAGGGGTCAGTCTGCTCTTCCTGGGTGTGTTACATTGACAGAATGGTGTCAGTGTGCTCTTCCCTGGGTGTGTTACATTGACAGAGTGGGGCCAGTCTGCTATTCCCTCGGTGTGTTACATTGACAGAATGGGGTCTGTCTGTTTTTCCCTGGGTGTGTTACATTGACAGAGTGGGATCAGTCTGCTCTTCCCTGGGCGTGTTACAATGACAGAGTGGGGTCAGTCTGCTCTTCCCTGGGTGTGTCACATTGACAGGGAGGGGTCCGTCTGCTGTTCCCTGGGTGTGTTACATTGACAGAATGGGGTCAGTCTGCTATTCCCTGGGTGTGTTACATTGACAGAGTGGGGTCAGTCTGCTCTTCCCTGGGTGTGTTACATTGACATGGAGGGATCAGCCTGCTCTTCCCTGGGTGTGTTACATTGACAAATTGGGGTCAGTCTGATATTCCCTAGGTGTGTTACATTGACAGAGTGTGGTCAGTCTGCTCTTTCCTGGGTGTGTTACATTGATAGAGTGGGGTCAGTCTGCTCTTCCCTGGCTGTGTTACATTGACAGAGTGGGGTCAGTCTGCTCTTCACTGGGTGTGTTATAATGACAGAGTAGGGTCAGTCTACTCTTCCCTGGGTGTGTTAGATTGACAGAGTGGGGTCAGTCTGCGCGTCCCTGGGTGGGTTACATTGACAGAGTGAGGTCAGTCTGATCTTCCCTGGGTGTGTGACATTGACAGAGTGGGGTCAGTCTACTCTTCCCTGGGTGTGTTACATTGACAGAGTGGGTTTTGTCTGCTCTTCCCTGGGTGTGTTGCATTGACAGAGTGGGGTCAGTCTGCTCTTCCCTGGGTGTGTTGCACTGACAGAGTGGGGTCAGTCTACTCTTCCCTGTGTGTGTTTCATTGACACAGTGGGGTCAGTCTGATATTCACTGCCTGTGTTTCATTGACAGAGTGGGGTTAGTCTGCTCTTCCCTGGGCTTGTTACAATGACAGAGTGAGGTCAGTCTGCTCTTCCCTGGGTGTCTTACATTGACAGGGAGGGGTCAGTCTGCTCTTCCCTGGGTGTGTTACATTGATAGAGTGGGGCCAGTCTGCTATTCCCTGGGTGTGTTACATTGACAGAATGGGGTCTGTCTATTTTTCCCTGGGTGTGTTACATTGACAGACTGGGATCAGTCTGCTCTTCCCTGGGCGTGTTAGAATGACAGAATGGCGGCAGTCTGCTCTTCCCTGGGTGTGTTACATTGACAGAGTGGGTTCAGTCTGCTCTTCCCTGCGTGTTTATAATGACAGAGTGGGGTCAGTCTGCTCTTCCCTGGGTGTGTTACATTGACATGGAGGGATCAGCCTGCTCTTCCCTGGGTGTGTTACATTGACAAATTGGGGTCAGTCTTATATTCCCTGGGTGTGTTACATTGACAGAGTGTGGTCAGTCTGCTCTTTCCTGGCTGTGTTACATTGACAGAGTGGGTTCAGTCTGCTCTTCACTGGGTGTGTTATAATGACAGAGTAGGGTCAGTCTACTCTTTCCTGGGTGTGTTAGATTGACAGAGTGGGGTCAGTCTGCGCGTCCCTGGGTGGGTTACATTGACAGAGTGAGGTCAGTCTGATCTTCCCTGGGTGTGTTTCATTGACAGAGTGGAGTCAGTCTGATCTTCCCTGGGTAGGTGACATTGACAGAGTGGGGTCAGTCTGATCTTCCCTGGGTGTGTTACATTGACTGAGTGGAGTCAGTCTGATCTTCCCTGGGTGGGTTAAATTGACAGTGTGTGGTCAGTCTGATCTTCCCTGGGTGTGTTACAATGATAGAGTGTTGTCAGTCTGCACTTCCCTGGGTGTGTTACATTGAAAGGGAGGTGTCAGTCTGCTCTTCCTTGGGTCTGTGACATTGACAGAGTGGGGTCAGTCTGCTCTTCCCTGCGTGTGTTACATTGTCAGTTTGGGGTCAGTCTGCTCTTCCCTGTGTGTGTTACATTGAAAGAGTGGTGTCAGTCTTATATTCCCTGTGTGTCTTACATTGACAGAGTGGTGTCAGTCTGCTCTTCCCTGCGTGGGTTACATTCACAGAGTGGGATCAGTCAGATCTTGGCTGGGTGTGTTACATTGACTGAGTGGGGCTAGTCTGCTCTTCCCTGTCTGTGTTACATTGACAGAGTGGGGTCAGTCTGCTCTTCACTGGGTGTGTTACATTGACAGAGTGTGGTCAGTCTGCTCTTCACTGGCTGTGTCACATTGACAGAGTGGGGTCAGTCTGCCCTTCCCTGGGTATTTTACATTGCCTGAGTGGGGTCAGTCTGCTCTTCCCTGAGTGTGATACATTGACAGAGTGGGGTCAGTCTGATCTTCCCTGGGTGTGTTACAGTGACTGAGTGGGGTCAGTCTGCTCTTGGCTAGGTAGGTTACATTGACAGAGTGAGGTCAGACTCCTCTTCCTTGTGTGTGTTACATTAACACAGTGGGGTCAGTCTGCTCTTCCCTGGGTGTATTATATTCACAGAGTGGGGTCAGTCTGCTCTTCCCTGTATGTATTACATTCACTGAGTGGGGTCTGTCTGCTCTTCCCTGGGTGTGATACATTGACAGAGTGCGGTCCGTCTGCTCTTCGCTGGGTGTTTTACATTGACGGAGTGGGGTCAGACTGATCTTCCCTGGGTGTGTGATCTTCACAGAGTGGGGTCAGTCTGCTCTTCCCTGGGTGTGTTAGATTGACTGCGTGGGGTCTGTCTGCTCTTGGCTGGGTGGGATACATTGACAGAGTAGCGTCAGTCTGATCTTCCCTGGGTATGTGACCTTGACAGAGTGGGGTCCGTCTGAACTTCACTGAGCGTGTTACATTGACAGAGTGGGGTCAGTCTGCTCTTCCCTGGGTTTGTTACTTTGACATAGTGGGGTAAGTCAGCTCTTCCCTGGGTGTGTTACATTGACAGATTGTGGTCCGTCTGCTCTTCCCTGGGTATGTTACTTTGACATAGTGGGATCAGTCTGCTCTTCCCTGGGTGTGTTACGTTGACAGATTGCGGTCCGTCTGCTCTTCCCTGGGTGTGTTACATTGACAGAGTGGGGTCAGTCTGCTCTTCCCTGTGTGTGTTAGATTGACAGAGTGTGGTCAGTCTGCTCTTCTCTGTGTGGGTTACATTGACAGAGTGGGGTCAGTCTGATCTTCCCTGGGTGTGTTACATTGACAGAGTGGGGTCAGTCTGCTCTTCTCTGTGTGGGTTACATTGACAGAGTGGGGTCAGTCTGATCTTCCCTGGGTGTGTTACATTGACAGAGTGGGGTCAGTCTGCTCTTCCCTGGGTGAGTTACAATGATAGAGTGGGATTAGTCTGCTCTTCCCTGGGTGTGTTACATTGTCAGAGTGGGGTCAGTCTGCTCTTCCCGGGTGGGCTCCATTCACAGAGTGGGGTCAGTCTGCTCATCCCTGGGTCTGTTACACTGACAGAGTGAGGTCAGTCTGATCTTCCCTGGGTGTGTTACATTGATAGAGTGGGGTCAGTCTGCTCGTCCCTGGGTGTGTTACATTGACAGAGTGGGGTCAGTCTGATCTTCACTGGGTGTGTTACATTGACAGAGTGGGGTCAGTCTGCTCTTCCCTGGGTGTGTTGCACTGACAGAGTGGGATCAGTCTACTCTTCCCTGTGTGTGTTTCATTGACACAGTGGGGTCAGTCTGATATTCCCTGTCTGTGTTACATTGATAGAGTGGGGTCAGTCTGTTCTTCCCTGGCTGTGTTACATTGACAGAGTGGGGTCAGTCTGCTCTTCCCTGGGCTTGTTACAATGACAGAGTGGGGTCCGTCTGCTCTTCCCTGGGTGTGTTAGATTGACAGAGTGTGGTCAGTCTGCTCTTCCCTGGGTGTGTTACATTGACAGAGTGAGCTAAGTTTGCTCCTCGCTGGGCGTATTGCATTGACAGAGTGGGGTCAGTCTGACCTTCCCTGGGTGTGTTACATTGACAGAGTGGGGTCAGCCTGCTCTTCCCTGGGTGATTTACAATGATAGAGTGGGATTAGTCTGCTCTTCCCTGGGTGGGTTCCATTGACAGAGTGGGGTAAGTCTGCTCTTCCCTGGGTGTCTTACATTGACAGAGTGTGGTCAGTCTGCTCTTCCCTGGGTGTGTTACATTGACAGAGTGGGGTCAGTCTGCTCTTCCCTGGGTGTGTTGCACTGACAGAGTGGGGTCAGTCTACTCTTCCCTGTGTGTGTTTCATTGACACAGTGGGTTCAGTCTGATATTCCCTGCCTGTGTTACATTGATAGAGTGGGGTCAGTGTGTTCTTCCCTGGCTGTGTTACATTGACAGAGTGGGGTCAGTCTGCTCTTCCCTGGGCTTGTTACAATGACAGAGTGGGGTCAGTCTGCTCTTCCCTGGGTGTGTTACATTGACAGGGAGGGGTCAGTCTGCTCTTACTGGGTGTGTTACATTGACAGAATGGTGTCAGTGTGCTCTTCCCTGGGTGTTTTACATTGACAGAGTGGGGCCAGTCTGCTATTCCCTGGGTGTGTTACATTGACAGAATGGGGTCTGTCTGTTTTTCCCTGGGTGTGTTACATTGACAGAGTGGGATCAGTCTGCTCTTCCCTGGGCGTGTTACAATGACAGAGTGGGGTCAGTCTGCTCATCCCTGGGTCTGTTACACTGACAGAGTGTGGTCTGTCTGCTGTTCCCTGGGTGTGTTACATTGACAGAATGGGGTCAGTCTGCTGTACCCTGGGTGTGTTACATTGACAGAGTGGGGTCAGTCTGCTCTTCCCTGCGTGTGTTACATTGACATGGAGGGATCAGCCTGCTCTTCCCTGGGTGTGTTATATTGACAAATTGGTGTCAGTCTGATATTCTCTGGGTGTGTTATATTGACAGAGTGTGGTCAGTCTGCTCTTTCCTGGGTGTGTTACATTGATAGAGTGGGGTCAGTCTGCTCTTCCCTGGCTGTGTTACATTGAAAGAGTGGGGTCAGTCTGCTCTTCACTGGGTGTGTTATAATGACAGAGTAGGGTCAGTCTACTCTTCACTGGGTGTGTTAGATTGACAGAGTGGGGTCAGTCTGCGCGTCCCTGGGTGGGTTACATTGAAAGAGTGAGGTCAGTCTGCTCTTCACTGGGTGTGTTATAATGACAGAGTAGGGTCAGTCTACTCTTCACTGGGTGTGTTAGATTGACAGAGTGGGGTCAGTCTGCTGTTCCCTGGTTGTGTTACATTGACAGAGTGTGGTCAGTCTGCTCTTCCCTGGGTGTGTTACATTGACAGGGTGGGTTCTGTCTGCTCTTCCCTGGGTGTGTTGCATTGACAGAGTGGGGTCAGTCTGCTCTTCCCTGGGTGTGTTGCACTGACAGAGTGGTGTCAGTCTACTCTTCCCTGTGTGTGTTTCATTGACACAGTGGGGTCAGTCTGACATTCCCTGCCTGTGTTACATTGACAGAGTGGGGTCAGTCTGCTCTTCCCTGGGCTTGTTACAATGACAGAATGGTGTGAGTGTGCTCTTCCCTGGGTGTGTTACATTGACAGAGTGGGGCCAGTCTGCTATTCCCTGGATGTGTTACATTGACAGAATGGGGTCTGTCTGTTTTTCCCTGGGTGTGTTACATTGACAGTCTGGGATCAGTCTGCTCTTCCCTGGGCGTGTTACAATGACAGAATGGGGTCAGTCTGCTCTTCCCTGGGTGTGTTACATTGACAGAGTGGGGTCAGTCTGCTCTTCCCTGCGTGTTTATAATCACAGAGTGGGGTCAGTCTGCTCTTCCCTGGGTGTGTTACATTGACATGGAGGGATCAGCCTGCTCTTCCCTGGGTGTGTTACATTGACAAATTGGGGTCAGTCTTATATTCCCTGGGTGTGTTACATTGACAGAGTGTGGTCAGTCTGCTCTTTCCTGGGTGTGTTACATTGATAGAGTGGGGTCAGTCTGCTCTTCCCTGGCTGTGTTACATTGACAGAGTGGGGTCAGTCTGCTCTTCACTGGGTGTGTTATAATGACAGAGTAGGGTCTGTCTACTCTTCCCTGGGTGTGTTAGATTGACAGAGTGGGGTCAGTCTGTGCGTCCCTGGGTGGGTTACATTGACAGAGTGAGGTCAGTCTGATCTTCCCTGGGTGTGTTACATTGACAGAGTGGAGTCGGTCTGATCTTCCCTGGGTAGGTTACATTGACAGAGTGGGGTCAGTCTGATCTTCCCTGGGTGTGTTACATTGACAGAGTGGGGTCAGTCTGCTCTTCTCTGTGTGGGTTACATTGACAGAGTTGGGTCAGTCTGTTCTTCCCTGGGTGTGTTACATTGACAGAGTGGGGTCAGTCTGCTCTTCCCTGGGTGAGTTACAATGATAGAGTGGGATTAGTCTGCTCTTCCCTGGGTGTGTTACATTGTCAGAATGTGGTCAGTCTGCTCTTCCCGGGTGGGCTCCATTCACAGAGTGGGGTCAGTCTGCTCATCCCTGGGTCTGTTACACTGACAGAGTGAGGTCAGTCTGATCTTCCCTGGGTGTGTTACATTGATAGAGTGGGGTCAGTCTGCTCGTCCCTGGGTGTGTTACATTGACAGAGTGGGGTCAGTCTGATCTTCACTGGGTGTGTTACATTGACAGAGTGGGGTCAGTCTGCTCTTCCCTGGGTGAGTTACAATGATAGAGTGGGGTCAGTCTGCTCTTCCCTCGGTGTGTTAAATTGAAAGGGAGTGGTCAGTCTGCTCTTCCCTGGGTGTGTTACATTGACAGAGTGAGGTCAGTCGGCTCTTCCCTGGGTGTGTTACATTGACAGAGTGGGTTCTGTCTGCTCTTCGCTGGGTGGGTTCCATTGACAGAGTGGGGTAAGTCTGCTCTTCCAATAGGTGTGTTACATTGACAGAGTGTGGTCAGTCTGCTCTTCCCTGGGTGTGTTACATTGACAGAGTGGGGTCAGTCTACTCTTCCCTGGGTGTGTTACATTGACAGAGTGGGTTGTGTCTGCTCTTCCCTGGGTGTGTTGCATTGACTGAGTGGGGTCAGTCTGCTCTTCCCTGGGTGTGTTGCACTGGTAGAGTGGGGTCAGTCTACTCTTCCCTGTGTGTGTTTCATTGACACAGTGGGGTCAGTTTGATATTCCCTGCATGTGTTACATTGACAGAGTGGGGTCAGTCTGTTCTTCCCTGGCTGTGTTACATTGACAGAGTGGGGTCAGTCTGCTCTTCCCTGGGCTTGTTACAATGACAGAGTGGGGTCAGTCTGCTCTTCCCTGGGTGTGTTAGATTGACAGAGTGTGGTCAGTCTGCTCTTCTCTGGGTGTGTTATTTTGACAGAGTGAGCCATGTTTGCTCCTCGCTGGGCATATTGCATTGACAGAGTGGGGTCAGTCTGACCTTCCCTGGGTGTGTTACATTGACAGAGTGGGGTCAGTCTGCTCTTCTT
This sequence comes from Chiloscyllium punctatum, assembly GCF_047496795.1. NCBI lineage: Eukaryota > Metazoa > Chordata > Chondrichthyes > Orectolobiformes > Hemiscylliidae > Chiloscyllium > Chiloscyllium punctatum. Next base: position 107,249,254 of record NC_092744.1, read on the forward strand.
TGTGTGGGTTACATTGACAGAGTGGGGTCAGTCTGATCTTCCCTGGGTGTGTTACATTGACAGAGTGGGGTCAGTCTGCTCTTCCCTGGGTGAGTTACAATGATAGAGTGGGATTAGTCTGCTCTTCCCTGGGTGTGTTACATTGACAGAGTGGGGTCAGTCTGCTCTTCCCGCGTGGGTTCCATTCACAGAGTGGGGTCAGTCTGCTCATCCCTGGGTCTGTTACACTGACAGAGTGAGGTCAGTCTGATCTTCCCTGGGTGTGTTACATTGACAGAGTGGAGTCAGTCTGCTCGTCCCTGGGTGTGTACATTGACAGAGTGGGGTCAGTCTGATCTTCACTGGGTGTGTTACATTGACAGAGTGGGGTCAGTCTGCTCTTCCCTGGGTGAGTTACAATGATAGAGTGGGGTCAGTCTGCTCATCCCTCGGTGTGTTAAATTCAAAGGGAGTGGTCAGTCTGCTCTTCCCTGGGTGTGTTACATTGACAGAGTGAGGTCAGTCGGCTCCTCCCTGGGTGTGTTACATTGACAGAGTGGGTTCTGTCTGCTCTTCCCTGGGTGGGTTGAATTGACAGAGTGGGGTAAGTCTGCTCTTCACTGGGTGTGTTACATTGACAGAGTGTGGTCAGTCTGCTCTTCCCTGGGTGTGTTACATTGACAGAGTGGGGTCAGTCTACTCTTCCCTGGGTGTGTTACATTGACAGAGTGGGTTCTGTCTGCTCTTCCCTGGGTGTGTTGCATTGACAGAGTGGGTTCAGTCTGCTCTTCCCTGGGTGTGTTGCACTGACAGAGTGGGGTCAGTCTACTCTTCCCTGTGTGTGTTTCATTGACACAGTGGGGTCAGTCTGATATTCCCTGCCTGTGTTACATTGACAGAGTGGGGTCAGTCTGTTCTTCCCTGGCTGTGTTACATTGACAGAGTGGGGTCAGTCTGCTCTTCCCTGGGCTTGTTACAATGACAGAGTGGGGTCAGTCTGCTCTTCCCTGGGTGTCTTACATTGACAGAGTGGGGCCAGTCTGCTATTCCCTGAGTGTGTTACATTGACAGAATGAGGTCTGTCTGTTTTTCCCTGGGTGTGTTACATTGACAGAGTGGGATCAGTCTGCTCTTCCCTGGGCGTGTTACAATGACAGAGTGGGGTCAGTCTTCTGTTCCCTGGGTGTGTTACATTGACAGAATGGGGTCAGTCTGCTCTTCCCTGGGTGTGTTACATTGACAGAGTGGGGTCAGTCTGCTCTTCCCTGTGTGTGTTACATTGACAGATAGGGGTCAGTCTGCTCTTTGCTGGGCGTATTACATTGACAGAGTGTGGTCAGTCTGCTCTTCCCTGGGTGTGTTACATTGACAGAGTGAGCTAAGTTTGCTCCTCGCTGGGCGTATTGCATTGACAGAGTGGGGTCATTCTGACCTTCCCAGCGTGTGTTACATTGACAGAGTGAGGTCAGTCGGCTCTTCCCTGGGTGTGTTACGTTGACAGAGTGGGTTCTGTCTGCTCTTCCCTGGGTGGGTTACATTGACAGAGTGGGGTCAGTCGACTCTTCACTGGGAGTATTACTTGACAGAGTGGGGTCTGTCTGTTCTTCCCTGGGTGTGTTACATTGACAGAGTGGGGTCAGTCTGATCTTCACTTGGTGTGTTACATTGACAGAGTGGGGTCAGTCTGCTCTTCCCTGGGTGAGTTACAATGATAGAGTGGGTTCAGTCTGATATTCCCTTCCTGTGTTACATTGACAGAGTGGGGTCAGTCTGTTCTTCCCTGGGTGTGTTACCTTGACAGAGTGGGGTCAGTCTGCTCTTCCCTGGGATTGTTACATTGACAGAGTGGGGTCAGTCTGTTCTTCCCTGGGTGGGCTCCATTGACAGAGTGAGGTCAGTCGGCTCTTCCCTGGGTGTGTTACATTGACTGAGTGAGGTCTGTCGGCTCTTCCCTGGGTGTGTTACGTTGACAGAGTGTTTTCTGTCGGCTCTTCCCTGGTTGGGTTACATTGACCGAGTGGGGTCAGTCGACTCTTCACTGGGAGTATTACTTGACAGAGTGGGGTCTGTCTGTTCTTCCCTGGGTGTGTTACATTGACAGAGTGGGATCTTTCTGCTCTGCCCTGGGTGGGTTACATTCACAGAGTGGGGTCAGTCTGCTCATCCTTGGGTGTGTTACAATGACAGAGTGGTGTCAGTCTGCTCTTCCCTGTGTGTGTTTCATTGACAGAGTGGGGTCAGTCTGATATTCCCTGCCTGTGTTACATTGACAGAGTGGGGTCAGTCTGCTCTCCCCTGGGTGTGTTACATTGACATGGAGGGATCAGCCTGCTCTTCCCTGGGTGTGTTACATTGACAGAGTGGGGTCAGTCTGCGCGTCCCTGGATGGGTTACATTGACAGAGTGAGGTCAGTCTGATCTTCCCTGGGTGTGTTACATTGACAGAGTGGAGTCAGTCTGATCTTCCCTGGGTAGGTGACATTGACAGAGTGGTGTCAGTCTGCTCTTCCCTGTGTGTGTTTCATTGACAGAGTGGGGTCAGTCTGATATTCCCTGCCTGTGTGACATTGACAGAGTGGGGTCAGTCTGTTCTTCCCTGGGTGTGTTACATTGACAGAGTGGGGTCAATCTGCTCTTCCCTGGGATTGTTACAATGACAGAGTGGGGTCAGTCTGCTCTTCCCTGGGTGTGTTACATTGACAGGGAGGGGTCAGTCTGCTCTTTCTGGGTGTGTTACATTGACAGAATGGGGTCTGTCTGTTCTTCCCTGGGTGTGTTACATTGACAGAGTGGGGTCAGTCGACTCTTTCCTGGGAGTATTACTTGACAGAGTGGGGTCTGTCTGTTCTTCCCTGGGTGTGTTACATTGACAGAGTGTGGTCTGTCTGCTCTTCCCTTGGTGGGTTACATTGACAGAGTGGAGTCAGTCTGCTCTTCCCTGCGTGGGTTACATTCACAGAGTGGGATCAGTCAGAACTTGGCTGGGTGTGTTACATTGACTGAGTGGGGTCAGTCTGCTCCTCCCTGGGATTGTTACATTGACAGAGTGGGGTCAGTCTGCTCTTCCCTGGGTGTCACACATTGACAGAGGGGCGTCAGTCTGCTCTTCCCTGGGTGTGTTACATTGAAAGATTGGGGTCAGTCTGCTCTTACCTGAGTGGGTTACATTGACAGATTGGGGTCAGTCTGCTCTTCCCTGGGTGTATTACAATGACATAGTGTAGTCAGTCTGCGCTTCCCTGGGTGTGTTACAATGACAGAGTTTGGTCAATCAGCTCTTCCCTGAATGTGATACATTGACAGAGAGGGGTCGGTCTGCTCTTCCCTGGGTGTTTTACATTGACAGAGTGGGATCTGTCTGATCTTGGTTGGGTGTGTTACATTGACAGAGTGGGGTCAGTCTGCTCTTCCCGGGTGGGCTCCATTCACAGAGTGGGGTCAGTCTGCTCATCCCTGGGTCTGTTACACTGACAGAGTGAGGTCAGTCTGATCTTCCCTGGGTGTGTTACATTGACAGAGTGGGGTCAGTCTGCTCGTACCTGGGTGTGTTACATTGACAGAGTGGGGTCAATCTGATCTTCACTGGGTGTGTTACATTGACAGAGTGGGGTCAGTCTGCTCTTCCCTGGGTGAGTTACAATGATAGAGTGGGGTCAGTCTGCTCTTCCCTCGGTGTGTTAAATTCAAAGGTAGTGGTCAATCTGCTCTTCCCTGGGTGTGTTACATTGACAGAGTGAGTTCAGTCGGCTCTTCCCTGGGTGTGTTACATTGACAGAGTGGGTTCTGTCTGCTCTTCCCTGGGTGTGTTGCATTGACAGAGTGGGGTCAGTCTGATATTCCCTGCCTGTATTTCATTGACAGAGTGGGGTCAGTCTGCTCTTCCCTGTGTGTGTTACATTGACAGAGTGGGGTCAGTCTGCTCTTCCCTGGGCTTGTTACAATGACAGAGTGGGGTCAGTCTGCTCTTCCCTGGGTGTCTTACATTGACAGAGTGCGGCCAGTCTGCTCTTCCCTGGGTGTGTCACATTGACAGGGAGGGGTCCGTCTGTTTTTCCTTGGGTGTGTTACATTGAAAGAGTGGGGTCAGTCTGCTCTTCCCTGGGCGTGTTACAATGACAGAGTTGAGTCAGTCTGATCTTCCCTGGGTAGGTGACATTGACAGAGTGGTGTCAGTCTGCTCTTCCCTGTGTGTGTTTCATTGACAGAGTGGGGTCAGTCTGATATTCCCTGCCTGTGTGACATTGACAGAGTGGGGTCAGTCTGCTCTTCCCTGCGTGTGTTACATTGACAGAGTGTGGTCAGTCTGCTCTTCCCTGGGTGTGTTACATTGACAGAGTGAGCTAAGTTTGCTCCTCGCTGGGCGTATTGCATTGACAGAGTGGGGTCAGTCTGACCTTCCCTGCGTGTGTTACATTGACAGAGTGAGGTCAGTCGGCTCTTCCCTGGGTGTGTTACGTTGACAGAGTGGGTTCTGTCTGCTCTTCCCTGGGTGGGTTACATTGACAGAGTGGGGTCAGTCGACTCTTCACTGGGAGTATTACTTGACAGAGTGGGGTCTGTCTGTTCTTCCCTGGGTGTGTTACATTGAGAGAGTGGGGTCAGTCTGATCTTCACTTGGTGTGTTACATTGACAGAGTGGGGTCAGTCTGCTCTTCCCTGGGTGAGTTACAATGATAGAGTGGGTTCAGTCTGATATTCCCTGCCTGTGTTACATTGACAGAGTGGGGTCAGTCTGTTCTTCCCTGGGTGTGTTACCTTGACAGAGTGGGGTCAGTCTGCTCTTCCCTGGGATTGTTACATTGACAGAGTGGGGTCAGTCTGTTCATCCCTGGGTGGGCTCCATTGACAGAGTGAGGTCAGTCGGCTCTTCCCTGGGTGTGTTACATTGACTGAGTGAGGCCTGTCGGCTCTTCCCTGGGTGTGTTACGTTGACAGAGTGTTTTCTGTCGGCTCTTCCTTGGGTGGGTTACATTGACCGAGTGGGGTCAGTCGACTCTTCACTGGGAGTATTCCTTGACAGAGTGGGGTCTGTCTGTTCTTCCCTGGGTGTGTTACATTTACAGAGTGGGATCTTTCTGCTCTGCCCTGGGTGGGTTACATTCACAGAGTGGGGTCAGTCTGCTCATCCTTGGGTGTGTTGCAATGACAGAGTGTTGTCAGTCTGCTCTTCCCTGTGTGTGTTTCATTGACAGAGTGGGGTCAGTCTGATATTCCCTGACTGTGTTACATTGACAGAGTGGGGTCAGTCTGCTCTTCCCTGGGTGTGTTACATTGACATGGAGGGATCAGCCTGCTCTTCCCTGGGTGTGTTACATTGACAGAGTGGGGACAGTCTGCGCGTCCCTGGGTGGGTTACATTGACAGAGTGAGGTCAGTCTGATCTTCCCTGGGTGTGTTACATTGACAGAGTGGAGTCAGTCTGATCTTCCCTGGGTAGGTGACATTGACAGAGTGGTGTCAGTCTGCTCTTCCCTGTGTGTGTTTCATTGACAGAGTGGGGTCAGTCTGATATTCCCTGCCTGTGTGACATTGACAGAGTGGGGTCAGTCTGTTCTTCCCTGGGTGTGTTACATTGACAGAGTGGGGTCAATCTGCTCTTCCCTGGGATTGTTACAATGACAGAGTGGGGTCAGTCTGCTCTTCCCTGGGTGTGTTACATTGACAGGGAGGGGTCAGTCTGCTCTTTCTGGGTGTGTTACATTGACAGAATGGGGTCTGTCTGTTCTTCCCTGGGTGTGTTACATTGACAGAGTGGGGTCAGTCGACTCTTTCCTGGGAGTATTACTTGACAGAGTGGGGTCTGTCTGTTCTTCCCTGGGTGTGTTACATTGACAGAGTGTGGTCTGTCTGCTCTTCCCTTGGTGGGTTACATTGACAGAGTGGAGTCAGTCTGCTCTTACCTGCGTGTGTTACAATGATAGAGTGTTGTCAGTCTGCACTTCCCTGGGTGTGTTACATTGAAAGGGAGGTGTCAGTCTGCTCTTCCTTGGGTGTGTTACATTGACAGATGGGGGTCAGTCTGCACTTCCCTGGCTGTCACATATTGACAGAGTGGGATCAGTCTGCTCTTCCCTGGGTGTGTTACTTTGACAGAGTGGGGTCAGTCTGCTCCTCCCTGGGATTGTTACATTGACAGAGTGGGGTCAGTCTGCTCTTCCCTGGGTGAGTTACAATGATAGAGTGGGGTCAGTCTGCTCTTCCCTCGGTGTGTTAAATTGAAAGGGAGTGGTCAGTCTGCTCTTCCCTGGGTGTGTTACATTGACAGAGTGAGGTCAGTCGGCTCTTCCCTGGGTGTGTTACATTGACAGAGTGGGTTCTGTCTGCTCTTCGCTGGGTGGGTTCCATTGACAGAGTGGGGTAAGTCTGCTCTTCCAATAGGTGTGTTACATTGACAGAGTGTGGTCAGTCTGCTCTTCCCTGGGTGTGTTACATTGACAGAGTGGGGTCAGTCTACTCTTCCCTGGGTGTGTTACATTGACAGAGTGGGTTGTGTCTGCTCTTCCCTGGGTGTGTTGCATTGACTGAGTGGGGTCAGTCTGCTCTTCCCTGGGTGTGTTGCACTGGTAGAGTGGGGTCAGTCTACTCTTCCCTGTGTGTGTTTCATTGACACAGTGGGGTCAGTTTGATATTCCCTGCATGTGTTACATTGACAGAGTGGGGTCAGTCTGTTCTTCCCTGGCTGTGTTACATTGACAGAGTGGGGTCAGTCTGCTCTTCCCTGGGCTTGTTACAATGACAGAGTGGGGTCAGTCTGCTCTTCCCTGGGTGTGTTAGATTGACAGAGTGTGGTCAGTCTGCTCTTCTCTGGGTGTGTTATTTTGACAGAGTGAGCCATGTTTGCTCCTCGCTGGGCATATTGCATTGACAGAGTGGGGTCAGTCTGACCTTCCCTGGGTGTGTTACATTGACAGAGTGGGGTCAGTCTGCTCTTCTTTGTGTGGGTTACATTGACAGAGTGGGGCCAGTCTGATCTTCCCTGGGTGTGTTACATTGACAGAGTGGGGTCAGTCTGCTCTTCCCTGGGTGAGTTACAATGATAGAGTGGGATTAGTCTGCTCTTCCCTGGGTGTGTTACATTGACAGAGTGGGGTCAGTCTGCTCTTCCCGCGTGGGCTCAATTCACAGAGTGGGGTCAGTCTGCTCATCCCTGGGTCTGTTACACTGACAGAGTGAGGTCAGTCTGATCTTCCCTGGGTGTGTTACATTGACAGAGTGGAGTCAGTCTGCTCGTCCCTGGGTGTGTACATTGACAGAGTGGGGTCAGTCTGATCTTCACTGGGTGTGTTACATTGACAGAGTGGGGTCAGTCTGCTCTTCCCTGGCTGAGTTACAATGATAGAGTGGGGTCAGTCTGCTCATCCCTCGGTGTGTTAAATTCAAAGGGAGTGGTCAGTCTGCTCTTCCCTGGGTGTGTTACATTGACAGAGTGAGGTCAGTCGGCTCCTCCCTGGGTGTGTTACATTGACAGAGTGGGTTCTGTCTGCTCTTCCCTGGGTGGGTTGAATTGACAGAGTGGGGTAAGTCTGCTCTTCACTGGGTGTGTTACATTGACAGAGTGTGGTCAGTCTGCTCTTCCCTGGGTGTGTTACATTGACAGAGTGGGGTCAGTCTACTCTTCCCTGGGTGTGTTACATTGACAGAGT